>NW_026578092.1:295000-746656 GCF_029603195.1 Condylostylus longicornis
AGCATCTAACATGTAAATACATTACGTTTCTCATACTGATACAAAAAGACATATCTATTACATTCGTATAATTTACTTTATAAATTATATAAGGATAAGATAAAAGAAACCTACATATATTATAAGCCTCGTTTACTTATAATACTATGAGAAACTGTAATAAACAACAACAATTATGGTATGTATATCATCATTAAATATTTAAAACTCTCTAAAGACTGTTAATAAAATAGCTAGACACCGAATGAAATATGATAATAAAGAATGTGTAGAAAGAGTGTAATATCAGAAATAAATCTCTTTGATAATACATTAATTATAAATAATAGTATTTACTTGTATGATGAACAAGGTATGTAAATGCATTTAATATGCATTATATATATGACTGTATACAATATATACAAAGTATTTAATTATTTATAAAAAAAAAATAAAGGGTTTAATATTTCTCTCTGTATACATATTTTATATATATATAATTACATACATATATAGGAATGAACAATATATTATTGTAAACAGGTAATTAAAGATTGTATCAAATACATAATGGATGCAGAAAATTTTGAATTATTAAAATCTATCCATGCATATAATTACATACAAATTGACAAATCAAAAATTTCCTTATTTTTTTTTTTTTACTTTTCTCTTTTTACAAAATTATTCATTTTCAAACATTAATTTCCCATTTTCTTTTTTATATAATACAAATAATATAAAATGTTATAATATTAAAAGCAGAAGCAACAACCTGTTACTTTTCTTATTTCCCCCTTTTTAATTTTTTTTTTCTAATATATTTGCATACCACCTTTGTAATATCATGATGGTATAAAAAGATGCAAAAGAAGAGAAAAGAGAGAAAATTGAATTATCACTTCATTATAAAAAAAAAAAATAACAAAGATAATAGCAAAATAACAAATTACTGTTGTTTTCTCAGTTATTCTTTATTTTTTTGCTTTTACTTTTAATTGGTATTTAAAACTCGCAAAGTTACAATGATTACATCTTTCAATTCTTATATTCTCTTAACAGACAAAAAAAAAAAAGAGTAATTTGTAATAAAAGCAGCACACTTATAAACAATATTCCATTGTTATAAATTCAGTTACATAATAATGGTTGGCAAACACATTATTTTTGTATATCTACATACAATTAAAATACATACATACATACCTGTGTAGATATTTAATGGTTATTTTTGAAATATTTATAATTATTATTGTAAATAAAAAGCTATTAAAGAAATTCTCTTCTAAAGAATAAAATTTTCTCTTTTCCAAAGAAAATTATAAGCTCATAAATCAAAAAAAAAAAATTAAATGAAAAAACGAAAAAGGCATAACGAAATCATTTATGATTTTCAATATGAAAATAAAGTCCTTTTCTCCATTTTTAATATAATATACTTACATAATATAATTTTAAGGACTACAATATTGTATAAAAAATAATAATATCCTTGAGGTGTTTACTTATGCATACTCGTATAATATTACATTTATTATTTTAATATTAATATTAAATATTACAATTAAAGGAGTCTTATAAATGTAAACACTGTAATTACAATGATTTCATGCTTGAATAATTTTCTTTAAAGAATAATCTCTGCTCATCAAAAGGACTTTATACATATCCAACAATTTATCTTTTAAAATCATAACCCTATAATGATGATAATTTTATTTTTAATTCCAAAATATATAATAAGTTATTTGAAGTTATCAAAAGAGAAATAGTAAAATAGAGAAATAGTGAAGTCAATTCAAGATAAAAAAAAAAGGCTGATGGCCGAATTTCAGTAATTTATGTATTTGAATTTCATAATTAATTATAAAAAATACATACGATTGATAATATACAAACATATTTATTACTTATTAAATACATAACAATTAAAAGAATTATTGCAAAATTTTCAAAATTGAACTCATTTTCAAAAAAACTATTAGGATAGAAGTGCCGATATATAAATCGACAATCACCATACTCATGCAATTGAAATTCAATCTATAATTTTAAGTATTACAAATGGAATTGCACGACAATATGTAATTCTGCTTTGCGTATATATATAATTAATTATCCATATATTACCGGTATATATATTTATATAAATAAATATTATGTAAATATACAAAGAATTATAAGGTATATATGGAAATATAATAAAGTATGTATACATTCATACATAATATATATGTATGTATAGTAAATATCTATTTGCAAATTTAAATATTATATATATACAAAGAGAATAATATGAATTTTTCCCTAAAAATCATTTTATTATTAAATCAACCATTTAAAATTATTATAACAATAATAATAATAATAATAATAATAATTAATAATTGGAAAATATCATAAGTATATATTATATTACAAAATATAACATAAATAAATATAAACTACCTATATATACGTATATATATTTGTATATATATATATTAAGTACGCATTTATATCATATATTATTGTACATAAATTATAAATAAACAATTGAGAAATTTATTATGAATATACATATCCACGTACATATGTACAAACATTTGATTTATATTATATAAAAGTAAAAATATATATATACATATACACTATTAATATACCAACATTAATATAACAAGGATATTTTTATTCACCTATAAAATATTTTTGATGATTTTCAATATAAAAATTCCATTTTACCCACAATTAAAACATTCATAATATTATAAAATATAATATTATGGTCGGTAATGAACACTTTACACATTCAATATGTTATTTAATATACTCGAAGATATATAACATACATAATGTTAAATATATCTTCGAGTATACACATTAGTTTAATATATTCCATATAATATAAACATTGTATTGCATAACCTACAAGGATCAGATAAAAATCATATATATATACAGTCCATATATTATAATAATGTCTCTATATATATATATATATATATATATATATATATTTATTTCCATATATATCCATACAATTTAAAAAAAACTATATATATAATCATATTATATATATAAATGCATAACAAAATATTAGTGTACATTAATGTTATATATAAAGACATATTCCTCTGTGCCAATTTTGCAACTTAATAAAAACCCTAAAACCCTAAATCTAAAACCTCAACTCATCAAATGAAGTACATTACAACTTTTTAAGAACAGAAACAAGAAAAAAAAATAAAAATTCTTTTATCATTTTATTCCCGAATTCCCTTAACATTCCCCGCCACAACAACTCATTCTCTTTTCTATTATACATTTGTATATAAATAGTATGAACAACGAATAAATTTCCTCTCATACCCTTTTAACAAATTCTCTTCTCTTTATCTATTCTCTTCCATTTAACTTAGTTCCCTTATTTTTCTTTTTTTTTTATTACTATACTTACAGAATTCTATACAATATCCAACTAAATAAAAAAAAATAATATATACTTACATTATCTCGTATACTTATTCTAGTTACAATAAAGGAAAGAGAACAAAAAAAAATATAAAAACAAAAAATAAAAAGACAAGAAACAAGTCGCAGACTTCCTTTTTTTATCCATCCATATCGTTCGTCCTTTGAATACACATCATACGTATATAAAATCAGAAATAAAAAACAAGAAGAAAAAAAAAAGCAAAAAATTAAAGATAATAACAGACATACCAATTTATGCTTTTATGCCATTTACATTACAAAAGTATCTCTGTATATTATCAAAAGAGAAGAAAAATCAGAAACATGAAAAACAGAATAGAAAAAACAAACGAATTAATAATAAGAAGAGTAGAAGTTCTACTATAATGTAATATAATAGTAAAGCAGCAACCAGTAATTCAAATATGTACTCTTTTTCTCTCTACCATACTATACTGTACTTATACGAGTAAGTATATTTCATATATACACACATACTCTATACAAAATATACTTAAATATTTTTTTCATTCTCATATTATACATAAATACAATATGCAAGTTGTACACATAAAATATCAAGTACTCATGCTCAACTCTTGAAAGTTCACAGACTCACTTTCCATTTATTACTTCTTTAAGCATATTTTAAGGATTTTTTTTTTCGTTGTTTTTCATTTGTTTCTTTTATATTTTACTTTTTATTTTACCTACACTTTTCTGATTTGTTTTTCTTACTTTTTCAAACTCATATTTTTTTTTTCTTTATACTTATTTGTTATTATTCTTTTCTGTCCTTTTATTTTTTTTTTTGTATCTTTTAGCCAGATTGTTGGGGATGACATGACACTGGGATATACTTTAATACTTCCACGAAGTATACTTTGTACGTGATAAAAACGCTTCAAGAGTATAAGATCTCTTTCCCTATATACTCGTATATTATTGTGTTATATAAATATCTATATATACTTTATATACATTTAATACATATATGTGAATATATGAGTATATATATATATGCTAACTGCAAAATATGCATGCATATAAAAATCTGTATGTATAAATATTCAATAATATATAGAACTGAACATCATCAGTAAAAGAATATCACTGGAAAAAAAAAAAAAATTAAAAAAACTTTAGATAGAAATATTCAACTAGAATAAAAATAAAATTCATTTTTTTTTTTTATTTCTTCTACATTATATGTAGATATAGAATCGCATTTCATTGAGATGAAGAAAAGAATAAAAAAAATATAAAATCATTTTGAATCTGAGCATAAAACTACAATAATAAAAAATCAGAGAGAAAAGCAAAAAAAAAAATAAAAAAATTCCAAACTAAAGTATTTTCTTTCTACAAGTTATATAGCAGTCAGTATCTCTGCTATAACATATCCTTTCACAATAAAATCTGTATACTTATTTGACATACACATTGAATACAAACTCTAATATATTAATATAAAGAGACAAAAAGAAAAAAAATTTACAATATTTACGAGTATATCAGATCTAATCTAATATAGCATTAAAAAAAAAATATATATGTATATACAACATACCTTATCCTGGTATCTTTCATGTAGACCAATTCATAGCCATCAGCAAAACTTATTATTACAGAATATCTTGGCATTCTTATACACTATATTATTATATACATATTATATGTACACAGAGAAAAATATAGATATTATGATTGTATTTTTATATATTTGTACATTAATAATATAAGGTGTATGAGAATAGTGATGAGACACTAAGAATCGGTTCTAAAAATAATTATTGTTAAATAATAAATTTTTATTAAAATTTCTTGAATTAGAAAAATTAAAAATTTAATTATAATTAATAAAAATGCAATTAATATTTAAATATTCAATAATCAATAATACCTTGAATGTGGTAACAGTGACATGACAATAACATTGTATCCAATATAATATTTCTCTTTGCAATATTCTCTTGATAATATAAAATTTTCTTTTCAATTCTAATGTAGCAGTTTTCTCTTTGCAATTAAATTTATAATTTACTGTTTAAAATTTCTCCTCGTTGTAAAATTAATGTTTATATTTTTGTTTTTTTCTTACTCTCTTAACAGCATTACTTTGTAGTAGTTGCTTTGTTAAGCCACAGACATCTTCATATAGTAGTTTATTAAGCTAATAATTTTACAATAATCACGATAGTACTTTAATATAATTCTTATATTTTACAAAAAAATTAAAGAGAGTTTTACGAAGAGTACAAAATTATTTTTAGAAATTAACAAGCCATTGTTAAAATTAAGTATGTACTTATATTTTCTAGTTTCGTCAGTTCTAGAGCAATTTTTAATTTGTGAATAATTGTTTCTTATTCACAATTCACATTACAATTCGAACTTATGAAAATTTATTTGTTACGTAAATAACTTAATAGTTTAACTTTGTTACGTGGTAGTTAATAACTTTGTTACGTAAATAACTTAATGAATTTTAAAATGAAAATTTATTTTCAAAATATTTTAAAATGCCTTTATTTTTACTAAAAATCAGTTTGCGTACCCACTTTATGGATTGCATCACTCTCTTAAAAAAAAAACAAAAATCACATAAAATTGTAAATTTATACTATATAATATACATGCATACACACATGAAATAGGTATGCATTTACCTATGTACATACATCCATATAGATAAGAACATTTATTTCGAGCAGCAATCAACCCAAAAGAATTCAGCAGAAATGGAGCGAGCAATTCACTACGAAACGAATAATAAAAATATAAAAGAAAAAAAATTGTGAAAAAAAAAACTGAATAATAAAAAAATGAAAAAAAAAAAATAAGATGATGGAAAAAAAAAAAATTTTTTTTTTTTTTTAGAATCAAACAAAAACAGCAACCAAAGTAAGAAAAACGAAAAAAAAAAAATAACACGGCAAAGAAATAAAAACAACATAGCCTTCAGTCTCTTAATGCGGTGGCTGTAAAATACTAGGAATTTTCGGTCCTTCATAAATGAAAAGCAAAATAACAGCAACGAGAAATAAAAAAAAAAAAATTTTTTTATTTTTTCCATTTTGCTGTTTTCAAAACGTTAAAACTACCTCTTCTTCTTCTTCTTCTTGTTTTTTTGGTTCATTTTTATGATTGTACTTATTTTTGTTTTTTTTATTTCCAGAAAAGATTTTCTCATTTTTTTTTTTTTTTCGATCTTCTTTCATAAAAATATCCACACAATTCCATCCGCACATCTATAGATATCATCGTCATTTTCTTTTATTCTATCTCATTCTGTTTCTCTTTCCTTCCTTCCCCTCTTATTATTCATCTGATATTCATATTATTGTGTTTTGTTGATTTTTTTTTTATTATTTTTCTCTCTCTTTTTTTTTTCTTTATTGTAAAGCTATCTGCTTAGATGGTTATAAAATCAGCTAGTATTAAAAACAAAAAACAGATATTAAAAAGAAAAATACCTAAAAGAAGAATTGAATCCCTAAGGAGGGTCTGTTTAAAAAGGCAACGATTTTATACTGTAGTAGGTAGATATTAATGTGCTTACACTTTTATTTGGTATACATTATATATACAGTCGAATCAATTTAATAATTAACAGTTTATGCAAAATAATTTTAAAACAGTGTTGTTAATTTTACTACAATTGTAGTATTTTACTACATTTTGGCATTCTATACTACTGCAAAGCCATTTTTACTACTTTTTTGCCTTTATACTAAAATGTCATTATTTGCATTGGTTTATGAAAATGCCATTATTGTATTGTTAAAAACATCAATTGCACAAAAATAAGAAGACCAAAAAATATTTTTTGTTATATAAAATTTTTGTTTTTCTAAAATTAAAAATTATTTTCCAAAAAAAGTTTATATTGTTAATGTTTAAATTCGTGCTTTACGCAATTTGTGAATTGACAGTAACTAGATATTTGACACAAAAAAAAAAAAAACAATCAAACCGAAAAAAAAATGTACCTTGCCAAAAGTCGAAAATATCAATATGTTGCGTAGGCGAGTAGCTCATTTAGGTGACTTGATTTTACATGTACGGATATAAAAACATTTTTACGCAAACACTTCCTGCTACGCATCTATTTAATCAGACGACTTACTATTTGTTTGGTGTTAATGATAACTCCAAATTACTACGCTAATTTGCTCTCCATACTACTATTTTTAAGACAAAAATGCTACTGAAAAACAAGTTGAAATTAACAACACTGTTTTAAAAGTATCAGTTTAGAGCAAAATTTAAATTGGCATAATTAAATGAGCACAAAATATTTTTGTCCATATTTAAGAATTAAGAACACACAAAAAAAAAAATTAATAGAATTACAATTTAATTTTTGATTGCTACACAGGAGATTTAATAAGTTTTCTTTAGGTTCTTATTTGTCCTTAGTGATTAACGTAAGATTTTTTATTTGCTATATACAAAAATTTTTAACAGGAACCTGCAATACAATTATAATTTTTGGTGTCAATCAAAAAATTTCTTAAAAAAACGATTTTTTTTTTTAGAACAATTGGAAATGGTGTTTAAAACCAGATTTTACTGTAAAAAAAATTATAACTACTAAGCTCGTTGAGCAATGAACAATTTTATATTTAAAGGAACAAAAACAACTTAAATATGCATTAAAATTGTACACAGCACATTCCATGTGGCCATAATATATAAAATATGAGTATTTTGTATAAGTAAAAATAAGTATAGATACTAAATTTTGTATCTGCACACTGTAGGATAAAATTTTATTTAGAATAAATATAAATACTTTTACGAAGAAATGTAAACAAGTTTTAAAAAAAAAAAAATACTTAGTATTTTTGATTTGAAAAATGAAATTTGTAAAATTTACCCTATAAATTTCGAAACATACAATTATACATATAGAAAATAAATATGTAGAACATACTTTGTATGTACGTGTGTATGTATGTATAATTTAATTAGAAATCAATTTTTACTAATATACTTAATCAGATACTTAAATCAGATGAATTAGATTTTTAGAGTATGGCGATATACCAAATCCGACTAAATGAATTTAGAATTAAAAATTACAAGAAGTGTAAGAAAGTGACGTATTGTGTAGTGTAGTGACATACATATATATATATATATATATATATATATATACATATATATAGTGATATATATATATATATATATATATATATATACAGTATATATCGTGATATATATATAGTAATATATATATAGTGATATATATATATATATATATATATAGTAATATATATATATATATATATATATATATATATATTATATATATATATTATAAGTGACGTATTAGTGTAGTGACATATATATATATATGTCACTATACTAATACGTCACTTTCTTATACTTCTTGTAATTTTTAATTCTAAATTCATATATTCACTATATATATAGTGATATATATATATATATATATATATATATATATATATATATATATATATATATATATATATATATATATTACTATATATTACTATATGTATATATATATATATATATATATTTATACATATATATATCTGTATTTATAGAGTTCTTACTAATTTATTTGCGAGAAAAAATTTTAAAATTTTGTGAATTTTTCTGAATTCACACTCATATCCTAATATTCAAGTTTCAGTTTCAATTTGTAAATTCCAATTACATGCATATACATATATGTTGCAGTAAGTCTAGTAAAAAAAAAACGATTATTTCTATAATTCACATTATATAAATGTAAATGACCACAAGAGTACCTAACAAACTGTTTCAGACCGAAAACTTTTCAATGATCCTTCATTCTAATTTTTCGTTGCTTTCGTTTTGTCTTCTTTTATAATAGTTATTCTTTTACCGTACTGAAAACTGAAAAGTAAAAAAAAAAATGTTGAATGGTTTACAAATGTATAAACTACATACACATTTATTTCATACCTATAAATATTCTACATTACATTGTATATAGTAGATCAAAGTACGAAATTGGTGATGCCTGTAAAGTAAAAAAAATATAAGTAGACAAATTTTACGTATACAACATTATAATATTTTTTCATTCTTATTATACCATGCTCATGAACAAGTCTATATATTATGTATTTTATTAATTCTATATATGTACATATATATTAAATATACAGCCATTCATACTTGTATAATAGTAAATATACCCTCTGTTATAAATGCGTATAAAATAATAAGAGAAAAAACAACAAAAAAAAAGTATATTGGGTAGACGAAAAATGAGGATAAAAATGTTGTCAGGGAAAAAGAAAAAAAAAATTTATAAAAAAAATAAACATAAAAACATGATGAAAAAAAAACCAGAACCGAAACCGAAAACGACCAGAATGGAAAAACGACGATGGCAACGGCATTTTTATGATGGCATAGCAAGGTTTTCTTTTATAACACAAAAACAAAAAAAGAAAGAGAAAAAAGAGAAAAATTAAAAAAATAAAAACAAAGAAAAGAACAATAAAAACACAACTCAAACTTTAAACCCAACATTAAACATGCTCAACAAAAAAAAAAAAAATTATGCACATATTAACATACACAAACATACAAACATTAAGCAAAAGTACAAAATGTACACAAAACCTATTTACCCAGAGCACAATACCTATGTGTATAACTATGTGTATATAAGTATAAAAAGTACTAAAATAAGTTAAATATAATATGTATGAATATATATATGTATATATATACATATATATATATATATATATATATATATATATATATATATATATATATATGCAAATATATTTATTTTTTTAATGCTATACAACTGTGAATAATATTTGTATATCTAATATGTATAACAATATTTTATGTACTTAGGTATATATAACGATAACCCTATATTATTTTAAATAAAATGAACAAATATATATATATATATATATATATATACATATATATATATATATATATATACATTTGCATATATATATATATATATTATACATATATTTTATATAATGTATATATATAGCATTTATATTAATATAATAGTATATTCAGAATTGCAATACCATGCTAAAAGTTATATTGGCCAACCAACTGAAAATTTTTTTCTCTTATTTTGTTTTTTTTTTTTTTTCTGTTTTTCTTTCTCTCTTCACCATATTATTATTATACCCATAGTATAATATAAATAATAATAATATGTACACTTACATAATATATATATGAAATGTCGGAATATGAAAAATAATACTCCACGTGGAGTATTTTAAATTATGTGCTAGAAAGAGATAAGTTATATTGAGTTCCATTGAACCAGAAGGTGATAAGTGATTTGATTATTTTGTCGAGAATATTTTTAGTCTTTAGTATTATATTCAGTTAATGTATATATATATATATGTATATATATCGATATATATATGTATATAACATTATTGATATATATATGATTTTATATTTTCAATGGAATGTTATATTTGAAGATTGGGATATACAATAGATATTTATTTTATTTTTATGTTTTTTTTATGTTTTTTTGTTATTTTTGCTGTGAATATGGGTATTAAATGTAATATAAATGGTATATATATATATCAATATAATATATAGAAAATTGAATGGTATAGGAAAACGTTGTGTTGTGTATAATGAGAGAAAAAAAAATTTGTTTTTTTTTTTTTTATAATAGCTGATGCATAGCTTTGTGGGGTTCAGAAGAAGTTCGGATTATATTTAAAAAAAAAAAAAAATAAGTATTTCTTTTCTTTTCTTATTTATTTATTATTGTTTTTATTCTTATTCTACTTCTTTTCTTGTTTTTTTTTTTAATTTTATCGTAATATTAAATGTTGAGTGAAGCCAAATAAGACCGTTGAGCTCTCTCAAGTGATTATGTGTGTACCTACTTCTGTGTTTTATTTTTTTTTTTTAATATATAAAAGAATCTACGATTCCAATGATTATTGCACATATTTTTTTTTTCTTTGTATATATAGAGATATATAGTCATAAATGAAATATATGTGATATATATGAATGGGTTATAATTGTACTCTTATATATATATCGTAAAATCTATTTAATAGTAAGTATATGTAGTTATAAAAAGCAATATACTTTTTTTTTGCATTTTTATTCAACATTTTTCTCTATTTTTATTAATCTTGATATATATGTACATATATCTACATACACGCTTATATATGTATATACATATTTTAAATATTTATACATTATTTTATAAAATCTATATCGGATATTATAGTATAGCATCATAAAGAATACGATATTGGTACATATTAGTGAAATTAAGAGCAGGATGGTGTAAAAAAAAAACAAAATCAGAAAAAACAAATTTATAAGAAATTTTTTCTAGAGACTTTGTTTTTTTTTATTATTATTAAAAAATCTATTGAGATGAAATGTGGAAAATCTAAAAAAAAGAAACAGAGAAAAAATTGTAATAAAAGAAAAATAATAAACGAAAAAAAACAGAGAATTTTTTGAAGATACTTCAATCATTTTAACTGTGAAAATTGTAAACTTTTTCTTTTTTTTTTTGCCTATTATTTTTGTTTTTATTATTTTGCCTTCTGTTATTGTCGTTTTCTTCTACAAAATATGTATAAAAAAGCATACTTAAAAATACGGGAATAATAAAATATAGAGGAAAAATTTTTCAATTCAAAAAAAAAAAATATGATGTTGGTTGGTAGTATGATAGTGGCGTGGTAGTGCGGTGTGGTATGATTGTAGGAACTCGATTGTAGCTAGTAGGTAAAAGTACCACCATTATATTATAGTGGTAATATTTTTGTCAGATTTTAATTTGAAAAATTTAAAAATCTTTTTGTTTCTTTTGTTTCTGCTTCTTTAATTTTGTTTTTTTCTTCTTTTTTACACTTTAACAAATTTGTTACATTCTATTAGATGAGAATATTTAATACAATATTAAATATGTATGTATGTACATACATATATTGTATGTATAATAAAAATGTACATGAGTACATGTATATGTATGTGAAAATGTAGACTGTTAAAATTTTAGTAAGTTTATTAAGTGTTTACTTTAGGATTAATTGTGAACTTTCTTTATACCTAATATTTTTTTTTTATTATTATTTTTGAATAGAAAGAAAAATATATGTATGTATGTACATAAAAATACACACATACATTATAATCATGTCAGCATTTTAGATAGCTACGTTTTATGCAAAAATGCATACATATGTATGTTTGTGTATGCATTATATGGATCCTAAAGCTGATTTGTAAATTGCTTTATCACTTAATATAATTTTGTATTACATTATGTCCATTACAGATGTATGTTTATAACAGTATAACAGTTAAGAGTATAACAGTTTTAAAATATAATATTATCCAAGAAAGAGTTAATGAATCAAGCGTTAATTGAAGCAGGCGAATTATGTAATTCAATAATTTTTGGTTTAAATGTTCTTCTACTTGCAAGTACACACACACACATTGTAATTTTAATATTAAATGTACCTACGGATGTAAATAAATAAATAAATCATTACAATGTCATTAAAACAAGTAATTTTTCTTATAGGTAGGTATATATTTTCTGAATTCGATGCGACAACTAGCATTAGTCGACAATTTGGAAACCTATATATGTATGTATATACACAACTATCACGTTATATACATATATCTGAAAATATAATTAATTATAATTATAATTACAAATAAACATTAAATATGTAGGTACCTATAATGAATTTGCAAACATACTTATGTATGTTCGTAACACATAAACGCAAATATCGTAAAAATTAAATTTTTGTACATTAAGTATTTTATACATAAGCCATACTTAAATACCATACATGTATGTATGTATAGGTATACTTTCACAAAATAAATAAATAAACATGTTTTACAAGACTTAATTAAAATGTAAGTCAGACTTAACATATTTTTAGGTGCAAATCATTCTTACATGTAATGTGTGTATGTGCGCAATATCTACAAAACTGAACAATCAGTTATCTGATATACTCACAAAATATGTATGTATGTATATACATAGGTAAATGAGTGCAATAACAATAATAATAATGTAAGTACCTATGTTTATAAAAACTGAAAATATTATAAGAAAAAGAAAAAAAATAAAATAAAAAACAAACAGACAACTACTCTTTTTCTTGACATTTTTTTAAATGCGTCACCGAAAAATCAACCAATATCATCAACAACAACAACGATCCACCATCAACAATCATTATGACTATCATCATCATTCATGTTTAACATTATCATCATCATCATAATCAATATCATCATTGCCATCATATCGTCAGCTATAATTTGTTTTTTTTTTTTTTTTCGTTCTGTTAATTTTCATTTTTCTTTTTCCTTTTTTTTTGTACTATACAAAAATCAACCACAAAACGTACACGCAAATTTAAATAATTAAATAAATACCGCCACACCAAGTATTATAATCATTAACACAATCTTTGAAAGGCAAAAGTGAAAAGCTACTGGAAAATATGCCAGAATTTCCGTTAAATAAAAAAAAAAAACATAATGTAATATAACAAAAACAAAAATTATTATAACAAAAATGAAATAAGAAAAAACGGAAAAACAACACCATGTCAGAAGAGTAATTATGATACTATATACGAGTTAAATGTATAAAATTGAAATGATATAATACTATTATAACAGAGAAATATACACACATATTTACGTATATAATATTATATGATCAATAAAAAAATTTAATGCACTGTGACTGAATGAACAATTTATTATTGAAATAGAAAAATATTTAAAATACTAGATATCAACAAAAAAAAAATAACAGAAGAGAATAAAAAAAGAGAGAGAGTAAATGAAAATATGAAAGAGAATGTGAAAATAAATTGAGAAAAAAATGAGAAATTTCAAAAAAAAAAAAAAAGAGAATGAGAAACTATATTATTATTATTGTTTGTTGATTTTAATTTTTAAAGAGAAATGAAAATGCGCTTGCTCATTATTTATTGAGAACTTGCATGCGCACATCTTTGAATTTGATATAAGAGATATCAGATATTAAAAGAGACACCATAAATTGAAGAGATAGTAAATTGTTATGGTATAATATTAATAAACAAAATGTAAACAATTATGGATGACAGATATTATTCTTTTAAATTAATTCTCTTAAAATTTTTTTTTTTTCATTCTCTCTTAATATTGTATTATAAAATCTCTCTTAATTTTGTGATTGTTTTATTATTTTTATGATATTATGTGTATTTTGGGTTGGTTCATGGTTGTTATTTTTTATGCCATGTTTATTTGAAAAATAAATACACATATATGTATATATATACATATATATATATATATATTTAGATATAATATTTTAATATAACATATGTACAGAATAATATAATATGAAATTGAGATATTTATTTACCTGGGTGGGTTATTATTATTTTTTTTTATGAAAGTTTTTTATTTTGCTTTTCTTGTTTTTTTTTTATTAATGATTTTTTTTTTTTTTTTTTTGTATAAATATAAATTAGTTGATTATTCCTTAGAATACTTTAATTGATTTGAAAATTAGAAATGTATAGACACCAAAATGTTATAAGTATGTATGTAAGAACTTAGGCATATAATTAAGTAGAATATAAAAAAGAAATTTTAGTTATTTGTTTTTTCATTTTGTATATAAAAATTAGGCAAATATTTTTTAATATGTATAGTATACACATATATGTATGTATATGTGTATATACAATATACATTCATATGTATATATTTTTAATAATTTCAGTTTTTTGTATTTTTCATACATATGTTTTGGAAGTGTTATACACGAATAATGAAAACAATAATCATTGAATGTAATATTTTTTTTTAATATTAATTATAATAAAAGTAAAAATAAAAATTAAAGGCATAATAATATTTACAAGAGTATTAAAATGAAATGAAAAAATTAATAGTTTCCGGATATACCCGTTTTCGAGCTACAGCCTGTTGGAAAAAAAAACTGGTACCAAACTTTTCCTGCATATAAATAAATTGCTTATAAATTCGGAATCATACAGCATAGAGTTTTCATTGGGAGCTTGTTTAACAGATCATTGATTGTTCCTTATTTTTTGGTCTTACAATTAATTTGATTTGAGCTATAGTTTTCGAGATACAGCTCGTCAAAGTCAGTCTCGTATTTTCTTTTATCTCTCATAGTTTTTTCCAGTAAAATGTGTTAAATGTTATTTAAAAGCATACGAAAAATTAATTTTGATATTTACTTAGGAATGTTAGCTATTAAATCGTAAATTTTTGTCTGTATGGAACGATATTTTTATGATATAATGACCAGAAGATAAAAATTCTTTCTATGTCTTTGAAGAGAAAAATAATTATAGAAATCATCTATATTTCCTACATTTTAGAAATATTACATTAAAGCTGTCTATAAATCAGCATTTATATGAAAGATCTTTGAAGTACTTGAAATATAAAATTTGAATTTGAAACACGAAGATTATTGAACGAATGTTATAGTATTTAACAATGATTATAATATTTTTTTTGTTAATAAATAAAGAAAATTTTCTTAAGTGACAAGAAAATTTTGAAAAAAAATTGTAATTTTAATTATTTTCCATTAATTTGTTTCTTATTTTAAATAACTTGTACGAACAATTTGAATTCCCTTATGTTTATATGTTGGTAGTCCTTATTATATTATATATATTTACGTAAATATATATTTATGTCTAACGGATATTATAATAATTCATTTTAAAATCAATTAAAAAATACCATTATATTAATAATGCTCGTAATTATGCAAGTTATAATTTTATTATATAATTTATGAAATACTTTATTATTAAATAATCGATATACATATACATATTATATATCTTGTATATGTATATATAATTAAGTACATATATATATTATATATATATAATGTGTTATGCATATATTATATATATACATAATTCCGCAATAGAGTTAATTAATTATAATATTAACATAATTATATAGGTATTGTATAAGATCTAATTATAAGATTATTCTATATCAAATTTAATTCATATGCATACATTCATTCATACTATATATGTATTTAAATTTTCTTTAATTTAATGTTAATATATGTGTAATTAATTTATATATATTTAATATATATAAATATATATATATGCATATGATACACGCAAAAATATAAGTAATTTTAAACAATTTATTAGCCTTCCTCTTCCTTCTTCTGACCATAATAATTATGTTGTTATAGAATGAAAATAATCTAATAATTATTATTATAAGGAAAATTATAATTAAAAAAAATTATGATATAAATAAAGGAATAGTTTAAATATTATATACAATCAGTGAACAGAAATAACTGTATATATGTACAAGATTAGAATTATAATAAATACTATTCTAGATAATTATTTGCTATTGATTAGATATGATATTAATAATAAATTTAGTATAAAAAGAATGCATAATTCAATATAAATATATCTTGTATATATATATATATGGTATATATATATATATATATATATACATATATATACCATATATATATATACCATATATACATATACATATATATATATACCATATGTACATATACCATATATATATATATATATATATATATATATATATATATATACAATATGGTATATGTACTTACGCATGTATACAAATATTTATAAAATAATATTAACATAGGT
The DNA here is from genome assembly GCF_029603195.1 of Condylostylus longicornis. Lineage (NCBI taxonomy): Eukaryota > Metazoa > Arthropoda > Insecta > Diptera > Dolichopodidae > Condylostylus > Condylostylus longicornis. Next base: position 312,196 of record NW_026578092.1, read on the forward strand.
ATATAATATAGTTTTAATGTAATTAACCACTAATTGTACAGACAATGTATGGAATTTCTGTTATAACTATGTGAGGGTTTCCTATAGTCTAATATTATTCTTGAAATCATCGAAAATTTGCATAGAATTCAATTTTCACTTTATTGACTTTAAATAACAATTTACAATCAAAATCTTATAAGTAGAGCAACAATTAATTTATTCAATTGTAATTTTAACACAAATTATTTGGAATACAAACCCAAAGGTAATTCCAACAAATTATACATGACAAAAACAATCGTTACGGCAAAATGCTATTTCTTTTTGAATTTTTTGATGACTTTAATTGCTTTAATCCAATTTATGATAAATTTTATTAAACTACACTCTTTACAATTTTTGTGATACCTTCTATTTTCAAAAGATTGAATTAGATGTGTATATACATGCATATCGAGATAAATTCCCAAGTGAATTAAAAATTTCAAAATTTTTAACTGTAATTATTTAGGTAATATATATATGTACATAAGTAAGCACATATGTCGTCGTAGATTGTAGATTTGTAGATTTGTACAACTGGGGCAACATTGCACGGCGACCACATATAATAATTTATTGCGCAATTGATGTCAAGCAATTGATGTGGCCCGGGAGACCGCCACTCCATCGCCGGTATTTTATTAAAAAAATATTTGTCCATACATATGTATATATACTGTATTATAAAAGAAGAAACTGTAAAATCACGAATTAATAAAGGTGGTATAATTATAAAAGAACGGCTATAGAATATGCCAATAGAATAATAATAATATGCATTTTCGAAAAGATGTTCATTTGAATTTGAAACAATAATAATATCAATTAAAATTTTAATTACATTATACTGCGTAAAACTTATACATATATTGTGTTATAAGAGAGATTTTTATTTTATAGTTCCTATAATAATAAATTTTATTCAGAAAATATCAATTTCACGATACTCTTGTGGTGATTTTTGTTGATTTTCTTTATAATATAGACTAGATTTTGGAAAATATGTTGTTAATGGAATTACCTCTACATTTAATATAGAATTTTATGTAAATGCATTGCAAAGTAAATACGCACTTATATATAAGTATAAATTTATGATCGAATCGATAAATATTTGGAAAATATTAAAATATTTTAAAAAAATAACAAAGCGCCAATGATAAATTTTGTGTTCAATTGCAATCGAAACAACTTCCAGATAGGAAAAATTGCATTTTATATGCATCCGTTTATAAAATAAATTAAGAAAATTAGTTAAGAAAATTAAAATTTTTTTTCGGTACCCTTCATATACTTATTACTTAATTTGCTGAATAATTATTTATGTACAATATACATACATATATGTACACATAATACACATATTAAAAAATTTCATGTAACATATGCACTTTTGTTTTTATTCTTATTTTTCTTTTTTGTTGCTGAATCAAATCATCATCATACACTTAATCTTTTATATCATTTTAAATTTTATGTGTGAACATTCGTTCTTTTTTTTTTATTATACTCCACTATATGACATCTATACTCTTACATACATTTATGTACATGTGCTTATCTCTATTTACCTCATGATATTGAGTACATACATACTCGTATGTATATATTGTATGTACACAAAATACTGTTTGCATTCCACAATTCATAGGTATATACAAAACACTCAACATAATATTATGTAGGTTTACCATTCCATTGGTGTATACATCATGTTAGTAAGTAATGAAAAAAAAACAAAACAAAAAAATGAGCAATGAGTACCCTGATGATGACCACATGATATTTGATCCATAAATAATAAGTGCATAATAATAACAAAATGAAAAAAGAGAAGAAAAAAAAACCGAAGGTAAAATCATGTTCAAAATACTCAAAAGTAGGTACCTACAATTTTTTAAAACTACAAATAAAATAAATTATAAATATGTATACGTATGTATGTATGTATGTAAGTATAATGTTCTATTTATCTTTAGAATGAAAAATATTCAAATAACAAAACAATAATATTAAACTATTCCAAACAAAATTATTATAGATAAAATATAGATATGCAAGTAGATAGAACTAGAAGAGAATCGCAGTATACCCGAGTACAAACTTCTTAATTTCAAAATACACACAATCATACAACAATTTTTTATATCCCATACTAGGCCCATTAAAGTGTAATTTTTTATAATTTTTTTTTTTTTCTCTTCTTCTCCAATTCAATAATAGAAGTGCACCTATATTATCTTGATATTTTAAATAGAAAAAACAAGAATGACAACAACACAAACAAAAAAACAAAATTCTATTACAAAAACCATTTTGTATTGACAGTCTCGGGTAAACGAGTGAGTCTTCTTCTTCTTTCAAATACTTAACATTAAAAAAAATAATAATAATAAAAATAAACAGTAAAAACAGCAAAATTAAACAAGAAAGAGAAGAAGAAGAAGAAAAAAAATTTTTTTTTTTTATTCGCTCCCTTTATCTTCAAGTATTTTTCTTGCCGACCTAGAAACGACATAAAAAATTAAAAAAAGAAAAATAACAAGAAGAAGAAGAAAGAGAAAAAATTTATAAATATGAGTACAATGAGTAGCATAATGTGCGGTTGTTAGGTATGCATTTCCATTTCAGTATTTTCAATCTTTTCAGTTTGTTATACTTGTATATTACCCATAAATACCCTATATCCCTATATAAGTACCCTATATTTATTATAATATTATGAGTTTGTGTGTATATAATAAATTTTTTTTTCTCTCTCTCATTTTCTATTTTGAAATGATTTTTTTTTTTTTTTGTTATTTTTGGTTTCTCCTATTTTTTTCTTTGTCTATTTTTATTTTGTTAATTATTATTATTATTCTTGTGAACGAGCTCCCCTAATAATTTAACCCTTTTTAAATTCTTCATATAATATATGTACAAACAAAAATACATCCATACATACATACTTATATTTACATTAAAAACAGGCATTATAATATTATTGTAACCATTACATATACAAACATACATACTCGTATATCCATAACTGTTATACATTAATAGATTTGTATATCAACATTTATTTTATAAGTAAAATATTTATAAAAATATAACATTTGTAATGTATAATATGTACATATGTAAGTATATACTCTATATAATTGTCGTTGACATTACCACCTTCAATATTGCAATAGAACCGCCGCCAACAACCATTCACCACAAAAGAGTCAGCTTTCAACTGTGTAAATACTTTTCATGAAAAATAAGAACAAAAAAAATATAATATAAATGTTGGGTATGTATATATGTATATATATGTATAATGAAAGCAATATAATATTAAATAAAAATGTAAGTTAAATATTTTACATACATACATATATATCCTATTACCGTACTAGATATACTGTGTGTATACATAAATGTAAATTTATATGAAACAAAATTAAAACCTTAAATGTACAACAAACCATTATACTACATAATGTATGTATATATAAATCAGGCTATACTAAAATAGTATATTAGTACTATATATAGTGATAATATGAATTTAGTATTTATGTATATTAAGATTACTTACAGGCTATTATTATACACTCTATATATAGGTTCCCTTTTTTATATTACACAATGTATATATGTATATAAATGTATGACAGATAGATCAATATAAAATCGTACTAGAGGTGGGGGGGGGGGGGGGTTGAGGGTTAAGAATTACCCACAATAATTTCAACTGTAATATTGGTTAGAAATTTTACATACTACTAACAACGAGTAGTAATATAATATGTAACCGAAGAGAAATTTTTTTTTTATATGGAAATAAAATTCGCATATACATATATATGTATGTATGTACATATAACACATTTCATATTATATATTTTTTTTTTTTGTTAAGCATTGTATAATAATTTGAGCTCCATTTATATTCCTAATGGAAACTTCACCATAAAAACTTTTTTTTTTTTTTGTATAAACATACGTATACGTATACATGTACATATAATATGATAAGATTTATATGTATGTATGTATGATTGTATATAATATTCAAAAAAAAATTATTTTTTTTTATTTTTTGCTTCAGAACAAAATGTTGAAAAAAAAATTCAGTGATTAAATTTCAATATTGAGCAGATGCAAATTTTTAAGTTCTTCTATAATAAAAATTTGGAAAGAAAGATATTTTTGTTAATTTCCGTTCGACCGTCTGTTCTGCTGGCCGCCCGTCCGCATTTCCTTCTACCCATTCTTGTGTATGTATGTTTACAAAACTTCTGCATCGTCTAAAATAGAAAGTGAAAAAATTTATATACAAATAGGTCTTAAATAGAAAATTTTTTTTTTCTAGATAAAAATTTTATTAATCTATCACCTAATCTAAAAGTTATAACAGCTCAAAATCCTTAAAAATGCAATTGTCGAATATATATTTTAGACGCAGAAAAGCAATGGAATTTATTTTTTCTCTCTTTATCTTATAAATTTTTTATCAAATTTTTTTTAATTTCTTTTCCTCTTAGACGGTAATTTGTATAGAAGTTGACATTACTCGTACCACCTTCATATAGAAAAATTTTTAGTAGCTTTAAGACGTTAATTTATTCTCCAGTTCTTCTCATTTCCAAAGTTATTGCTTTCTTCAAATTATTAAAATTTAAATTTTCAATATCTTATATGTATATCCGAAACTTTGAGCTATTATTGACTTTGAGCGACTTTACAATTCGACAAACTTTACAACTCAAAAATCTTTTTACTTCGAAGCAATATGAACTGTTCCCTTGAATATTAGCATAACTTTTTCTTTTTTTCTCTTCAAATCAAAATCTTTATAACTCGAACTGTTTTTATAGAGGTCTCACTGTACCTAAAAATTAAATCTTAATAGCTCGCACTGTTTTTATGTGGGTTCCACTGTACCTTAAATTAATTATCGAATTTGACCATTATAATTATATTTCTTTCAAAAAAAAAATTTGTTTATGCCCCTAAAAGTATGCAATAATTTATTTTTTTTTTAAAATAATGTAATAGACAAATTATGGTGTAATAAATGGGATGTTTTTTAAACTCATTTTTTTCTACACTTGATAAGGTATACAGTTGAATATATAAGAATGTCTCTTAAATCATGGAACCTGTTAAATCGCATCTTTTTCATTATTTTTAAAAATTATTTTATTGAACATTGCGTTCCATTATTAATAAACCAACACTGATGTAAAGATCATTCAGCAGTAATTTTCATGAACCAACTAAAAAACAAAAAATAAACAACAGAATAATAATAACACAGAAAGTAAAAAAAAAAAAAAAGAAAACAAAATAAAAGGGAAAAATTATACATGACTACGCCACTCTATTATATATCGGATTTCGGGTTTGTCTTCTTTCCAAATAATAAGTATCTATAGAAACTTTTATTATTCTTTTTTTGCTCTTGTTCTGTTTCTGTTTTTGCTTTTTGCCTTCTTTATTCTCTTTTTTTTTCAATTTTATGTAAATAGGTGTATATTTTATGTTTGTATGTATGTTTATGTTTAATATCTGTGTTTTATATTACTTTTTTTTTTCTGTTTTATTACGTTTTTGTATTATTATTCTTTGCTGCTTACCATTTTGCTTATATCTACATTCCCAAGTTGTTGTTTTTTTTTTTTCCTTTTAGCGTTTCTTTTTTTTTCTTTTTATTTATTCCTCTTTTTTTGCTGTATTTAGTTATTGTGGATGAATAAAATTTCAACAACAAAACGTTTGATTCATATTCCATTCCATGAATGCATGTACATTTCTGTATATATATATATATATATATATATGTAACTATAGGTATATAAACATCCTTTATAGTTAAACTCATAGTTATACAAAATAATGTAGCTATAGTCATAGTTATTGTTAATAAAAAAAAGGTAAACATTCAATACAAACACGTACATGATAAAATTATTTTCATCGCCATTCAAATACTCCACGTGGATTAAATATGATATTTCTCTTTTATACATATTCAATTTTAATAAACTATCTCTTTTACACTTATATTGAATATAAGATTTTCTCTGTTTGGTTAGCAATATGTTGTTTCGTCGTTCAAGCAAAGCAAAATAATATCAAAATGAGTTTTTGCCTGCTAAAAGATTTTTGTTTTTCTCTTTTGTTTTTCTTCTTATTCTGTTATTATGGATATTATGTTGTATATATGTATATATGTAGGTAAATATATATATGTTAATGCTTAAAAAGTATAATTTTATATTTTTTTCTGTTTTTTTGCTTTCAAAACGTAAAAGGCGTCTACAGGCGTAGTTTTTATTTTGTTTGAAAAAAGAAAAAAAAAAAAATTTTTATTTTTTTTTTTTTCTTTACTTTTCCGGAGAAAAGAATTTTTATACATAAAATTATCTGAAGATATTTTTTTTATATGTAAACTAAAATGTAGATATGTATATATGTATATGTATAAAACCTTTATATATGGGGACTACTTAGAATTTGGTATCTAGACATCTAGACCCAAATATAAGTATGTTTGGCATAATAACAGAAAATTGAACTAAAGAAATATACAAAAAAAAAAATCTGTAGAAAAGGCAAAAAAGAAAAAATAACAAGAATATGAAAAAATAAAAATGAAACTGAATAAAAAGGAAATATATGTGGCGTATATTTTTTTTTTTTCTTGTTTATTGGAACTGAAGTAGCAAAAATACAAAATATAGGAACAAGAATTAAGAAAACAAAAATATAAAAAAAAAAAATTATAAATGAGAATTGAATTTATTTCTGTTTACTCTAAGGTTTAATAAATTTTGAGCTTACTTATAAAGTGACGTAAGATTTTTGTTTCGAATTTCGTATATATCGAAAATATACAAGTAGCAAATTTTGTATTCATAAAATCATAAATGCGTGTATGATTCTCATCATTCTTTACAAAAAAACACTAACAAAAATATATTGATAAAAAGAGAATATTTGGATCAGCTACGTGTACATCACTAAGTTCACGAGATACGACATTTTTTGTTTCAGAAATTTATGTTGTAACTCGAACTATGTCGTATGAGGTAGGAAACAAAAAAAATTTATGGCAACAAAAAGTGAATTAGACAAACTATTTTATAATATAATAGACCTATTTTTTAAAAAAAAAGGGAAAAAAATTAAAAAAAAAAAAAAAGCAACAAAATATAATAATAAAATTCAATATTGTTGATATATATCACTTTAATTCGTATTTTTATATATCACTTTACCAGAAATTTTCTTATAACAAAATTCGCAAGTCGCAAACCATATGAAAATTATCCAAATTTATATAATGTCGTAATTCGAAATGTCGTATTAGAAGATGTCGTATCTCGACGACTTAGTGTTATAATTGTCAGTTAACTTGACACATCAAAATATTGATTAAATTAGAATAAAAATTTTCTTTAGAAATAGCAAAATATACTAAACTATTATTGTGTTAAATATAGTCGGTATTAGATTTAAGATACTACCACTGTTAAGTTAGACTTTAGTGTATTAATGTACATAATTATTATTATTATTATTTTTTTTTTTTATTTTATTTAAAAAATTTAAATCAAAAGAGCTTTATTTTCATATTATTATCAAATTTAATTAAATTTACATAAATATTGTATAACATACATACATTAATTTTAAATTTTAACAAAAATAATCTTAAGAGCCGCTAGCAAGACATGAATAAAGTGTTTTAGTTTTTATTACCTTTGATTTGCTTACTTCAATTCTATATAATGTTCAAAACAAAGTTTACTACGCCTGTAGACGCCATTTACGTTTTATATTTAAGCACGTAAACATTGCAACTGTATGATCACATACAAATCAAACAGTTTGTAATTTTTTACATATAAACTTGTTTGTAATTTTTATTTTAACAAAAATCGATTTGAATTGACACATTTAATAATTGATGTATGACACTTAAATTGTAGTTAATGCCTTAACACAAAATGTTCGCATGTGATATGCGAAATGATATTACTGTAATATTTTTATTTAATTTATAACATATTGGAAACAATAATCTAACCAGTTTTTATATATGGTACTTATTAAGATTTAAACGATTCGTTTATTATTTTATTAAATTTCAATTACTAAAAAATTCAATCACTTTAATAATTAACAGTTTCATTTAGAAATGTGACATTTAAAATAGTATTCGGAATAATACCGATAAAGTACATTTTATAAAGAGTATGAGTAAATAAAAAAATGAACCGTTTAAAATTATTGAAATAGAATGTCAACAGAAATATTATGAAGAAATGTCAAACTTAATATGTCAAACTTTTATAATTAGACGTTCTTATTTATTTTTTTTTTATATTATAAACGCTCTCAGTATTATATAATGGAATTTAAAAGATTTCTTTAATAATTTTGGATATGGGTAGAGTGTATATGTATGTAGAAAATATGCCACAAAAAATCAAAATTGTAAACATTTTGGAATAAAAGAAAAATCGAATAGGTTTCTTTTTTTTTTTTTTTTACTTTATCTTTTGCAAAAAAAAAAATTCACTTTAACATTAGCAGTATATGAGTTGAATTTATGCATTTTTATATATTATATACATACAAAAATATATATGTATGTACATATTTATATGTATCCAGATTGACTTTAACGATTTTCAGTAATTTGGCAATTCACAAAAATATACTGGAAAAAAAAAATTAATCAGAAAACATCGACAAAAAATTGGAAAAAAGTTAAGGTTTTTACTTGCTTTTTTTTTTTGCTTCTTTTGTATACGTTCGCCTCAATTAATACCATTGTCAGTTAACTTGTTTTTAATCCTTTTTGTTTTTTTTTTTTGCATTTCGTTCCATTTCATTTCGTTTAAATTTTTCTTATAATTTTTTTTTTTTACTTTAATCCCCATAGAAAATTTATAAGCGTTATTAAAACAAGTAAATCTACCCTGAGTAATATTTTATATAATGAACTTTATATTTAAGTATATTTGAAAGTATATTGGATGTATGTATGTAATGTGTATGTGTGTATATGTTCTATTTTATTCGAGATTCTTGTGTATTACTTTAAAAGGCTTATGATAATTTTTTGCTTTACTTGTTATTCCTTATAAAAGTGGGTAGTGATTTACATTGCTATATAATATTTTTACACTTGAAAAACAATAAGGAGAAAATAAAATATTGGATAAAAAAAAAAATGAAAATGAAAATGATATGAAATGAACCAAAACGACTAATTTCAATACTTTGTAGGCGGTAAAAATTAAAAAATTGAATTTAAAATATATTCATAAAATAAATGATAACAAAAAAAAAAAAAAAAAAATTGAAAAATAAAAAAAAATTCTTAAAGTTAATTTTGTGCATCAGGGTCCAGGACATCTCGTATATGAAAAAAATAAAAATTTATTTGGTATTTTTCTTTCTTTTTTTTTTTTTTTGATTTTTTGTTTTTACAAAACAAGAATGATTGCACAGTCAGATCAAATTGGATTCTTTAAATAAAACTTGTGTTTTCAATTTATTTTTTAATCTTTTTTTTTTCTCTCTCCTTTTTTTTTTTTGGTCATATTTATTTCCTACTTAACATGAAATATTTATTATAAAAGAAGAACAAAAAATTTAAATTTTTTTTACGGTCATTCGCATTCCGTTTATAATGATAATGCACATACTATACAAGATGCATGTATGATACACAGGTATGTTTTTGTACTAAATTAAATTATAATAATATTGATGGGTGTTAGGTGATAACACAGTATGTCCTTGTAAAATATGAAACTTTATATTAGAATTTTAATAAAGTACAATAAGTACATTAATATTTACAATAATATTTACAGAGGTTAGATATGTGATACAAGCAAGAGTTGAGAATGTTATTTGAGAAAACATAAGAATTGAAGAAAACAAGTGTCATAGATTTTCAATGTGTTATATGTATATATATATATATATATACATAAATAATATGTGTAAATATCTTAATTTTTGATTAATTTAAGTAACAAAAAATAAAATAATAAAATATGTATGACAGATTCACATGTTTATATAATGTACATTATTTCGTTGTTAATTTAAGTTACATAAATACTTTTTGTAAGAATTACTGTAGTATATATCTAAATCTGTAGTATTATATATACAAGTCCAGCAAATGTAAAACTTTAGCTCTGTTCTATTGTAAACTTTTAACCAAGTTATACAGCTGAAATATTCAATGTACTTTGTTTATATGCAGATGCAATGTATGTAGTTTGTATTTATTCAGATACCGTTGACTAAGAGTACAAGTTATATCCTCTTGTATTCTTAATTAGTGGCACAGTCCCGGTCTATATAAAAAAAACTGTAATATACATAAGTACATAGAAGTTTTTATAGTAATAACAAAAAAAAAAACTTAGCTTATATTCAAGTATTTCTCATAAATGCAAGTGTAAGTTGTGCACCTTTTCGGTGTATTTATAAGTATGTGCATAGATAGATTCAATTGTAATTGTGATTTTTTTAATAAAAATCAATTCTAGGTACTCAAAATTATGGCTTGTAACAAAATTTCTTGAAAATCTATGTAGTAAGTTATAATTAAATATGTGGTACAAATATCATGTAACGATTAATAGCATTTGAGGTTTTCATATCTTTTCAATATTTAAATATTAAATAAATTTTAGAGATAAATTTAATTTTAGAATTATAATCTAAAAATTTTTCTTATTTTGTTTTTAAACAAAAATTAAAACTATTATAATTATAATAATATTTTCTGATTTATTGCTTTACAGCCTTTAAATTAAACATAAAACAAATTATTGAAAAATATTTTAAATATTTTAAAAAATCTTTATAGTGATTGCTTTTTCTTATAAGAAGTCTCATTGTATTAATGCATATCTGTATTAAGGCACAATTAATTAGTAATTAGCAACTGTATTTGAATTGAAAATTTCAATCCAATAACCATCAGGATCCTTAATAAAAGCTAATCCTCTCATTTTACCATCATCAGGTTTTTTAACAAATTCAACACCTAACTCTTCAAATTTTTTACAAGCAGCATATACATCTGGAACTTCCAATCCTATATGTCCAAATCCTCTTGGATCCGAATTTCCATTATGATAAGCTTGATTAGGGTCATTTTCAGTTCCCCAATTACTTGAAAAATAGTCTTTCTCAATAAAAAAACTAATAAAATGTAAATTTAAAATTCTTACTGAGTTAATTCAAGTGTTGCTTTTCTACTTAAAGCCCATTTAGTTCGTTCCTTTTTCTCTGTAGGCACTTCATCCTCTTTTTCGAACCCCATAAAATATAGAGAAAATTTAGCTTCTGGAAAGTCTAATTTTTGCAATAATGTCATTCCCAAAATTCCAGTATAAAATGGTATGGATTTATGTGGATCTTTTATACGAAACATGGTTTGTTGAAATAAAAATTCCTGCAATAAAAATGGACCTTTAATATGTATGTATGAATATAAATTATATGAAGTATTAAATACGCAGTTTTGATTTAGAACTAAAAATATAGGTATAGGTACCTAAAATATTTGCTCATATTGTTTACGTGTTTTTTTTTAAACCTGAATGCTCTATGTTTTTAGCTTTATCACATTAGTACCTGTATGATTTGTTTCAATATGGATATTTTTGTACTATGTACTGGTGCTGTACTATTTTGTTTAGAATAATCTAATAAGTCATAACCAATTTAACTACTTGCAAAGCAATAGGTATTTTGCATTTACATGCTAGTTCTTTATTTACCTTTGTTGAAGGGTCAGCCTTCTTGCATAATGCCTTGGCTTCTTCATCTGTTAAGCCTTTGGAATCGCTCATTGTGCGTTTAACAAATCTGGTCCCGTTTTTTATTCCACTAAACACAGGTAATTGGAAGAATCTCCGATAAATATGTGACACATTAGCCGGAAAACTCATAAATTTTTGACAGCAAAATTATTAATTGTAAAAATAAAAACAACTGTTGCAAAAAGCAAACTGAATGACAATGGCACATATTTAACGAACGCTTTAACGTCTTAAAATTGTATTCAAATAGTCGATCAATAAATTTTTTCAACTTTTTTTAAAATAAGATCTGATTTTTTACCTTTTTTAATATGAGATTGTTTTATATTACTTTTATTTTGTACGAATATAACACCATAAAGATGTTTAACATACAAAACAATTTTGTTATAAAAATTTTCAATTCATTAAGATAAATACTTTATAAATAAATGATCTTAGTAAAAAAAGTAAGCTTTCTCACGTGAACACGTTTGTTTTAATCAAGAATTGTTATTTATTATTTCGACAAGTCTATTTGTTTTACCATATACTTTGACGTTGTCAAAAAATCTTTTCTATATCTTTTATTTTTTCAAACTTTTTTTTTAAAACAATATATGTTTTGATGCTATAATTTTTGAAAAGTTTTGACCACCCTGCATAATATTACTATTTATATTAATATTATATTATATTAATAATATAATTAAATGAAAGGAACTTTATGATTGAAAGCAAATCGCATTCCGGATCTACGCGTTTTAAGAGTAACGTTATAAGAGTAATTTGTGAAAAAGTACCACCAGTATTCGCATGTTCAATTTTATTCTATTGTGAATTGTTTAATAGCGCTATGACATTTTGTGCGTTTTGACATGCGAGAAAAAATTCGTTGAACAGCTTGCAACTTGCATAAAATGTTTTTTCAATCATTTTCCAATCTGTCAATTTAAATAAGGTCAGTTGAAGGTTATATCTTCTGTGAGAAACCAGCAAAGCAAAGTTTTGGGTGCAATAAATTTTGTTTCTGTCTGTCAATTTTTCCAAAATATTAAATTAAATAAAAATTTAATCAAAATGGCATTAAATAAACTTAGTATTGAAAAATTGGAAATAAATGGCAAACGCGTTCTTATGCGGGTTGATTTTAATGTTCCAATCAAGGATGGAAAAGTTGCTAGCAATCGTAAGTTTAATCTTATCATGTAACAGAAATTTTGTAATAAGAACAAATTTTTTCCATGACCTTTGATTATAATTTTAGAAAGAATTGTTGCTGCATTAGACAGTGTGAAATTTGCACTGGATAAGGGAGCAAAATCTGTAGTCCTTATGTCACATTTAGGACGACCTGATGGAAACAAAAATGCAAAATACACCTTAGCTCCTGTAGCAGAAGAGTTGAAAAAACTTTTAGGAAAGGATATTATTTTCTTAAATGACTGTGTTGGTGCCGAAGTTGAAGAAAAATGCAAAGACCCAGCACCAGGATCAGTAATTCTTTTAGAAAACGTACGTTTTTATGTTGAAGAAGAAGGTAAAGGTGTAGATGCCAGTGGCAATAAAATAAAAGCTGACCCAGCCAAAGTAAAAGATTTCCGTGCCAGTTTGGCAAAATTGGGTGATCTTTATGTAAATGACGCATTTGGTACAGCTCATCGAGCTCACAGCTCCATGATGGGTGAGGGATATAGCCAACGCGCTGCTGGTCTTTTATTGAATAAGGAATTGAAATATTTTTCACAAGCTTTAGATAATCCACCAAAACCATTTTTAGCTATTTTGGGTGGGGCAAAAGTTGCTGATAAAATTCAACTAATAGAAAATATGTTAGATAAAGTACATGAAATGATAATTGGTGGCGGTATGGCATTTACCTTCTTAAAAGTTTTGAATAACATGAAAATTGGTTCATCGCTATTCGATGAAGAGGGTTCAAAAATTGTTCAAAATTTAGTTGACAAAGCAAAGAAAAATAATGTTCAGCTTCACTTGCCAGTTGATTTTGTTTGTGGCGATAAATTTGCTGAAGATGCTGCAGTTTCAGAGGCTACCGTTGAATCTGGTATTCCAGATGGTCATATGGGTTTAGATGTCGGACCTAAAACTCGTGCTGCCTTCGCAGAGCCTATCAAGCGTGCCAAAATTATTGTCTGGAATGGACCACCTGGTGTATTTGAATTCCCCAATTTTGCAAACGGTACAAAAGCTATTATGGATGCTGTTGTAGAAGCTACAAAAGGTGGTTGTGTATCAATTATTGGTGGTGGTGATACCGCATCATGTTGCGCCAAATGGAATACTGAATCTGCTGTTTCTCATGTTTCAACTGGTGGTGGCGCATCATTGGAGTTGTTAGAAGGTAAAGTTTTACCTGGTGTAGCTGCCTTATCAGACGCCTAATCATGATAAATTAAATTTCAAATGACATGTGTTATATTACATCTAATTAGAACTTAAGCCCTAAAGTTACGATAACTTTCACTGTGTTTATATAAAATATTCATTGTAAATTATTAGAAACCGAATATATTGTTTATTTTAAACAAATAAAAGAATTTCAAGTTTCAATACCATTTCGAATCGTTTCATTTCATTTAAGAATTTTGAAAAGGAAGTGTACATTTTCCTTTTAATAACTAAATAATTTCAAGAGTAGAAACGGTGGAATGTAAGTTAGTGTTGCTTTTCTTTGAATGATAAATAACAATTTTTAAAATACATACATAATTACCTAATTAATAAAAACTCTTCAAATTTGAATTCATTTATTTTCCCAAAAATAAGAACAAATTAAAAAAATTAAAAACTAAAGTAAAGTGCTTCTAATATAAAATTGTGAAAAAAACTACTTTTTCTATAGATACGTTATTTCGAACTTCTAAGGAAAATAAATTTTGAGTCAAAATTAATCCCAAAATCGTAAAGTATGATAACTAGAACATTAAAAATTAAATTTTGCTCAAATATTTTCTCAGTTTACATCATTGACTTTGGATTGAATTTTCAAACAAAATGATCTACATGTTTCATAAGGAAGATTTTAAATTTTTAAATAAAAAGGTTTATGACTTTTCAAACATATTACTTACACATAAAATATACGTTTTTTGCTTAAGAAATTATATAAAAAAAAGGAATTATGTACTTATAATAAAATTAAAATCTTCTTTGTTATTATTAAGGATTACCTTGTAATATTACTTCAAATACATATTTTTATATGCTATTTTAGTTTTCATTATTCTGAGTGAAAACTATTTCAAGTGATTAATAATAAATTTCAAAATACTAAATGTAAATTAATTTCAAGTCTTAAAACCCTTGCTGATACTGTTTCGATTCTAGCCGAGCTTGAAACATTTCCAATTGACGTTTAGCTTCACATTGTGGGAAGTTATTCATATCATAATATTGTGGCGCTATTTTTAATAACCATTCAGCTAAAAATACAAGTTTTAGTAAATCGAGATTTCATTAGTTCTCAATAAAATTGGATAGTATGAATTACCTTTAACATCAGTTACAGTTCTGATATAATTCTTTGTGGTTAATACAAATTCATTATACATAACCCATTCGGGCTTATGATCTAAGCAAGTTGACGGATGTAATTGAACATTTTGATTATCCTTTATTGTTAAATAATGCCCAGTCCGTTCTAAATGAGCAACTTGCATGAAAAATCCTTGTACCAATGCTTTACGTATATTAATATAATAATCCTTCGATTTGAAATCTGTACTTGTCCGTTTCAAATTGAAACGCTCCATGATACGGGACAGTTGTGTTCTTACGTTATCGGCTGATTTTAAAGAACGATAATTGATGAAATTTTCATAGCACCAATTGGGATCCTCATTACCTTAAATAAATATAATAAAATATTAGATATAATATGCAAAATCTAATATGTAATATGTAAAATAAAAAGGACTAAGATACTTACTCTGTTTAAAAGCATGATATACATTCAATAATGTTAAATGATCACCATCAATATGTGCAAATCGCATCTTTGCCTCATCTGCCGCCTTCTTAGCTTCATTTGGTCGTACAAAGCACTGTGAGACTAAATATATTTTTGGGGCGACGCACGTCCCGCATATATAGTTGATTTGTCATTTTGTTAAGTGATTATACACCTAAGGGCTATTATTTTTGTTCAGTTTCATGTGCGATATTATATTCCTATCATTTCTTACTTCATTTGCACTTATCTTATTTATTATAATGTAAAACTACCGCCTAGTATAGATACAAGTCGATAACTATAAAAAAATTCTTTAAAACTGCTAAACAATGTTATTTAAGGTTAACTCGAAAATTTTTAATATAAATTCGTTATTCAAATTTTTGTCGTTTTAAAATATTATTTCCTAAATAATTTATTACCAAAAAAGTTAGAATTAAAAAGCTAATTTTTTGAGAATTAATGGAAACAGTATGTAACAAATTTTCAATACTTCAAACCAAAAATTTTTATCCAGTAATTAAAATCTATTAAAAATTTCTACAAAAATAACCAAACCTATATAAAATGCACACTGTTTTCATTAATTCGGGTCGCACATGAAACATTTATCCTAAAGGTAAGTCGGTTTTTTTAATTTTGCAACATTTTTAAATACTATGCATTAGCAATATAAAATGTTACAAAATATGGAAAATGAATCTGATATGAGGGATTGTGTTAGTCTAGAAAAAGACTGAATAACTAATAAATATAAGAGGGGGTATAAGTAGTCCCTAACATTCTTAATTGGATTATTTCTTAAATACAACCAAAATCTTAAAATCTCACCCGATAACATTGCAGTAATTGAGAGAATTTCATTTGAGCAGTTGTGTTGGCAGCTGGCAATCAACATTTTAGCAAGTTGAGGATCTAGTGGAAATTCTGACATCACAGCTCCTAAATCGGTTAAATTTCCATCATCATCCAAAGCAGCAAGGTAATTCAACAATTCCAAAGCTCTCATTAGTGTCTCCGGAGCTGGAGGATCCATGAAATCAAAATGCACTAAATCATCAATTCCAAGTTTCTTTAATTGTAAAACCACAGTTCCTTAAAAAAAAAAAAAATTACTAATTTTTGTTTACTTTATTATTTCTGAATTTTACCTAAATTTGATCTTAAAATTTCTGGATAAGTATTGTCTTGCATTTCGTGTTTGTACGCCTTTTCTGTGTATAAGCGAAAACACTTTCCTGGTTTTGTACGTCCAGCACGACCAGCCCTTTGTTGTGCAGATGCTTTACTTATAGGAGAAACAAGTAAACTTTCAACTCGAATTCTAGGATTGTAAACCTTTTGCTTTGCAAAACCGGGATCAATTACAAACACAACACCGTCAATAGTTAAAGACGTTTCTGCTATATTGGTTGAAACAACAACTTTTCTACCAATCGCTCCATTTGGTTTATTAGGTGGTGGAGGTTCGAAAATTCTTTGTTGTAAATTTGGAGGCAAAGTTGAATATAATGGAATACATTTTAATTCACCAATTTCAGGACCTAAATTATCAGCTTCACGTTTAATTCTTTTGCAAGCTTCTTCAATTTCTTCTTGTCCAGTTAGGAACATTAAGATATCACCTTCAATTTCCTCACACATATGAATTTGAATAACCGTTCGTATTGCTGCTTCCAAATAATCCCTTTCTGGTTCGGGCGTGTAAAATATTTCAACAGGATGTGTTCGCCCTGGCACATTCATGAGAGGCGCGTTATCAAAATATTGTTGAAATTTACCAGCATCCAAAGTAGCTGACATGACCACAAGTTTTAAATCATTTCTTTGTTTGATTACTTCTTTTAGAACACCCATTAATAAATCAGTTGCTAAAGTACGTTCGTGAGCTTCATCTAATAATATTACTTGATATGCCTCTAACATTGGATCCGACATACCTTCGCGCAATAACATACCGTCCGTCATATACTTCAATATCGATTTTGCAGATGTACAATCTTCAAAACGAATGCTATAACCAACTTCTTGCCCCAAAATAACGTCCATTTCTTCAGAAACTCTTTGTGCAACAGACATTGCAGCTACTCGTCTTGGTTGAGTACATGCCACTCCCCTTTTACCTTTGGTTAAAGCATATTCAACGCACCATTGTGGAATTTGTGTAGTTTTTCCGGAACCAGTTTCACCAACTAATACTATACATTTATGTTCATTTAATAATCTCATAAAATCTGCTTGATACTCAAATACTGGCAATGTGATCCTTTTCTTGAATAAATTGTAGTATCTCTGGCTATATGGTTGCTTAGTAAATGGATTAATTGATTTAGATTTTTGGGCCGCCATATTTGCGTTAGTAACATATGAAGCTGTTAGTGCCGCTGCAATTGATGCTCCTTGATTCAATTCTTCCCTAAAATATTAATAATTAATAAATATATATTGTTAATTTTGACTTAATATTAATGCAGCAGTAACTAAATTTGGAAAGGTTAGTTGATTATCTATAACGATTAAAAAATCGATAATATTGGCAAAGTATCTAGTATAAACGTTTTCAGAAAACGTACATATTTATGGATTTTTGATCAATCGGCCATAATAGTATACGAAAATAAAAAAAAATTCAAGGTCAGCCCGTAAAAATTTTGTTACTGAAATTAATTTTATATATGTAGATAACTAGAAGAATGTATTCAAAACTAACAGGAACAATTTCACTTTTGTTAAAATGTGATAGTTGAATTCAGGTTCAATAAAAAAAAAATGTGCTTTTTTGTGATATTTTCTACGTTCAAATTTTTTCCAAACATGGAAAGCCACATCATTGTTACTTACTTTTTCTTTTTTGGAACAGTTTCACCAACTTCAATACGCCTTTTTGACATAATATACAATAAAACTTTTTTAAAATTAAAATTAAATAAACTAAAAAAACACCATAAAAACGCTTAAGCTAGATTTTCACAAATTCTTAGCTTTGAAATTAATGAAATGACGCCAGCTAAAGGAAGAACAGGAAAATTTTTGCGAAAAAATATGACAATTTACTTTTTTGACAATTACAAGCTGACAAGTTTATTCTGCCATCTTTTGAGAAATATATGCACAAGGTTTGAGTTTTTAATGAAAACGAAATTTTAATATTTTGTTCTTATATGCTACTTATTTAATTGCATCTTTATTTTATTACCCTTTTCATTCAATACTGAATTGTTTTTGTAGAAATAAGAAATTTTAAGGCTTAAAAATTAAAAGTCTCGGAAATAATGATCGGTAACATAAATTGTTTGGTTTTGTTATACTTTGTCCTTTATAGCTGAATTATTAGTTGAATAATATTTTGAGAGAATTTTTAAAAATAATTAATTTACATATTATATAGATATCAGAATATCGATATTCCACGTCACGTTAACAGATTTTTCTTAATTTTATTAACCTTTTATATATACCATAATTATAATTTACGAATGTTATTCACGAAATATTGTGAATTATATTCTAGAATGACATTAATTTTTCAACTCTTCTAGCTACTATTTTGATGACAAATATGTCAATATCAAATGCCAAAATTAAAACCCAAAACAATCAGTCAGAAATTAGAATAGAAATTTTTAAAGAAATTTTCCGCAAATAAATTGAGGAAATCGTGTGAAGTGATATTAAAATTATAATATGGAAAATTAATAATTGCTACAAAAATTATTTTGCTATTTTTTTAACATAAATGAAATTAAAAAAAAATTTTATTTCTTTAAAATTAAAATTTTAATGATTTTGATAAGTGGCTTGGGTGAAATTTGTGTGCCATAGCAAAAATGGAAATTCCTATTCAAGTGGCTGTTCGCATTTTGCCTTGTATGGAGGATTCACCATGCGTTCAATCGATACCAATGAGCCCAAATTTTTCCCCAATTAATGGTATTATGAATAATATCGCAACTGGTATAATTCAAGTTGGATCCCATTCGACGTTTCCAGTTACTCACTATCTTCCACCAAAAGTTCAGCAGACCCAAATTTATCACCAAACTGTTTATCCGTTGATTAGCCTACTGCTAGAAGGTTTTGATGCATCTGTTGTAACTTACGGGCAAAAAGGGACAGGAAAAACTTATACGCTTCTTGGACCAGGTTTTGATTGTATTTATAGTGAAGCAGAACAAGGTATTATACAGAGATGTGTTAGAGAAATTTTTTCCCAGCTGGCAACAACGCATAGAGAACGTAGCTTTATTATTAATATAGGTTGGGTTGAAATCAGAGGAGAACATGTTAGAGATCTCTTAGAAGTTGGAAGCGTCGTGTGTCAATCTGTTACTGATGTATTCCATTGGCTACAAATTGGCCTATCAAATAAAACAGATGATGGAGCTCATAATTTGTTTACCCTTACCCTGGAGCAGCATTGGGTCTCACAAGAAGGACTCATTCAACATAGATTGTCAACTGCAAGTTTTAGTGACTTGTGCGGTACTGAAAGAATGTATATGATGAATAGTATGGACCAACATTCTAGTATACCAAAAGATTTAGGATTACAGTGCTTGGAAAGGATTGTAACATCATTAACAGATCCATCGTTAATTTATAATAATAATATGATTGATTATAATCAAACAACTTTGACGACATTATTAAAAGATTCATTTGGTGGTAGGGCCCAAACTTTGCTAATTTTGTGTGTGTCTCCATTAGAACGGGACATGAATGAAACAATTTTCAATTTACAATTTGCTTTTAAAGCCCAATGTGTCAGAAATTTTGTAATAATGAATACTTTTTCTGATAACAATACACCTTTATCTCCAGATGTTAACGGAAATATTCCAGGCGAACAAGATATTCCAGTCAGTGGTAGTGTTGATAATTTTGGTATTCAATTTGCTGCATCACAGTGGTTGAAATTGGTATCAAACGCTGAAGGACTTTTTACAAAGTAATATTTAATGTGCGCTATCGATTATAATTATTTTGATTTCCTTTAACATTTTAGGTTACTTGGAAATAAGAGCGTTATTGACGCTGATCGTGAGCAAATTGAGGAGTGGTTATTCTTAAAGCAGGAATGTGAAGAATGTTTAAGTTCAAATGAAGCAATTCGACCACAAAAACCTTTGGGGCCTATTCAAGAAACCGAGGAGCCTGAGGAGGTGATTAGCGAACCTGAGACATCATGTCAGCAAAATTCTGACAATGATAGCGATAACGAAAGTGAAACTCAAGGAACTGATTTTGATGAAAAGATCGAACAGTTAATGCAAAACATGAAGATAAAGACTGATAATTTAATTCGGACTAAATATGACGATTTTATGAAGTCCCAACCAAAAGCAGTTATGGAAAGTAGTGAAAGTTTTAGACCGGAAGAAAGAAAAACTTCTTCGGGTTTGGGAGGTATACTTGTTATCAAATTATATGAATATGCAATTTAAACATTTTTTATAAATTCTATGTTGCAGGGCGTCGAAGATCTATTCAACCGGGTGCATCTCTTAGTAGTGCTGAGATAGCAATGCTTAGTCGCGTAGCTAGTCGAGGAGAAAACTTATCAAAATCTCCTGAAGATTTTCTAGAAAGTTCTTCGGAACATCATCCAATTCGTATTCACAATAGTCCGATTGATAATTTACAAAAGAAAATTCGTAAAATCGAAACTGATATTGAAGCAAAACAACGACAAATCAAAGAACTTGAACAAACAATGTCTCTTAAACAAAAACTTATTTCCGATCTCATAAAAAACAACGATACTCGTACTACAGCCAAACAACGTTTTAATAAGAAGAAAGGAAAATTGGAGGCTGAATACGAAAAAACAAAAAAACAGTTATCAAAAGCCGTTGTAAATGGACGTGATAAAAACGAAGTTGAACGGTTGAAAGCCTTAACGTCTCATATTGAACAACGTCTTCAAGATTTAGCATCAATCAAACACATAGCTGGAGAGAGTGGTGAAAAAGTAAAAAAGTTACAAAAATCTATTCATGATTCCAAAAAACACATCGAAGGGTTACAGAAAAATCTGAAAAAAGAAAAAAAGACTAAGGATCAATTAGAGGCAGAACTAAAATCTCTCAAAGAAAAAGAAAATAACAAATCATCTAGTCTGGATGAAAAAGGAAAAAATTTGAAGCAAGTTCAAGCTAGAATTTCTCATTTAGATCACGTTTTAAAAGAGAAATCTCAAAATTTGGAACAATTTAAGAATACCGAAGAACAGGAAAGCTTACGACACGAGATTCGAAATTTAAGAAGAACCAGGGATCACCTTTTAGAACAAAGGTGTACATTGGACCGCAAATTAAAGAAGGAAAAGATACTATCACATCGAGAAGAACGGAAGCTTTTAGGTTTGTACCAAATAAGTAGTTTAGCACATTGATCAAAAGGTTTTTTGTTTGTTTTTTTTTTTTAGAATGCGATGAGGCAATAGAGGCTATTGATGCAGCTATCGAATTTAAAAATGAATTAATATGTGGCCGAAAATCAATTGATACTAGCGACCGCGTTCAGCGTGAAAAGGGTGAACAAATGTTGATGGCACGTTTAAATAAATTAACTGAAGAAGAGATGCGAACACTGTTATATAAGTATTTTACGAAAGTAATTGATTTACGTGATTCTAGTCGAAAATTGGAAGTGCAATTAATGAATTTGGAAAGAGAGCGCGATGCATGGGAATGGCGTGAACGTGTTTTAAGTAATGCTGTACGTCAAGCACGCTTGGAGGGTGAGCGTAATGCTGTTTTATTACAGCGACAACATGAAACAAAGTTAACACTTATGCTAAGACATTTAGCTGAGGAAACAAGCACAAGTTCAAGTAGCTTTAACAATGATCGTATGCCATATCACCATCATCATCAACAAATTGCCATTGGAAACCATTTAACTTCCCCAACAAGTCCTCAGTATGATAGTAGTGGCTTAGAGTCTACTGATTTTGATATCGATTTATATAAACAACATGCAGTAGTTGCACCACACAAACAATTATTGAAAGTCAAGCACTCAGATTTAGGATTATGTCCTTTGCCACCAGATACTTTAACCAAATATAAACCTTTGGATAAAATAAAAGAAAAAGATCGTGAAAGTAAAAATAAATTATTTGCAAAATTTCAAGTTTTAACACGTTACCATGGCGGTGGAAATTCAAACCATCAAGGTAGTAATGGGGCAAATGATAAAAAATCATCTAAAGGAAATGATTTACCTATACCGGAAGAGAATTTAAAACAATTGTTGTCTGCCCCGCCATCAACAAAGGTTACAAGACAAAAGAATAAAATAATTATTCAAGATCCATCTCGGAAAAATTAATCTTTTTTGTTTAAGAAAAGTCGCATTATGATTTTATAATTCACTTAAAAAGATGAATGTAATGAAACAAAAAATCATTTCAAAAAATTATTCAATTACTTATTATCTATGATAATCAATCGTCTGACCGATTTTCTTCACACAATTTTCTTTCAATTATTCGTTTTTTTTTTTTTTTTTTGGGTACTTGGGTACTTATTTTCTGGATTTTTTAAATATGATTTTTATTATATATTGAGTATACAACGGTGTATTCTTTAAGTTAATGACAAATTATTGAGAAGATAAAAAAATTTTATTTTATTTTTTCATGTGACACCAATTTAGTTATTTCAAGAATTAAAATAAGCGTAAGGTATAAAATACTCAATTGTACTTAAAAGCAGATTTTATTGTAAAATCGCAATATTTTCGATTTAAAATTTTTTGATCTCGAATTTGTATTTTAAGGAACTACATATTTCTATAAAATTTGTCCATGATTCATGATTAATAAATTCTTATAAAATCGAGAAAAAAAATCGTAGAAAGTAATGTAACAATAATATCTTGACGTTAAAAATATTAGCATTTTATAAATAATAATGCAAAATTTCTCATAATTTTTATTAAAGTTATTCAGTAAAAAATAATTAGAAGCACATATACTAGAGTTTTATAACTTATTGGAAAACTTTTTTAAATTTTTAATGTGGAAACATAAAAATGATACCATTGATGTATAAAATTTGTGTTACTTAAATTACTATTAGATTTAATTTTTTTTATTTATTTGAAATTTAACAAAAATCATGGATATATTAAAAATATGTATATAAATATATGTATTTTAATATAAGTTTAATAGAAAACTTTACATATAAATATTGTAGAATTACAAATTTTCCTGCATATTTTTTTTATTTATGTAATTTCATATGAAACAGTTTAACTGGTGATGCAGTTACAAATAATATTTTACTTCGATAAATGCAATTACAGTAAATTAAAAAAAAATATATAATATTCATGATAAATTTTTATGAAAAATTTAAAAGATATTAAAATATTAATTCAAATAACATGACAAAAAAAAAAAATTAAAAATAAATAACTTGGAATATCGTCAACTAACGTAGTAGAAATAAAGATCATTTTTGCACTCGTATCATTTAAAAAACAAAATTTTTGAAAAATTGCTAAGTAGATAAGAATTTTAAAATTTTTCGTCCAAAAATATTAAAATATTAAAAACGAATTTATTAAATTTTTTTTTTTATTTAATGGAGAAATTAAAATTATTTAATGGCGTACTTTAAAATTAATTCAATTAATATATATATATGTATATATATATTTTTATTTTCTAAAAAAAAAATGCGCTTCGTATATTGAAAAAATAAATTTGTTCTTTAGATCTTCAATATTATTGGGAAGTTTTTGTGTATCGAATACCATTTATCAATTTACTAAAATCGTTTTTTAGACTTTAATGAAATTTTGAAATATGTAAATTAACATATTGTATTTATTAAATGTCCATATCGAATATTTTTTTTTTAGGTTCATTCATGTGAATGAATTTCTTGAATTAAATTTAAGTTATTAATAATATAAAAAAAAAGAAGTCATTCTACATTTAAAAAAAAAAAAATTTGCAATATTTGCAACATAAAATATCAAAGCCATAATTAATTTACAATACTAATGTAACAAGATATTCTTTATATTTAAAAATATAAAATTGCATCTAATGTCATATTAGATGCGAATAAAAAATATGTCTTTTTGAACTTGTAGAGGCAATTTGTTTTCTTTATGTGAATTAAATGTGAAATATTTGTAAAATTTAATTTTTTGTAATATTATAAAAATTTAAAAAAATTTTATTTTTTTTTTTTCCAAACCTTGTTATCGGGGTTTAGTTGTATAAAATATGTTAAAACTTCAACTATCTTGAAGAGAAACCATTTTATTTTTGCCATAATTTTTGAATAAGTTTTTTTTTTTTCATTTTAAATTAGTATTTTTTAAATTAAGTTTTCAAATTAAAACACTATAATTTGTAAATTTTTATATTTTTATAATTTTATTTGTATAGTTAATTAATAAAATTTAGTTTATGTAAAAATTTTTATTATGTAAGTTATAAGTGTATTTTAAGTCTATGTAAAACATTTTTCTGATAATATCATTGTTAAAAATATTTGGATAATTATGAAAAAGAAAAAAAGAAAATATTACAATAGATAAAAAGAAATAGAAAAAAAAATTATATAAAAAAATATAAAATTTATTTAAGAGATTAAAAGCAGAAAATAGAATTTGTGTTATTTAGATTTTAATTAATAACAATAAAACTTTTTAAAAATAATAATTATATTAATTATTTTTTTTATAGATTATAAATTTTAAAATTTAATTAAATTTACTTAATTTAAAAATTTTCAAAATATAATATTTAATTATAATTCAATATTATAAAGAAAAATAAAAACACACACACACATAAAAAATATTTATGTTTTTAAATTGCAAAAAGAAAATTTAAATAAATGTTTGGAAAAATTAAGCAAATTATAAAATGTGAGTTTTGATTTCCTTAATTAAAATATAAAATGCAATTCTGATGTTTATAAAATTTTTTAATGAAAAGTAATATGGAAAAATTGCCTAATGATTAATAAAAATTTCTAACAAAATCCTTAGGTCACAGTACAAAATTAAGTTTTTGTGAAGAAAAAATTATTTCGTCCTTTGTACTTGATCCGTTTAAAGTTAAATTAAGTCTGAAGCTAAAGTCTGGTAAATTTGTTCCGATTCGGAATATTGGAAAATTGGTTCACTAATATTATACTATCGCTCTATTTTATGATGTTGATAAGTGAAATATTTATTATTTTCTATTAATTTTTTTAAAAATAAAATTATAAAATTTGGCCATATAATTAATGCTCATAAAATATAAAATTATTACAATTATAACACTTTATTTTACTACTGTTTGTAATGAACTAAACAAAAAAAAAAACAAAATTTTATTTGAATCATAAAAATTTCTTATTTTTTTTTTTTTTGTTTCAATATATTGGAATTTATACTGGAATATTGGAATATATTGGAAATAAAATTAAAATTTCCAAAAAATCTATAGATACAAATACAAAGAGAGAAAGTAGCTTTACTAGTATACAATTTGTACAATTAAATCAGTCATCGTTGAGGCGTCGTTAACGGTGTGTCTGCGTCTGTTAATTTTTTCGTCGGTATAACCGTGTTGGTGCTTAGTCATATATATATATATATGTATAATTAATTTGCATATTTATATATGCATATATAAAGCATTTGAAAATCCATTCATTGATCATTTTCATTAAATTTAAACAATTTTAAAATTTATATGATAATTGTATATAATTAAATTTTTTTTTCGAATTTATAATAAAAATCGGTAAGAAAAAGAAATTACAAAAACCAAAAAAATAATATCTGGTTGATTTGTTTTTTTTTCTCTTAATAAACAAATATTAAATAAAAATTGAGTTAAAATTTCCGGCATTCATTCTGAACAACGAAATTATTTGGTGGGCAAAATCGATATTTTATTGTTACCAATACAAATAAAAGTATTCTGATTTTTTTTGTTTGTTTTTTTTTTTTATGAGTGGAAAAAATATTTTTAAATTGAAATTAAAAAATTTTTCAAATGAAATATAAGAAAAATTATGATTTAAATGAGTAGAAATTAAGAAATTTAAGTAGAAATTAAAAATAAAATGAGAAAATTTAATAAATAAAAAATGAAAAATAATTGCTAACATAAAATTTGCATATGTGTTAGTGAATAACTAGTATTGTGCAAAGGATAAGTAAAAAAAAAAAAAAAAATGAAAAATTTTAATTTTTGCATGGGTGGGTCACGAATTCTTTTTACCATAAATGTATGTGGATTATTTTGGATTAAAAACGCTATTTGGATTAAAAATTTTTATGGATTACAAAAACAGGATTATTAATTTTTAATTTTATTCAGATTTTTGCTGGAAATTAATAAATTTTATGTGAAAATTTTATAAAAAAAATTAAGCATCCCTAGTCTTAAAAAAAATTTTTTTTAATTTTTTTTTTTTTTTTTTTATAATTTAGTTTCTTCTACATTTGTTTATGGAAATATATTGGAAACTTTATGAAATTTATGATTATTTTTAAATATTTTTAAATTGACATATACTTACATTTAGAAATTATTTAAAGAGGTGAAATTTGACAGCAAAAAATAAAGTTTATTTAAAATTTGACTCTGGATCTTGAAAGCTGACTCTTGCTTTTATGTACTAGTTCGACTTAATAAGAAATTTATTTATTATTTATGTATTTATTTTGATTATTTAATCCATAATGGTAAAACATGAAATTCAAAATATTAATATTATAGTCTGTCTACTTCCTTTTTGGTTAAAATTTTGAAACTTCAGTTCACTGATTTTTTAATTTGTGAAAAAGTGTGCGAGCATTGTGTTGCAAAAACTTAATAATTTGGGAAGGAAAATCGGTCTCAGATGAAAAAATATTAGTAAAATATCAGATTTTTGAAAATTTTATTTTATTTGGTAAAATTTTAAAAAGCAGATTCATATTTTACTCATTTCTTTTTACAAGCAAATGATATTATAGCCGTTTCTGTCGCACTCATATTTCTATAAAACTTCAAATAAACATCATATTTTGTCGTTCGTTGTCAATTTGAAATAAAATATTAATTCAATGAAAAGGACAAACATTTTTAAAATTTTTTAAAATTTTAAGAAATAAAATTTTATACAGATTGGATCAAAGAAACTATTCTATAGAAATAATTTTAAATACAAAATAAAATATATTTTTGCAGGTATTAGTAAATCATATTTTGCGCAAAATCTATCACTAAGGATACGAAATGGTATCTATATATATATATATAAAAAATTGTATGTTTATATGTTGATTATTTGCTTAAAATATATCCTTATTATCTTTTATCTCATTTTAACATATTTGTTTACTTTAAAAGTGCTACTGCTACTGCTGCTGATGCTTATACTTTCTAATTGCTATAGAAAAATCAGAAAAATCAAAAGAAAAAACTAAGGATTAAAATATGCTTTTGAATGTAGTTTTATAAATAATTTTAGGTTTGTGTCTGTAAATATGTACATATTAATGTATACTTATGTGTGGTGTTAAAAGTACAAAGAATAATAATGTCTATAAAGGCATGTATTTATATAATATTTTTTAAGTACATACACATATATAAATTCATAATAATACATACTTATCAAAATAAAATGAAAAGGACCATATAACATCCATTTTTAAGTATAAAAATTTAAGAATTTCAATTTAAAGGAATTTATTTTAAAAATATTCTATTAAAAAGATTAATTTTTAATTAAAAACTATTTATTGAAATTTTAATTTTATTTATTTTTAAAGTTATTTTTGTATATTTAATTTTGTTATAAAAATTTTGTAAATATGTATATGTAAGTAATTATATATAGGTATGCATATTTAAATGCGTGCTTCTACATATATGTATGTAGGTACTATATTACAACAGTTCAAGAGTTCAATGAATTTTTTTTCGTAATTTATTTAAAAAAAAAATTTTGAAATATTTCGAGAATATTTACGTTTTTTAATTTATAGTTAAAATATTTTCATTTGATTATTAAATAAAAGCAAAAAATATTTGTGCTTATATTGAATTTAACGAAGATTGTTCTCATCGCATAATAATTATGTCACATAATTAACGCTTCATATTGCGTTCTGAGACTTCACAATAAACTTATTTTCTTCTTCTTTTGGGTTACAAGCCTGGATGGGTTTTCGCCTCCATGACATATCTCTTCCAAATTTCTCTATCTGTTGTTTTTCTCTTGTAAATTTTAAAATGCCCATTTTGGTTATTTTGTCTTCAACATTATTAAGTCACCTCTTTTTAGGTCTACCTCGTCTCTTCGTTTGGTCGAGGTTATATTGTAAAATATTCTTCGTTTTCCTATCATCTTCCATTCGCAATACGTGTTGCAGTTACTTTAATCTTTGCGATTTAATGAACCTGACAATATCAGCATTGTTTATTATTTCATTTAACTGACGACTACTTTTAATAATATAGTTCTTTCGGTCCATAAATTTTTCGCAGAATTTTTCTTTCAAATATGCGTAGTTTTTCTTCTTCATTCGATGTTAAACAACAAACTTATCGGTATACTAAATTCAAATGAAAATTTTTGACAATAAAAGAGAAATTCTCGGTTGACTATAAATTGAATTTATTAAATTTTTTTGACACAACATCACAAATTTTTTTTATCGGAATAACTACTTGAGTTTTAATTATTTGTCTAACAAATTATGATCAAAATTAAAATTTCTGTTGATTGTATAGCAAAATATTAGCAGTATTTCGTGTAACATACGAGTAGTTATTTGGCAATAAATCAGTGTTATATTTTAGAAATTACAATTTATAAGTATGCATTCATAATATAAAATTTCATTACATTTTCCACTGATACTTAAAATTTATTATTTAGCTTTACATTAAAATTGCCTTTATATTTTCGACTATACTCATGAAATCAAACGATTTACTTTGATTTCATTTATAACTCATTCATATTATCGGAGTTTTACTGTTGTGAGCAATGAATTTTTTGTATAATATGAAAATGAATGAAACGGTTTTTAATGTCATTTAACAATAAACAAAATTCAATAAACATAAAACAAAACTAAAGAAATGCATAATTATTAAATTATAAAATGGAGAGCAATATTAAGTATTTGCAATATCTTTGAATTTAACTAGATTGTAGGTAGATAAATTATAATTTCGTATGGGATTGAATGTGTGATGAATTTTAATTTTCTATTTTATAAATTGCAATTTAAATTGAAAATTTCAATTTTATTTAAAAAAAAATTCTTTACTTGTGTCTTTCTTTAATTTTATTCTGAAATTTATAAATTATTGTAGTTTTATTACGTAGCTATATATGTAGGTGAACATATGTACATACCTATGTAGTTTTGGGACGTAGAAATAAAATTGAAAAGTGAAACCATTTGCTTTTTATTCTCTTCATTCATTCGTAACTATTCTTTGCATACATTCGTGTTTAGTTTAATATTCTGTGAAGCATAACACTCAGACAAAATATTCAGGCATGACTGTAAAAAAAAAATGTAGATATAAATGTATACTATATTAGACGTACATATGTACGTAGCCCAACCATATAATCTTTGTCAGTTAAATGAAATTCAAAAAAATTTCTAGTGAGTTCATTCGAATTTTAAAGTTTATTTTGATTTGATTTGTTTTTGTAGTTAGTATCAAAAATTTATTGGTTAATGTTAACTATATTTTAAATTATTAAATCTGATGAAATCTATACATATTTATGTATATTTATTGAAAACACTGAAAAACTATAATAATCATTTATTTATTATGTTTTTAGTGCAGAATTCTGTATTTTAGCTTATTCAAATAGAACTAAGCAATTGACATGAAAATTGAGATTTTGCAAGTTTTCAAATTGTAAATTTCAATATATACAAAACAATGAAACCACAATTTAAAGCAAACACCTATATATGTATATAATTCTGTTCAAGTTAGATATTAGTAGGCGCTCATTTAACTTAGCCTTTAGTGAGTTTATAAAATATTTTGAGAATTGAATAGAGAGTTATAACTAGCAAAATTTTTATTATTATAAAAATTATGACTATGCAATTTAAATGGTACAGATTTTTAAAAATACGAGAAGGTCATTTTAAAACACATATTTGATGAGTGAAAAAAAAGTCGGTTACATATGCCACGATTTTATTTTTTAGTTCTAAACCCAATTTTAATAATAATTTTTTAAATTTCACTTAAAAACCATAGTACCTAATCTTTTAAGTACCCAAATTTTTTTTTAAATTTTTGTATTAAATTTTTCTTATTCATTATTTTGCAAGTACTTTAATATTTACTTAACCATATATATATATATATATATGTGTATGCGCTTACAATCCAGACAGACAGTCACATATTCATACACATTTCTATGGATTTATATTTCATTCATATGCGACATTTTGTATAATGTAAAAATCACATTTTTTCCCTGTGTTCTTATTCTAAAAGAATTTTTTTTTGTTTTTTTTTTCAAAAAACTTCTGGCATGAGTCATGCACATGGTTAAAATATCCCAATTCAAAAGGATAACGATCTCTCCTTTTATTTTATAATTTACAAATTTTTCATAAAAGTCCACTATTATATGTATACAATTTATGTATACAAAGTTACTCGACCTTATCTACTCGAATATAGTATAAGAGTAAAAAATAAAAAAAGGAAAATTAAATTCTAACGTGTTTGGCACCCCCTTTTTTTTGTATTCCTAAAATAATATTTATTATGCGACACATAAATTCTTGTAAAAAAATTATAATAAAAAACTAAAGTTTTTGCTTATGAATTTGTCATAAATGTGAGGAAAGTATGACGGTATACAACGTTTGTATATTTTATATAAATATGCGAAACATAAAATATTGTTATATATAGAAGAGGAATTGGAGAGGGGGGGGGAACAAAAACCTCTAAAGAATGAACCCCTATTATCAGAGCTGAAATTTATTTAAAACATATACAGAATTAATAAACCCCTTAATTAAAAATATCCTTTCTATTTTGCTTTATGTCTATTGTTTCCTGGATTTTATTCATGTATATAGATTTACTTATACTTATATTTTGTTGTAAATTATCTTGTACTCTATATATAACAAACGAGATTTTGTGTCTGTATTTAAAAGTAAAATTATCCTGTAATAAATTATAATTCCTTCATAGTTATAAGGTAAATATTTTTAAAGGATTTATAAGTTTTTATATATTTGTATTACATATGTACCTATATTTATGTATTGTAGGTATTCTGAGAGCCCTAAATACTTTATATTTTTGTTTGGGTTTTATAAACCAGTTTAATATAAAAAATTGCGGCCCAATTTCTTTTCAGTTTTACTACATTAAATTTAATTTAAATTTCTTACAATAAAAGAAAATAAAACGTGAAGAGAGGAAGCGAATTAAATTGTTCTATAAGAGATTTTAATTGTACTACATATTATATGGAGTGTATATATAGTGTCCATGGAATATTTTTTGCAAATTTTTAATAATATATAGGGATTATAATTGTTAATTTAAAATGGAATTTTGTTGATCGTAATTTTATTAAAATTATAAATAATTTTTTTCTTTTGCGCACAATAATTTTTAATAAACAAAAATTCTTAAAAAATTGAAATAGAAATTTTTTATAGGAGGAATCTGAATTATTCGACAGTAAAGATAAATTATTTATAGGAATATATTTTTATATATTTAAACATTATAATCCTTTTCATTACTTATATTATCATGCAAAGTAAACAAACACATTCATAATAATATTTGCACGTACATACATAGTTATAGTGTAAAAAGGTCTATTATAAAACAGGATTTTAATTGTTTTAATAGTAAAGAAAAAAAAGGAGAAAAATATTTTGTTGATTTAAGAAATACGTGAATATTTCATGAATTTAAGACGTAAATAAAATTCTTAAAAATTAAATTTTTCTGTAAAGAGAGCGAATGAAAAGGGTAAAGAAACGAATATGGTTTCTTATATAGAGAAAACTATAATTAATGTTTATACATATTTACCGTTATATATACATTACATTACTATTATTTTGTACGTATATAATCACATATTGAATACAATTTTATCCCTTTTTCTTAAATTTTAATTTTTTTGTATAAAATTGTGTAAGTTCTGTGTGTAGAGAATTTTATGAAATTTTGTATAGAAATATATATATATAGAATAGGTTAGGTTAGGTTGTCGCGGCTCCCTGAAGGGTACACATTGGCCAACTAGGTCCGTTGTGGATCTCCTCTCTCCCGGTCCTCATTTGAAGCAGCCCGAACACCTCAAAAATCGGTTCAAATTTCTAATGCTTACATTCGCTAAGTCATATATGTATATAGAACTACCGTAAAATTAAATTAAGAAAGATATTTTAAAACTTTAGTTAAAGATGATTATACAAGGGAATTGTAATATATTTGTAGCTCATAATATAAATTTTCTGGTAAATATCAGAAAAATTAAGAGAAAAATTAAAAATATATTGTTTAAGAGTTACGATTATACGCTGTGTTGTAAGTTTATAATTCTTTATTGAAAAAATAAATTTATATATTAAATTTTTGATGATTTAAAAATCTGAAAAATGTCAATATTGAAAATTATATTATGACGTTTTCTTCATTTTGCTTGATTCTTCTTGATTTTGAAGCAACTATAAATAAGATTTAATAATTTGCGATTAATTTCGATTAATAATTGAAATTGCTCAAAAATGACTCAAAATTAGCTCAAAAACGAGTTTTTCCGATAAAATGTTTGACTTACCTTCAGATAAACTCAGATATTGAAAGAGTTTATCGTCAACACATTTCTTGCCTACTTACAACATAATCTATATATATGAAAGTTATTTAATTATAAAAATATGAGCAAAATTATTTAAATTCAACTAAAATACATGAATTTTATATATATAAATGTATTAAGATGCACAATATTTATGCTCATATATCTTACCAAAAATTGATAAGAAAAAGCTTATATTTTTAATTGATAACAGGCCGGCTGTGAAATTTTAAAAATCTTTTAAAAAAAATTATTTATGTATATAGGTACGTTTTTAATATTGATAATTGCCAATTGAATTGTCACAATTTATTTACATAATTTTTCTCATTTTAACATTTTTCTCATTAAGCTTAACTGTAATCAGAGAATAAATTTTACTTTAATGAGCGATTTTTTTTTTCGAGTGAAAATCATTTAAAAATGTAATCGATATGAGTAAGAACTCCGATTAGTATTTCGGGTAACCTAATAAATTAAATGAGTATACGTTCCCCGACATATCCATCCATTGTAGATTTATTTAAGAGTTTTATAAGCGAAATATTTTCTGAAACAAAAATGAATAACAAATGAAGTTGGGTCAAATGAATAGTTTGTTGAGTATAGTTTTTTTCCTTGAACAAGTGAAAATATTGCTCTATTACATTTTAAATTACTTTCATTCATATACCAAAAAAAATTTCAAAAGATGCACTCGTTTATATAACGTCCTATATTTAGGCATATATTTAGGATGGGACGAAAAATAAAACAGAAACCCAAATAAATGTTAGTATTATGGTCGAATTTAAGGGTTAATTGCGTGAGTTGAGATAAATAATTTTTATTTGTTGATGACATGGAATTTACAGTGAAAATACGGAAATAATAGTGGTGAAGATACGGAAATAAGTTTCTAATAATAATCTATTTAAATATAATAATATTTCAGCTGTCTTTCATAAAGAATGCGTAAGAGTATTGTAAACAGCCCCGCGGGCGGACGGGCGGGTGGTATCTAATAAGCACTTCTTTTTTTTTTTAAATTTACGTAAAGTGCTGAATTATTGTGAATTTCATTGTGTAATAATCACAATGAAATTCACAATAATTATGAGTTCAAAATTTTAAAATTATTAACAATATTTTGGGTATAACACAAAAAACGAAGTTTTTCTTTAATATTATAACTGCATAAGATAACATTGAAAGAATCCTAGTATTCTAATTGTATGAACAAATGATTTGTACAATTGTTCTTACTACGCACATATCATGACATATGAGTTTATAATAAAAATGATAAAACAAAGCAAAATATTAAAAAAAAAACAAATGTTCCGGATTTAATGTTCTAAATAAACATAAAAGGAAGGTATAATGAAGAACTAAAACAACAACAACAATTTAGGAGAATAAAAATATGGGTCAATAAGGGGAAAAAAACGACATGATTAGAGGTGATTAAAAGTTCATGGAACATTAAAAATGGGGTGGGTGATTTAAGATTTAAGAATTAAATGATATGATAAACAAGAATATATAAGTATATATTTTGTAATAAAAAGAAAACATTGTTATTTTTTTTTGTATGTTAATTTGTTTTTAACATGTCTCTTTGTTATTATTATGACAAAAATATGTGAAATTGTAAAATTTTTTTACCTGTATGTATTTGAAATATTAAAGTCTGCATGTTTAAAGAAATATATGAGAGTTTATTTAACTTTCGAATTAAATATACATATACAGTAAGTATTATAGAGTATAATGTGTCAATAAAGTTGTAGAACAGTTTTGAATATATTTAAAGAATATATTCTTTAATTTTGTTGAAAGAATTCTTTAAATTTTTTTTAACAAATTAAAGTTTTTCATAAAATTTAGATGTAAATTTTAATTCTTAATTTTAAAACAATAATAAATTTTGTATAACAGTTGGTTCTGTTATATAAGTGAAATATTTTTCTGTAATTCAAGATTTAAACTAATATGTAATATTTAACCGGAATATTATTAATATAATCACTTGAAATATGTTATTGACTTTAAATTAATGAATTTAATTAATAAGACAAAGGACCTTTCTATAAGTAACGACATAGGTATAATATAACATTATGTTTTCTGACCAAATATTATTTATTAAGTAATATAAATAAATTTCATTCACAATAAAATTATTATATATTAAATTCTATTTGAAATAATCATTGAATTTTTGAATATTTAATTTATTTTTTTTTATTCAAACTTCGCTCCTGGGAGGAGCATACGGCTGGTGCACGATATTCTAGATAACTATGAACCACTTTCTTACCTAATTGATGTTTACTAGGCAGGTGACGGGCCTACCATAGTTTTATATTAAATATATTTAAGGTTATTTATTTTTACCATTTTATTTTGCTGGTATTTTATTGAAATATGGCAATTAATTAATATTAATTTTTTATTTTTATATGTACTATGTATAAAGCTATATAATATTGAACCTGACTGGGCTTTGAGCCCGAGACCATTCTGTTAAAGGACCAGTGTAATAACCATTGACACCATTGGTCAGGTCGAAATATTTAAGTTGCATTATTGATAAAATTGAATCTGAGTAATTTTTTAAAAAGAGAAATGATGACTCATTTTTCCTCATTGATATTTCCATTGTAAGTTGTTTATCGATATTTCAAATTGTACAAGGAAATTCTCGTATAGTAGTATCCTTGATAATTTGTATTTCTTGACAAGTTATTCAAAAATTATAACATATACGGAAAAATTTTTCTTATATTTTTTTTTATTATTCTTCCACAAAATTGTAAAAACCTTATTTACTTTTGAGTTCATGTGCTTAATAACTAACTTTAAATTTACAAAGGTTAAAAATATTGTTTTTGCATATAATATATTTTTTTTTGTAACATAATATACTTGTTATTAACATTCAATTTTGTTGTATATTAACCCTCATTACGTTTATTTTACTTTAGGCTATTTTTATAATATCAAGGTTTCTCCATTTTTTTTTTGTTTCTTTTTTGGAAAATTAAATAAATTCAAATACAATATTATTAAATTTGTATATATATACAATGTATGTGTATATGCAAATGTATTTTTTCCAAGTCTTTATTTTTTGAATATATTTCGAAAAAAATGAAATAAAATGGAAGTAGAAGTTTGTTTTTTAACATAATTTTAATTTACCATCCCCATATCGTATACATGCTAAGTATAGTGTTTTTTTTTGAATGAAAATCAATAAGGATTATAAGGACAAAAATATACATGAATATGTTAATAATTGCATATATGAACTACATACATATATATAAGGTTACATTTGCATATATTTTATGAGTGTATGTATTTTTTTTTGTATACAATCTAAATATAAATATTTTTTTTATGCGTTAGAGAATATATAGAAAAAAATAAAATAGGAAAGTTTTTCTTTTTTTCATTTAGAGGTCAAATTGAAAAGTAAAAACTACTCAAATTTACTTATATAGTTGTGTATTATATTACAAAATACTTATATATACAAATTAACATATATATATACTTGACGTATATATGCATACGTATATCGTAAGTAAATTAGATGTGTAAAAAAACGAAACTCTGTTGGAGTGTAAAATTTAAATATAAAATGATACTTTGCATATATACATATATATGTATGTAAATTGTAAATATATAAATATGTTTGTATATATGTATGTACAGCATATAAATAGAAACAAAGCAAATACAACAGACTAAATTGTATATATAAAAAAATTTTAAGTTCTTGTATGTAAAAATAATTTAATCCTGTGATGATGAAAGGATTAGTGCTATATGTGCAATAAGATCAAAGGAAATAACATCTATATTATACTTGCATGTGAAATTGTTAATTAATCTTGTTTTTAATTTTGTTTCTGTAAAAATTTAATAATTTTTGTTTTAATTTGAAAAATTTTAAAAATAAATAAATAATTTTTAATTTTTACATATTCCTGCTCCTGAAATCTATATCAATTGGATTTGAAATTATTTCAATTATCCAAATCAATTCCAAATTAAATTGGAATTCTAATAAATAAAGTCACATTTTGAAAATAATGCAAATATTCCTTTAAATTATGAAATACTTGTTAATTTTAACTTTTCGCTATTTTCATTATAATAATTGAGTGACTTTGGTCGTATTTTATGTCTTTGACTTTATTTCATAGTGGCATAGAAAATTTTATTTTATTTTGTTTTTTTGGAAATCGAAATTTTTTTAAGAAAGGAAGGGTCTGTATGTGGATATTTTTTTGACAAACACGTGTCTAAATGATTTGATTACATTGTATTATATAGTATATAATGTAGTGAAAATAGTGTTGCCGTTGTTATTATTATTAAGTGAATTTGTATCATAGAAACTTTTATTAAATACATATGTAAGTACTACAAAGTACTGAAATATATTGAAATTTTAAAATAAAATTGATAATTACTCTAAATTGATTGAAATTTATTTAAAATTATTCATTTATATCCCCCCCCCCCCCATTGTATATAGTTCGTTGAGTTTATATACATACAAAAATAAATTTCCAAAATTTTAATTAACCGGGCATTTAAAATTTATATAACACTATAAAATTAGTAACCAAAACCCTTCAAAACTTTGTATAACAAAATTTGTCCAATTAAATTAAAACAAAACGAAAACACAATTTGGGAGTAAATGAAATCGTATATTTTATTTTTAAATCATTTGATTTTTAATGAAAATTAATTTTGAATTGAAAAGAGGGTCTAAAATATCAATTTCTAAATATGTATGTATGTATAAAATAAATTAATTAATTTTTTAGGGAAATTTTTTGTTTGTTGTTGTTTTTTTTATTCATTTTATAATAAGGGTATTTTAAATAACAAAAAATAGTATTTGTAATATTTACTGTTTTAGTATTAGTAGTATTTGTTTTTTTTTTAGAATAGAAATTTTAAAATATATTGTACCTAATGTACCTACATATTTTCCATTAAAATTTTAATCACTTACATTAATTCCATTAATATTAATTAATTATCAATTCATATATTATAATTATTGAATTTGATTTAACAGTAATTTAACAACAAATTGTTATACCAATACGTATTACTGTTATACATATATTAATATTACGATATGAGTTATACATATATTAATATACATATATTAATATTATACATATATTAATACATGTATTATACATTACCATATACTGTTATACATATATTAAAATTACGATATGAGTACCGTATACGTTATACTTTATGTGTAAATTACATCATTCATATAATATGAATATTATAAACTATGTAAAATTGTTTATTCAATGCAATCAATGAATTTAATTTAAATTATTTATTTGTACTCGATATATTGCATATACATACTATTGTTATATATATATAATGAATAAATATTTCGTTTTTATTTTTTATTAAATTTTTAAATTTGTATTTTATATAACAATTTACAATATAAAGCCATTAAATATAACACTTTATAAAGAATGTTTTAAAAAAAAGGAATTAATTTTTTTGTTCTATTTTTATTTTCATCTTTTTATTGAATAGACTTTTATGCATTTTATTTACATTTTCGTTTATATACTTATATATTTAAAGTGCTACACCATATTTGTGCGGCTAACATTAATACAATATGTGTGAGTTTTCTATAGAATTGCATTTATAGATATGGTTATGGTATATCAATAAAAATCTCCCACATTTATTTAATTACAAAAGAAAAAAAAAAAAGGAAGGCAATAAAAGATCAACTTTTAATTTTAAATTGAGAAGTTTTTGGTTTGATGTTTAAATGAAAATAAACAGAGGCAATAAATTAAGGCCCTCGAATTTAGGTTTATTAAAGTATGCGATTTTTTCATAATAAGAAAATAATTTTGCATGTTTTAAAGATTTAAGGTTATTCTGTATAGATATATTATTGTCCTGTATATTTCGATTATATTTTCTGATTTTTATATAAAGCAAGTATAATAAACCCGCCCCGTTTCTCTAACCTTATATTTTTAGAAGAAATTATAATTTATGACCATTTACAAAATGAAAATGAATTCAGACGAACAAAAAATACGAATACTCAGAGATATTATTTTATTTCCGTCCTCGTCTTCCGAAGGTTACCACAACGGGCCGAAGTGGTTTAAGTGCACCATTCAGGGGCTTTCGTCAATCTAATATTCTGAAGTTATTCGGCTATCGCTTTCAGACCATCTACATATATACAAAAAACGTTTTCTCAAATTATTTTGATAAAGTGTGAAATTTCTAACCCAACAAAAATTTCAATTTATATAGAATTACTAAAATAACATAAAAAAACAATTAAAAATATTATAAAAAAAAAATTTAAATTAACTTACTATATTAGTGTATATATAGGCATATGTACACAATGTATATTATTATATAAATAGCAGCATCATCACGTCATGAGGTGTTAAAAGCACACACATTATGGTCATGTCATTTATTATTATACCCAAAAATACTCCACCATATAATATTAATGTACATTCGTACATATGTACATATACATATTATGTTCATAATATCAGCAGGTTTAAATTGATTTTCCTGGTTTTGTAAAATTTATAGTGGAATGGCTCATAGAGCTTGTATTTTTTTTCTGATTGTACACTTTTGTTCCAAAAAAAAAAATATACCAAATTTTATTAAAAATATTTTATACGAGTACTTACATATGTAGATATACGAGCATGATATACAAGCATGTGTAATAAACTGTGGGATCATAAATCGATTATTGGAACAAAAAGAGGGGAGAGATGTGGGAACTTAATGCAAAAAAAAATAATAATAAAAGCATCGCAATATCACTGCAACTATAAAAGATGTAAAACCAATCGCCAGATTGAATAATTATAGATCTTTTTATTTTGATACTATGATAAATTTTTAGATTTATTAAGTTAAAATAAACAAATAAAATTTGATTGGAAACTTAATAACCATAAATTTCAAGACTTCAAATTGAATATCATGCTCAAAATTTATAGGTTTCCGCTTTCAAATTTTATTATACAGCATGGTCGAAAATTCTTATTGCATGATGCAGTGTTGCATCATTAACAAATTTAAATATTAGATTCTAAGCTTTTATTTAAAAACAGAGTTGATTTCCAAGCAAAATATTGGATAAAGTTCTTTTGAGTATTTTCTTCTTTTTCTTAATTTCCAAAAATGTTTTATCATGTCGAATATAGTCAATTCTTCAGGCAAAATTCTAAAGTACTCGTATACAAGAATTTTAAAAGAAATACAAGAACTTTAATAAAAAAACTTTAGTTAACTATAACGTGAGAATGATAGGAGAATGCTTTTCATTGAATATTACACACAAGATATTATTAAATTTTTCTATGATATAAAAAAAGTTTTTCCTCCAAATTTTTTCAGGCAGTTAATGCTACGAATATGAAATTGTAATTTTATAAGAAAGCTTAGAGGCAATGCCGTTTTCTTATAAAAAATTTCATATATATTTATTTAGGTATTGCCTTCCTGGGTGACACTACGTTTTATATGAAAAGTGAAATTTATATTAAAATATTGCAGTAAAATTATGTGGTGTGTATATTATTGTACACTATAGTTAAATTAATAATATTGTACATTCAAAATTTACATGTAATTAGTAAATGTAGTGTAAAAATTGAATAGATGTAGTTAGAATAGCTTTTATGGTATAATTTTGTTTTTTTTAATTGCTCATATTCTTTGGTAACCGGTACAGGCTGCTGATACGCAACGCGGCAGTTAAGCAAGCCAATCAAAAATGGGCGAGTAAAAGCATGTGTAAAGTCACAACAGAACTGTGGTTAAGGATGGATCTGCTTCGCACTGGGGATCTGATGTCTCTCCGCCGGAGAGATATTGGAGCTATGATACGATTCATTGTCTAATTGGCGAACACGCCAGAAGAATGGGCTGCCCTACGAACAATCTCTGCAGGAGCTGTTATGACGAAGACGATGGCCTTTTTTCCTTTGCTCATGTCCGGCTTTGTCAGGAAGAAGGCGGATATTCTTTTGGTCACTTTTCTTTTGATAGACTACGGATCTGACGAATGTAAATTCTAGGGACATTAACCGATTTCAGAAAAGCTCAGGCTAGTTCTCGTGTAATACTGATCTATTTGTACCTTGCGGTAGCCGCGCTAACCTTACCTAAGCTAGTAACTAATACCTCTCGCCGTACTAACGCTCAACTAAATAGAGGCCACTTTTCAAAATTCGAAGAATAAAAAAGGTTTTGAATTTTAAGTCACAGTTAGATGCTTACACGTCTCGGATTTGCTATCCGATTATGAGTTGAGATTCTATTAAAAATAAATAAATAGTGTGTATATATACAGTTTATATTTATTTTTAAAAATAAATAAGGATAATTATTTCCAATTTATAATAAAATTTTACTATATTAATTATAAAATTTAATGATTAAATATTTAATAAGATTTTGTAAATATTTTGTTAATTTAAGCATAAAATTTTGTAATCCCAACATAAATATTTTTAATTTTGCATTTAAATTATATTAGCGGATAATTTTGAAAATTTCTGAACTAGATGTGTTTTTTCATGTACTATATACATTATGTTGGCATATAGGGTGATTATGGTATGAAAATGTTACCACCTAGAACTTAATATCAGTTTATGTATAAGCCAATTTGATGCTTCATAAGTTAATAATTACGTTAATCTTATAAAATTTTTAAGATTAACGTAATATGGATTGCTTTTTTTACGGTAATTAAAACTTAATTATAATCTTAGTATTTATGTACATAATAAGATATTAAATTTCATGAAAAATTGCATATATATAGGCGCAATACATATAAGATTATAAGAATATAAGATTATAAGAACAAATATAAGAATATAAGAATATTTAATTAAAATGTTAAATGATTTTATTAAAATTTAATTTAGAAAATTTAAATATAATTGGTTAGGCATTGATTTCTTGGCACATAATGGAGTACAGTGCAAAATTTAATATAAATATTTTAACTTTTTAAAAAAAATTATCACTGCTTTAAAACTTCGTTTACAGAAATTTAATTTCTCGAAAAGTTTTGAAGTGAAAATATAACTTGAAACCTTTATAACCCTTAATTATTATTTTGTTAATTTAAATTTATAAATTTAATTGTTACATAACAATACAATTAAAATGATTAATATTTTGTATATGTTTTTTAAATTTATGTTTTCAAAATAGCTAATTTAAGTACCTACCCAAAATAAAGTAATAAATTTTTAGTATTAAAAATTAAATTATTAAAAAAAGAAACATTCTCAACAATATTCCGAATATTTGGAATTGGAAAACAAAATTTAAAAAAAAAAATAAATTTTGTTCTTAGCTCATTGTGACCATAAAATAAAATCGTCATTCCAATTGAACTACCATTTTAAAAGGTCATCAACGTTTTAGGAAAAATATTTCTATATTGTGTGTATGAATTTCTTTATTTTTTTTGGTGATTTGTATAACAAAATACTTGTATACAATGTAAAAGTCGATTAAACAATGTGTAGTAGCCATGTTTCATAGCACATTATAAAGTAACCATAATTAAAACTTAATTTACATTCCAAATACTATAGGATTGTATTCATCGAATTTTATTAAAATAATCGGTAAATATTTTCACCGCATAGCCTATGATATCTGCTTATTTAGAGCAGAACTATATACTAAGTTCTAAATTTTTTTTTAAAAAATATCCCATATCAGTTGCGCGTTTGAAAGGGATAGTCTGTACATAGATGATATGCTGTACCTATTTTAAATAATCTAGATGATTGTCTGTAATAATCGTAAATAAAATATATACAAAATTCATGTTAACATGGAATCTTCATCTCAAACTAATACAGGGGTTTTTACCGTTTGCTATCTGTCTTTCGAGAATTTAAATAGAAATTGAATTTCGACATTTAATTTGCTTTCCATTGGGTACTTACATTTTTGAAATTATTATTTAATTATAGAATCTGAAGGTATACAAAAAACTTCTTTACACAAAAAACCGGAACATTTGTGGTCGATCATATACTATATTCGTATAAAAAGCTCTTTCATTCAATTGTGTCACAATTGAAGCGGTATTTCGAATCTGCATGTGTTATCTATGTTCACATAATTCATTATTAATCAACCCGTTTGTTTCTTTTCCAATCTTGCCAATTACAATAGAAAATTTTTTTAAGCATAATATAGTAAAAGCAAGTTCCTCTGTTGGTACTCTGCGGTGTTTTTACCAATTTGCATTTAATTCCAGCCAGTACTTTAATATTATCTTAATGATTCTTTAATAAACTACAAAATTATGAGAATATAATATGGATTCAGCTTTAACTTAACAATTTTTATATTATAAACAAAATATCGAATTTTCAATTCATTTTGAAATATTTTTATCGTGTACGAGCTACTACACAAATAAAAAAAATTTTTTATAAAAGAGTGCCACTAGATTAGACACTAAACATGTTACAATAATTTTTTTTATATTTAAAAAAAAAAAAACAGATCTCCCTTATCAATTTGACCTCTCACTAAATAGTAGCATTCTACAGATACATTAGAATTTAGAAAGCAACAATGCCGAACATAAAGAAAGAAACACACAGAAGAAATGTAAAATAACGCGTTAAAAAAAAATTTTTTTTTTTTATTTTTCTTTTTCTTGTTTTTAATATTACTTTTATTTTTATATTCTTTTAATTCTTCAAAAACAAATTATATTGATAAAAAAAAATTATTTTTTTTTTTTCTGTTTTTATAAAAATCATAGAAGCGCTCAAAATCAAAATTATTAATGTTTAT
Organism: Condylostylus longicornis; assembly: GCF_029603195.1. Lineage (NCBI taxonomy): Eukaryota > Metazoa > Arthropoda > Insecta > Diptera > Dolichopodidae > Condylostylus > Condylostylus longicornis. The sequence continues at coordinate 356,793 of NW_026578092.1, forward strand.
AAAAAATATCATACATATACCTACATACATACGTGAATATTTTATATGAAGTTTTGGTTTTTTTTCCCAATACACTTAATAATATAATTTAAATATACATACATGCATACATAATTAATGTTAATATATTTGGGGGAGACATTGCGTGACAACTTCCGGGCCCTAAATAATATTGAAATATTGTAAATATATATATATATATATATTTGAATGGACATTTGTATTATGTATTAAAATAATATTGATTGTAACATATAAAGTTCTATACAGAATTAAATAAGTAGATATGTACAAATGTATTTTATATGGTTTGTATATTTTAAATACTATACAATTGTTTCTTTTGCAGACGGTAAATAAAAAAACTACACAATATTGTATGTACGATGATGTTAAAAAATATTTGAATACATATGTACATATATAGGAATTCATTGACATGGTCTACTATGTACATACATACATATACACATATATTTTGTACTATAAATTAATAATATGTATGTGTTCATCATATCATTTAAATGAATTTAAAAAAAAAAAAAAATTAATATTATAACGGTAGATACGCCATTTATATCCGAACCCTCGTTAAAAATGTTTCTTGTTTTTTTTTTTGTTGAAAAGTTTTTTTTTTTTTTGTATCACTTTTGCAACTTTACTAAATACAATTTGTATACATACATACATACTTTTTATTTGCGTAGGATTGCGACAATATGTTATGTATGGAAGTGTATGTTTGTTTGTGTGTATGTATATAGGATGATGAATTTCAATTTAAAAATTAAAATTTGTTGAGATGGTATTTTTTTGTGTGAATTAAATTAAAAAGAAAAATTTACAAATATATACTAAATATGTTATTTATATTTATGTGTAAAGACAATTTGTATAATAATTATATTACGAGTATTATGTGTTATACGTATTGGAAGATGTGTGTATTACATGTATGAGTTTATTTTTATTAAATTTTTACCTATATATACATATATATTGTATATAGCAAATAATATGTTAAATGATTGCTATTTATTATAAATGACACCATTTTACATTGCCTATATATATGCAATTTTTTTCAATATATATTATAACACATTTTTAGACAAAATTACATGTGTATAACAGTATTGTGAGTGAATTAAATATGAAATAATATGCGATAAATTCGAAATTGTGCAAATACATATTTTAACTACATACATATATGATTATGAAAAGAATTTATTTTCTTATTGTATTCTTTTGTTTTTATTCTTTCTATATATGTAAGTATATATACAAAAAAAAAAAAATTTGTAAACGGAAGAACTCTTATAATATGTAGCTCTCTACTCTAGTCTACTTATAAATTTTTATGTAAAAAAAAGCAGGAAAATATTTTATGTCATGTAATATACAATATATATATAAAAGTCAAATCATCAGAAGGAAGATTAAAAAAAATATACACGGGATAAATTGAACAATTATATAAACATATACATATAATGTGGTGATAGTATCTTATATATGCACTTACATTATACTCTTGTATAAAATTTGTATACAGAAAAAAATAAGAGAATTTTTGATGTGATTGCCCTAGGCATTATATATGCAGTGTATATATGAATATATCTTCCATATACAAAGTAAAAACTTATATATGAATTATTATAAATAGTTATACTTATAATAATTGAGTATCTACTTGTATACATTGTATAGATTTTATTATGTATATAGTCTACAAGTTTAATTTATATAACTGCAATATGTTGTACGTAAACACATACATATTTACTTTATACAATAAAGATATTTATATATATGTACAAAAGTAGATTTTTTTCGAGATTGTTTAAGGTATCGAATTTAATTCGAATAAGTACCATTCATTCTATATAATATGACAAACGAAAATCTTTAAAAAATACTCAAAAAAAAAAAACATATTCATTCAAGTTCAATATAATAATTTTTGAATATTGTATTTGTACATGTATACGTATGTATATATGTATATAATATGAAATCTATGAAAATTATTGAGATATTTTTGTATATATTTCATACATAACAGTTAATATAATCATGAAGTTTAATCAAATTTTACTCAATTGCTATAGTTTATTAGATTTTTAGTACTTAAATAAGATAACAAGTGTGCCATTTTATATAAATGTAAAATTTTTCAGAAATTATAAATAAATTTGATTCTTTTGTATTCTAACCTCACATTTATTTTGATTATTCAAATGGGAAGTTGAATTTTTTTCAGAAATTTATTTAATACTATTTTGTACTGTGAAACAAACTGTGACTCAACTTTGATAAATTGAGGTGTTTATCCGATTCAAAAACAAGGATTTGTGCTTTCATTACTTTAGGTCCGCATTTATATGCAATTATAATATGCAAATATTATAATGTTATTAAATTTTGCAAAAAAATAGGTATTTAATAAAATATATTCAAAAACTTGCACTAAAAATATTAATTTACTTAATATTAGTTCTCATTTGATTGTCAAATTTGAGAGAAAATTCGGACAAAAGTTACATACGCAAACAGCATTTTGAGTTTTTACAGCAAAAAACATTTGATAGTGAATTTAGGACCGAGTTGATTTATGGGCGTACATTTGATATAAATGTATTTAAAATAAAGAAATATAAATTTTGGAAAATGTTAGACGGGCATTATGACAAAATAAAAACCATTTCCGAAGTTTAAGTTATTTTATCGTAAATAATCTGTTTTCTTCATAATAATTCATAAATTTAAGGAGTATAACAGTTTAAGTAGAAAGTAATTTTTAATTTGATTTTAATACGAAAATTGTTTGAAAATTTCTTCATTTTGTGTAATAATATTTTTTTTTAAGATAAAATTTTATCCTTAATTTTTTACTTCCACATATTATATTCATTACCCGCATATACATACACATGTGAATATACATCATATACATACATTTATTCAACTGCATTATTCTATTGTACATATATACGAATATGTATAGAATAATACATACGAGTAGTATATATTATTCTATACATACTATATTTATGTATATATACGAGTAGTAATAAAAGTATAAAGACAGGAAAATTTATTACAAATTAAAAAAATTAACTAGAGCTTCATTACCTTCTGTAAAACCATCGTCTTTCATCACTATATGTTCTGATGGTTCTCATCAGAGTTGAGTGATTCTTTTGAAAAGAAAATTTTTTTTTGTTTTTTTTTTTTTATAATGTTTTATATCCGGCTTTTTGTCTCGATTATTTGATTTTGAAATTTCAAACTTTAATTTCTCTTTTATATATATACAATTTTTTTTTTCTTTGTTTTATTTTTTTGTCTCCTCAAAACGAACGTTATAAATAAATCTATAAAAAAAAAAATATTAATGCAATTAGAATTACTACTATAAAAAATAAAAATAAAAGTGATATTATAAAATATATGACATGATATAGTAATCTAAACATAAATGTACATGCATCAGTATGGACGACTTACATACAGAAGTACACTACACACTATACAGTATATTAATTATAATATACGACATTCATACATGAATGGTGTATTAGAGTGTAAAAAATTGGATAGTGTAACATTTGTGTATAAAATAAATTCTTATTTTTTTTTTTGTATAAAAATTATTAGACCACAATTTTATTTAATTACTTTATAATGGACGATCGTATAAGCAATTATTAGTGTACACTTACATGTGTTCTGTGTTATACATACATGGACATGAATGTAAAATGGAAATATTTATAAATTGTTTGAAAACTTTTGTTTTGTTTAACTGAAATAATGGAAATTTTTAACTATAATTAATATGTTTAAGTATTCTTTTTGTTATAATTGAAATAATTTGAAAATATTTTGTTTTTAAATTGAAAAACTTGAAAGTTTTCATTCAAAATTTATAATAGTAAATTGCTTTTGTGTATTTAAGGTGGTGGTGATTTTAAACAATTTTTTTCTTTTATTACAATAATATTTTTGTTTTGGTTCTTTTAATGTATGATTTCTACATTATTTTATGAATTTTTAATTTTCGAAAATATTGAAAGTCTTTTTGGTGAAAACGAGGGGGGCAATTATATTTATTATTATACTTGAGTAGTTTTATATAGTTTAATTGAATTAAAAATAAAAATTACTAATGTGACTTTTTCGATAGTTATTCGAATTGCAATAAAAGAAAACCTTTATTTATTCCCCCACCGTCCTCCCGCTCACCAATTCCTAAAAATGCGAATTTTTGTTTATTAATTGTAACAAACTCAAAAATATTTTTTAAACACTGCAAACACAGAAATGTAGTAGCTGGGTTTTTTTCACAGCGACGTAGCATAACTGAGAATGAAAATGACAAAATGAAATTAACCGTTATCTGAAACCTGTTTTTTTTTTTAATTTTTGATATCATTTTTCTTCTAGACTGTAAATTGTAAGGATCTGAAATATGTATGAGCAGCCACTCTATACTATAATAAATAGTATATTTCGTTGGAAGAAAATTTTTTTCCACCTCCATGCTCTCTTCAGTTATCACCAAGTCAAATTCATGAAATTTGAATTTTCGACACCTTATATTGCCGGAACCTGTAAGTTTTTTTAAATTTTTAGAAATGCATAAATGACATGCAATCAAAAAAAAAAAAAATTATTTTTCTTAATTCATGAAATTATAACCTTTTTAAAATGGCTATTTTTTTTTGTCTCATCCTAAATATATGCAATAATATGAAATATTTTTTATTATATGAATGAAAGTAGATAGAATGAAGAAGTTGGTTTTTTAATGTAATAGACTGTTTTGAAGATCAATATTTTCACTTGTTCAAGAGAGAAGTACTAAAAATAGTTCTTAATCAGATTAAATTAATTTTTTTTTACCATTTGCCCGTAGTTGTTTGAAGCTCGCTGAAAGGAAATACATAGTAGTGACATTGGCATCTATTAAAAAATTTCAAAAAATTCCGAATTAACCACATTATTTTGAAAATCACTTTCAGTCACGTACAGCACGTAAATATATTACAATTTTAATTATATTCAAATAAATATTGAAAACTAGTTCAATTTTGAAATATTTGATTTTTTAAATATTTTTTTTTCGTTTGATTTATTTATGCTCTTTGATGTTATTAAATGTACTTTTAAGGTTTCATACATGCATATATAAATAATAAATTTTTAAAAATTATAATTTATCATAATAAATTTTCCAAATTTGGTTTATTTTAATGCATATAAATATATAAAAATTAAATATGGGCATATGACAATAAAAATATCAATTATATGCTATAATACTAAATAAAATAACATAAATTTAAAAATATTTTCCACTCAATTAATTTTAAAAGTAAAATATAAGAAAATTTGATCCAACAAATAATTTAAAAAATGGAAATAAATTCATAATAAAATAAAAAAATAATAGAAAATCTTTAAAAAACAAAAATGAATCAACCAGATCAATTATAGACCTATTAATATTTTAAATAAAAACAAAAAAAATTTACCTTAAGGGCGTATGAGCACAACATGTTTTTGATGAAAAAAAAAATTTCATTAAAACAATATTAAATATACGCCCTCAAAGGTTAACATAAACCAATCAACCAACAATAGAAAATCCAAAATTTATTAATATAGTTAACATCTGTTATACAAATATACAGAAAATATGCATTTCGAATTATAATTACTTATTATAAAATTAAATTTGACAATTTTTCACATATTCCTACATTTTTTATACCTGTACGAACGTATGTCCGAAGGGTGTACTAAATTCGTCTTACGGTTTGTAACGCTAAGAAATAATAATCTTAGATATAGACTTAAGTATATGTTTTTGATTAGCGTCGACTTCTAAGTCGATTTAATCATGTCTGTCCGTTCGTTCGTTCGCCCTGGCGATAGGATAAAAACTAATTGAGCTACTCTTAAGCTCACCAAATTTTCACAAATAATTTATAATAATAAATATCGGAACCCTATTTAGTGTTTTGGGTAGCTGCCTTACAACTTCGGTATTATCACAGTTATTTGGTATTATCACAGAAATTATCACACATAGTTGACAGTGTCAATTTTATCTATACATATTCTCGTTTTTTGAATAAAATTAATTTTTAAAACAAAAATTTTGGATTTTTTATGCTGGTGTCGTGGGTTAAATCTTAAATTTATGAAATAATATTTTAATTTTATTTAAATTTATTTTTTATTTTTCTATTACAGATCGAATCAACAGCATCGTTTCACTCTTAAAAAAGTGATCGGTGTGCGAATAACCGCACCGCGTCGTAACGTTTTTTGTTTTGAACAAAAAAACGTTAACCGCGCTTACTCACCATCTATCTTTAGATTGCGAATTTTCGAATTTTCTTGGTGGTTATAATTCGCGACGATATTTTCGCTTAAATATTTGTATAACAATTTAACGATTTTAACCGTTATTGTCTCTGCCACCATTCAATACGCTTTACAAAATTTAAGAAAAAAAAAAAATTGGAAGTGTTTATTGAAGTGAATAAAAGAATAAGAATTTGAAAAATAAATATTTAAGTATAAAGAAATAAAGAAGTAAAAAATAGAAAAAGAGTGAATTAAAAATTAAAAATAAATCTAAAAAAGAAAAGTTTTCTGAGAAAAAAAAAATATTTGAAAAATTTAAAAAAAGAAAAGTCATTCAGAATATTTCATTGAAGTGCAAAAAAAAAAAAAATTCTTTAGTGAAAATTTGTTGAAAAAAGTTTTCCAAAAAAAAAAAAAAAATTTTAAGTATAATAATTATTATTATAAGTTTTATATTTAAGCTCAAATATAAAATTCTCATTGGATTAAATAAATTACAACAACAATAAAAGGCGAAATACAGCAGACACTATGGGATTTACTATAATAAAGTGGATTACGTTTATTGGATTTACGGTATTGATTGGTTTGGGTAAGTTTCAATTAGAAAATTTTTTTATTCTTATCTTATTTGTCTGGGTTTTGCCCTTTTTTTAGTTTGAAAATAAAAAAAAAAATTTGTCTTTTTATCATTTTCAGGATTTTCGTTATATATACGATAGTAGTTTTTATGACCATTGAAAAATTTTTTCTTTGATTTCAATTCTATGATTCTTAAAGGAATCGTGTAATTCAATTGAAAAATGAACATTTATTAAAAGCAAAGTAAATTTTGTTTTTCAAAATAATTTTCTGTCAATAAAATTATTTAATAAAATTTTGTAAATTATTCAATAAAAAAATGAAATTTGCACAATGTAGATAATGGCCACACGATCGTACGAATTACGAATACTTGAAAACTGGTAATAAGCATTAGAAAGTAACATGTTAGAAAGCTAGTGTCAGAAATTAAATTGTAAACAGCTTACATCTTATTTATTACATAAGCGATTTTAATAAATAATAAACTCGAAATTTCAATGATCATACAGTAAAATTTCGATCAACAGAATTTCGTAAAAATATTACGGAAAATTTGATTGACATTGCGACATCTGCGACATCTTTTACCAGAATATACACGGTCCTCGAACATCTAAAAAAAAACAAAAACAAAATTGAATCCTGCAAAAGCAATTGCTAAGAATTCGACTTTCCTACTCTAAGTGTGAATTATTGGAACTAAAAACTACTTATGTATTTTCAATTTTTGAGTGCTTTTGACGTTTTATACAAATGTTAAACATCGGGTAACCGAAAAATGAGTATATACGACATTTTTTTTTAAATTTTTATAAAGTGCATTCGTTTATTACTCATTCTAATTACGGTTCGTTGAACTTTTTTTGTTTTTGTTAGAATTATCTTATATGCGCAAGTAATATGCTCTATATTAATATAATACTTAACATTTAAAATAACATATGATATCATTTAGGAGTTTGTTGACACAATATTTATGTAAATTCGAAAATTTTTCGAAAATCCGTTATCTCGAATATTTAATTCGTATATTAATTATAATATATATGTATATAACACATAAGTACAAACACATATTTAGGTTAATTACCCACTCCTTTTTGGTGTTAAAGTCATTTATCATTTTGTTTAAAATGAGCCCATTTAAACAATAAACATAATGTATGTTATGTATGTATGTCGAATTTCACTTTTGTCTTTTTATTAAAATTGTCACTTACAAAGAGTTGAAATCTTATATAAGATGATTTTAAATTTAAATAAAAATAAAATTCTTTTTTTGTTTTTTTTTTTCTTAGCCCTTTTTAAGCATTATTTAAAAAGTGTTTTATGAGTACATAAGTATGTATATATGTACATATCATAGTTTAATGTTAAATAATGTTCATACATAATAATGAGAAAATAAAACATTAAATAAACTATACCTACATAATAATACGAGTATAGGGTCGGAAAACATACCAAAAAAGTAAAAAAAAAAAACAAAATAAGAAAATATTTGACTTTAATACGAACTTACTTAAGGTGTTTTTACCGACCGCATTGCATAAAATAAGGGAGGTTGTGTGATAGTTTGATTGTAATTTTTGATGGGAACGAAATTCTCCACGGTAGGGAAGGATAAATAAAAGTAAAATTTCGGTCTGTCGTTTTACTGGTTTGTCTTTATGTCGGTCTGTGTGTTTACGTGAATATCTCAAGTTCAGCTCAACCAATTTTGAGAAAATTTTATATGTGAACTTATTTCGGCTATGTTACGGATTGATCAACTTTTGAAATAAATCAAGCCAATACTGGGCAGGACAATTTTACATTTTTGCGCGCATATAAAGAGTCGACCATTCAATTCAATTGAAATCTAATACATACATATACTTAAATTCGGGGTATTAGCACAATGAGCCTACCAATTAAACCAATTGAAGAGATCAGATTTCGGTCATATGTTGCTCACCTCCGGTTTTTTTTTTATTTTTTTCTATAAACATTGGTGTGTATTCTTTTTTAAAATGCTCATATTATATGTGGTGTTAAAATATCGTATACTTATATCGTATATAAAAGATTAGTGTAACAATGACAATCATTTACAAACAAAATAAATATAAAAAAAGAAATTTTAAATAAACTAAAAAGGAGAAAGAACGACAACATTTTATGTGCACTTGATTTTTATACTTTAACAAAATTTATTACTATAAGTATACTACATAATATTTAAGTAGAAGTACACATATTGTGCATTGTGCCATTGGATTCTCGTATAAATAAATAAATATTCTTATATTAACATATTATATGTATATAGATTATAAAACTTTGTATATAGAAATATTTATTCATTTCACACATACATAACGACATATTATTGAAGTGAATTGTTTTAATGTACAAAGTAGAAAAGAATTCAACTTAATTTATTGCACAAATCTACTTAAGATTTTTTTTTTAAATGGCTGAGAAAAATTTTAAAAAAGGCAAACCAACTAAGTGAAGTACCCATTTGCGTATGTAGTTTTTTATAGTTTGACGGAATTTATTGTCATTACTCGTTTATATTCGTTTGTAGTTTGACATTTTATCTTTCAATATTACTTGCCTCTTGTATACGAATCAATGTCTCTTGGTATCTATAAAACGTGTACCATTAGAAGTGGAAAATTGTTTTTGTTAAAATTTAATGAACCTTAATTTTATGAATGATCTGAAAAATTATATTTTCTGCTCTTTTATAATTATTTGATTTCGACTTAAAATGCTAACATATTGAAGTATGTACATACTTACATCTGTATAGTTTGCGGTCTGCATTTTTTCTCGAATATACTTGGTTTAATAAACTGAACAAGTTTTAATTAAAATTTATATCAGATTTTTATCTAACAATATGGTGAATTCACAAATTTGCTGGATTATTTAGTAAATATGATTGAATTCTATTAAAATTTAAGATATTTGTTCTGTTCATTGTGGGAATTATTGAAAGTTTATCTTTCGTATTCATACATATAATATTTTTAACCTTTTGTGTTATCCATTTACTAAACTAATACTATAATAGTTCTATATTAGTACGAGTATAATAAAATACACCATGTATGGGGAAATGTACATATGAACACATTATACTACGTACGTTCGTTTATGTGCTGTTCCCATCAAAAGTTTTTTTTTTTCTTGTTGTCATTGTGTGTACTTTAAAAAAATCCTGTAACATATAATATACATAGTTAATATTCATAAAGATTTTAAACAAAACTATAATAAACGAGAAACCAGAAAAAAAAATTATTATTCCCTTTTAATTTTTTTGTTTTGTTATAAGACATTTTTGAGGAGTCGTTTTTGTCGTCTCTGTCATATCATCATTTTAATCAGATCTGAATTTAAGTAAGTAGTTCGCACAACTATTCATATGTATATAAGTATATTATATGTGTTAATGTGTATATAATTTCATATTTATAATTTATTATAAGCAAGCTACTGCTTGATGTTGGTGACATTGAAATTATAGTACATACATATTCGTAATGCTTTGCATATCATATAGTTAATATCTATATATACATAAGTACAATACATATAAATTTGTATATGTTGGCATATACGTACATACATATATGCATATTATGTATGTACATCATTAATGCATCATTGTGTTTAATCCGATTCAAAGAATAATGTCACATTACTGTTGTATCTCTTTACAAAATGAAAAAAAAATATTATAAAAAAACATTTTTAATTTTTAAGTTCCTAGACTCTACTATATAAATAAGTTATAAAGAAAATGCCGCATATCTTATACAATTTTTGTAATAATAAAATTTTTTGTTGATTTTGTAAGGAAATGAATGAGGATGCAAAAATTAAATTTGTTATATATTTTAAATTAATAATTTAATTATTATGAATTATGGAAATGCAAGTTTTATGGATTTAATGTAAGGTCCCCAGTCAGGAATAATGGTGTAACACACAAAAATATATGTATACCTATGAAAGACTAACAACTATATAGACAATGTTACAAATAATTATCCTAGAGCTAAAAGCGGAAATTGAGTAATATGCAAATAATTTCAAAATTTCTGCATGTAATTAATATTTTACTTCAGCTTTAAAAAATAGATGATAAAAGTGTTAACATACTATTTATAATGAATGTATAGAATAGTGCTGAGTCCAGAATTGTAGAGGAATTTGTAAAAGAAAAGAAAATTTTTTTTTTGTTTAAGAAAGAAACTTGTTTAAGTGGAATATTGCTTATAAACCGGTTATTTAACTACACATAAATTGTATAAAGTTCAAGATCATAATGTACATTTGTGCAGATAGAAAATCAGAAAATCAGATATATATACATACATATATTTATTTATGTTGCATGTACATATGAAAATATATGAGATAAAAATGATTTTTACAATCAATTGTGCATTTATATCTAGTATGACATCACAGAACAAAAATATTCAAAGGTTTAAGTATGTACAATAATATTTTCGTACAAATTTTAAAAAAATAATTATGTAATTTAAGTATGCACATAATATTAACAAACCATATAGTTATACTTACAGTTCTTACATATTCAGAAGAAAAAAATCATCGCTATACTAAGTAAGACTCTTAATTCGTTCACTTGCACTATACTTGCCCGCCATTCTTTGTAAAATTTGTTAAAATCATAAATGATAAATAATAATTACAAATTTATTAAAGGTTCTCCATGTACATATACGAGTATGTATATATATCAATATGTGAATGTATATATATACAAAATACCTTGTTTACATAAGGTAATTCTTCACAGATCATTGGCTGAATGAATTCCTCAAAATTAACTGCAGTATTAAATTTCATCTGGTTGTTTTAGAAGATTTTAAAATTTTTAAATAACAAAAAAAAAAAATCTTGAGAATGAAATAAATTTATCGTTATTATTATTATTACTTAATTATACCTATTGTATACCCATAAAAATTAAATTATATTGTGTTGCTTCATATTGTGAATTATTAATGCTATTTAAATGTCATAACAACACTAATTTTTTAAAATTTTTGTACACATCTAAAATAAAATAGAAAATTTAAAAAATAATTTAAATTCAAGAAGCAAAACCAAGTTTATTATCACAAATAAGTATACGGAATTAAAATATGAAATGACCGGGAAATTGAAATTTGGAAATAAAGCAAATGAAGTATGTACTCAATACTCAATATAAAACAAATTGCTGGTTTGTTTCAAGTACTCGGGGGGGCTAAATGCAATATTTTTCCTTTTTTTTTTAATTAATACGAGAAAATAATTTATATTATTCAAATATTAATTAATAAATGGTATTATGGCCTCTCTCGAATGCGAAATTATAAACCATGAAAAAAAAAATAATAATTTTTTTTTTTGTTTTTTCTCTTCAACACCAAATTAATTTTCAATTCATTTCAATTAAATGTCACATAATAATATAACAAAATTTGTACAATATCATAAAAAAATTGTAAAAAAAATATAAAATTAAACCGATTTGGAATATGATAACGTTTGTTTTTCAATATGTATATTTATGTCATTATATACTATTTTTATTTTAATTGTACATTTTCGGATTATAGACAATGGAATCTCTATGTTATACATAGAATATTTTATACGCACGATTCTATCAATTTTCCATATATGTAACGATGTATGTACCAATGGATTTACTTACTTGCGCAACATGAATATTAAAGAAATGTGTATATTGACGGAAAAATGAAAAAGAGAAATAAAGTTATTATGACCGACTTTAGGGTAATTTTAATTATTTTTAGTCGGTATGTTGTTAATTGTAATTTTTAGGCGGCATGTTGCAAGTATGCTGTTAGTGTGATAGAATATGTTATAAATTTATATATTAGCCTGAGTAGAATGTCATCCGATTAAATAGGTAGAAAAAAGAATTTCGCAAACATATCAAAAACGGATGCCTCTGGCGCCCTCAAACATGCTAATTTGAAATTTAAATGTAAGGTATAGATATTTTTCTACTAAGTTCTATATTCTCACCCTGGAAAGCCAAATTCGCTTTAAAAGTTTGATTAAACAATACATAGATTCAAAGGTGTTTTATGTGACTGAAAAAGCTAAGATTTTTCTCAATCCTGAAAAAATTCATGATCACTTCCCGTAAACGTCACAATCGCAAATTATGATCACTCGAAACTATCATGTTGTACGAGTACTTTACGTATGTGAAATCAAACAAAATCCAATTAATTTGCAGCCCTATACTTGAACACTTTCTTAAATTTATTGAATATATTATAAATGGATAAGAAATTCGTAATAAATAATTTACGTAATTCATTTACGTATTTTACATCTATAGGTCCAGAGCGTACAATTCTATGAATCAGTATGTAAATTTTTAAAAATAGTAAAACATAAAAAATTAAACAAAAGAGAAAAAAAATTAAATTTTATATAAAGACATGATTAATATGGTTTTTGAGGTTATGGACAAATATTGGCAGGAAGTTAAAAAAAAAAAAGTTTTGTATTTTGCTCTTTGCTTTGTTTTTGTATGTTTCTTTAATAATTTTTAGTAGGGAGGATTAGAAATTTTTTTTTTTTCCAAAACAATAATTGTAAATTTAAAATTTTTAAATTTAAATAAAATATTTTGCTTTTTTTTTTTGTACATGAATGGCATACATCAAAAACGCAAAATGATTGAAAAGAAAAACAAAAAATGTTTTGGCATTTTTATAATGCATATGTAAGCATGTATGTATGTATGCACACATATGTACAACTTACATATTATCAAATCTCATTTTAGTATGAAAGTATAATACATGAATCGTGATTGATAGGTTGATGCCCCCTACTTGATTGTACGATATATTTTTCCTTTGAATTTTATAATTTATTGTTATAGGCCATATATGTACATGTTTGTGTATAGATTTAAATATGCTCTATACTCTATTTTATTATTTATAGAGAAAATAGAATTATTCAATTGTAATTTTAAATATTTGTAAGCTATTTTTAAAATTCCCTATGAATTAGAGTCTCTTTAAGGGGAATTTATAAAAGAATATCTTTACTTAACCATTTAATTACCATTATATTTTCTAAATTCCTTAAATACATGCACAATATCGAATTGATAGAGATAAAAATATTCTATTTTATATTCAAGATTATGTAATTTTAAATATAAAATAAAATTATAGATTTACTCGTATTTGTTCTGCTGCGGTACATTTGGTCAATTCTTAAGAAGTTCGAATTTGATTTTATTCAAAATAGTGTTGCAATTTTTTTTATATTCTAAATTTCAGAATTTCTTCTTGCCCTTAAAATAAATTGTTTTTTTTTTTTAATATTATATATAGTAATTTATGCATAGCTCTTTTACAGTATTTTAAACGTATAATATGAAACATATAAATTTACTTCTTAAAAAAGCAATTGCTTGATCAATTTTTAAAGTTAGAACGCGTCTTGTAGATTCTGTAGTAATAGGTCTCACATTACTATTATCATCTAATAATTCATAATTATAATCTCCAATGAAAAAGTTCCTTTTCCAAGTATCCATATTTATAATTATAGCTCTTGTTTGGGAGTAAAATTTCAAACCTTCGGTACTAAGTTCAGTAGCAAGTTATTTAATAAAGTTCCAAAAATACAAGAATTTTGAATATTTTAAATTTCACTAGTGTGTACTAAAATAAAAAAATGTTATTGTAATATTTTAAAAATTTTCCTCTTGAATTTCAATATAAAATTTTTTAGTGAACTTGGTTGAAATTTTTTTTTTTTAAGTTCTCTGAATTTAGGTACTCGTATATATATATGTAGGTACTAGGTAATATACATACATATATATGTAAATGCAGTATGTACATTTTCACCGACGGTATTACACGCAATAAGTAAGGTATGTGATGGTACCAAATTTTACATGTTGAGTTTTTGATAGAAATCTACTTCTCCGTAGAAGGGAAGTCTAAATAAACTAATTTTTAGAGAGATGTTTGTCTATTGGTCTGTTAGACTTTTCGACTGAACTAATTTTTATAAAAATATTACATCTGAGCTTACTTTGTCTATGTCACGATTTGATCAACTTTTGGAACATGTCTTGTATCGTAAACAATATCTTTACTGCGGATCGATTTTAATTATTTGATTATTTTTGAGAAACTGTTCATTAGATTGACTTTAAATCTTACAGATATATATGCTTTATTTGACTATACATTAAGCCAATTAGCTTTTTAAGGAAATCAGGCGTCAGCAACTGGATTTTGTGTTCCCCAGTCTATTCGTATATATCCCAGTGATAACATATAAACTACTTAATTTATTTAAACCAATAGTTGCCATAAATTTTCAAAAAAAAAATATGCCCATCTCTCAGAAAATATTGTAGCTAAAGAAATTTAAATGGCAGTTCCCAGGCAATTTTAATTTTTATAAGTATCAAAGACGGTCGAAATGTTCAATTATATTCCAATATATTATGTAAGAGCGTATATTATATTTTAATTTAAAAAAAAATGAAATATTTCCAAATAATTTTAGTATTTTATAAAATCCTTTCACGTAATTTTAATACTATTTAAGAATTCTATAAATAATTTTTTAAATACACAATACTTATATGTACATATATGTACATATATAAAATTAAGCAATTCTCTAAGGGTGCCAACACATTACTTACGAGTATCATACTTGGTTAATTTTTGTAATATGTAAAGTACACTATGAAAAATTATGTTTATTAAACTATACCTCCATAATGTGACTGCCATCATCACAAATTCATAATAAAATTATCAATTCAATGATTAGCATTATCATCATCATTTTAGATGTATATCGACAGCCGGTGTCCCAATTTGGCTTTTTTTTCTGGACAGATATATTTGTGTATATATATATGATTGTATAGCTATAAATAATTTTATATTAACAATAGAAACAAAGTCGTAATATGGTGTGCGTATTTTTTAATTCTGTTCCTATATGTACTTTTTTTTGTTTTTCGAATTTTAATCACGTTCCCATAAAAATTCATTTCTTCTTAATTTTCTAAAAGTTGCCCATATGCATATGGCTACAATTTGAATTTACATGCACACAATATACAATTATGTATTGAAGATTTAGAGGTTCTTATTTTTTCTTTTGTTGTATTCCATTTTATACGAGATTAATTTGAAATTTTTTTAAGGAATTTATGGCTGCATTTTGATAGTCTTTATTATACTCTTTCTGCATAATATATCATAGATATTTCATTTAAAAAATTTTCAAAAAAAAAAAACAGAGAAAAACAATAAAAAAATCCTTTGCCCTCTCAAATTTTGAAAAACAACAAAATCTATTTTGGTTTCTTGGCATTTATACAAGTATGACACTGATGAAATTTGAACATAAAAATTTAGAAATCCAGAAAAATTTTTGAAAATATCAAAAGAAAACAAAAACTCTAAAATACAAAAATTTCGAAGAATTGGGGAAGGAAAAAAATTTTTTTTTTAAAAAAAAAAAAAAGGGGAATTTCTAATTTTAGAATTTTATTTGATGTGCACTGAAAATGGTGATGCATTTTATTAATATAAAAGTGGGTATGTAGTAAATTTTAAAAAAAAAATTCTTTTACAATAAATTACAAAATTGTTTATACCACAAGTGAAGTGTTTTTTTTTGTAGAGTAAACGAGAGGAAAATTAAAGAGAAAAAATGATGATGAAGGAAAGGAATAAAGTGCATGTTATAAAATTAGACCCTTAATGTTATTTGTTGCGTTTGTAATGTTTTGTTTTCTCTTTAAAATTTTAAAACTTTCAAAGTACATTAGGTTGGAATTTGTATGGAAATTTGAAGCTCAAATGAACTTCAAACGATTTTTTTTTTTTCAAATATATGGAGTAATGGAAAGTGTTGCAATGGTCGGTCAATGATTCAAATATTGGAGAATCATTGCTATTACTATATAATGTTCTAACACCTCATAAGACATAACATGCATGACTTTGTCGCCGTAGCCCTGTAATAGATCCAAATTTCACAATTCTAATAATGTATATTAAAAATTTTATTATTTGCTAAAACCGTAACAACTATTCCGTCTTACAGTACTTAAAAAGAGTTCATCTCCGTTTCCTTCTTCAAAACACAAAATCTACAAAGCTAAACTGATTTATTCCAAATTGCTTATATGAGCAGCAGTGAAAGAGAGGTCCTAATACCTGAATCGCTTTTTTAAACCAGCAGATAAAAGATTACAGAATTTTTCATGTTAAGAGAACAGTTTCTCTTCAATCCACTTGGCAAAAATATTTGCCTCATCATTGCCGTATTTATTCGCAAAAAATGACCGATCTCTACGACAAAACGATTTTATTTTTCCTACCCTGACTCCATCAGTTTCTGGAGTATAAAGTAATTAAATTTTATTGAAAATAATTTAAAAAATTAATAGATTTTTAAAATCGAATTAAAAAAACGTATAAAAATATATGAATGGAAATATTAATTTGATTAAAGATAATTATTCAATTAATATATGTACATATGTATATGCATGTGTACTCGTATCTAACGAAAATTTATATATGAGTTTATAATATTATGCATATTTTATTCATTAGTTGCATACTAATTAATTGCATATACTATGACTATGTAGATATTCTTATAAATTTATATGAAAAATTTATTTGAAACTATATTTATTTAACACCTGTACGATGAGGTGATGAATTTTCTTTAAATGCCAAATTATTTTCTAATTTATAAAGATAATAAAATCTAATATAAATTTCCGCTAAATTCTTATAAAAATTTATTTTACTTTCCGTTTTTGTGCTATGCTTTTTTTTTTTAAAATTGTGATAAATAGGAAATTTCCTTAATAATTCGTAAAACATTCTGTGACGCTACAAGTAAGTATATATACACAATTAAATATTTATTTAATAATATAGTATATTATTCTATCAAGCATGTATACTTACTAAGTATAAAGGCATAATTCTATAAATATATTTGTTATATTCAAGCTTATGTGCTACTTATATAGATTTTTGCTCTATAGTGTAGTATTCGGTTTATAGTATTTTTTAGGTAACATTAATAATATTAATTTATATTCTATGTATGTCTCAAATAGTTTTCTTATAAAGCTTTTATTTATGCCAAAATATATAGTAGATTCGTGGAAGTAAAGACAGTTTTTCTTTTATCATACCTGTTGACTGCTATATACTGTCTTTGCTAATTAACTTGTTTGTTATTTGATCTTTTGTTCACTGAAGCTTTTAATATTTTTTTATACCTGAATCTTATAATATCTTTTATATGTTAGTGTGTAAGTTTTATATATAAGAAAGTGTTTTAATTTTTTTTTTTGCATGGAAAGAGAATTTACTACAAAATCAGATGTAAATGTTTTATTATGTGTGTATTTAAAAAAAAATATTGAGAGTTTAAATGCTATAATTCGTGCGTGTTGTTTAAAAATTAAAAATATTATTCAACAATATTTTTGTAATTAATGAAGATGATGACATTGTATTGAAAAGAAAAAAAACTAGTTTAGTTATAGTATAGTTATATAACATTTTATAGTGTGTATTAATAAATTTTATAGACCATTTGTGTACTATGTATATATATATAGGCACTCTCTGATATTAAATGTCATATGGCAATAAAATGAGGTACGCTCTTAAAATTTTTCCAATTTACACTTTAAATTTTAATTATTTACGATCTTTTGACAATAAAAAAAAAGAAAAAAAAATTTGAGAAATTTTTCGTTTTTTAACTCAGAATATCATGTTTAAGTAGCTCACACAAAAAAGATAAGCCTAACGTCTATCATTTGTATTATCGCCATGTTGGTCTATTAATTGAGAAGATAAGTTGCACACAACAACTTAATATAATTTCAATAGCTTTACAGCTGACAAATATCCGCTATTTTTCGGATAGAATTTCTTCAATCTGATTTTATTTCGTTTTTCAAAACTGCCCCGATATATAGATAATCGAATTCCTTCCTCCTCCTCCTCCTCCTCCCGCTACACACAAATGATTTTTAAACTTCAAGGGATTAACTTCCGAGAACATTAACGCCAGTTACGAACCATCCTGAAAATTTCTATAATACATCGAAGTCTCTGTCTTAAGTACAAATTTTACGGGGAGTTTTAAGTGTTCATTCAATAAAAAAAACTCCGTCCCTTCTATTTTAACCGTAAAAAGCAGAATTAAAATTTTCAATATTTATTTAATTAGAAAATTTTTTTACCGTAAAATTTCTACACAATCTTTAGTAATATTTAGTCATTTCATTTGCAGAGGAATTTTATTCGCAATTTTATAAATCTAAAGTTCATATTCTTGACATTATTTTCAGAATTACATAATCACACAAAATATAATATTTGAAAATAAACATTTCTGAAGGAAAAAAAAAACATTATAAAGTAAATAATGTCTAATTTATCTTAGACTTGAAACAGCTCAATCAATTTAAAAATATTGTTGCAGTTTGTGTCATTATACTGATCTACATAGAGATACAAAATGCTTCTGTTCTTATGTTATTGTTTTATAATAGTACAGAACAGAGCATAGAGAATGTAACGCCTTGCATCTTCCATGTGTTCATGCAAAATCAACATATACAAATTTCAATCTTATATATTTTAAAAATTATTCTAATTTTATACATAAAAAAAAAACAAATATTTTTTTATAACCAATTTTTATTTTTATAGAATAAAATCAACAAAAGCAAAAAAAAAAATTGTATTCTAATATCCTAGATTAGCAACAAGACACAGAACAGCCAAGTTTCAAATTCCATATTGTTACAATTATTTTTTTTTTTTTAGAACAAAAAAAATTATAGGGAATTTAATTAGCATTTCCCAGTATAGTATGGGCCATAATTCGCCACATGTTTATTTCGCTCTTAATTGAATGGAATTGAATAATAAAGTAAGAAAATAAAAAAAGAGCGGCAAAAGGTCGCGTTTGGTCCAACATTGGATCCCTAATATTATTTTTGTCTTTCTACGTTTTATTTTATTTTTTTTTTTTACTTTTTGCACATTCACAATAATGTAAGTGAGTTTTTTGTTTTTTTATTGTAAATTTAGATTTTTGCTTAGACCAGATGCGTTCACAATGCTACATATAATATGTATGTAGATATTATACCTATTTTGACAAATTTACACAATGTACACATTTCATTTCTCGTTTTCAGAATTATTCGATTTAATTAAGAATAAAATGGATTCTGTATGTAGTTTTTTTTTTTTTGTTACTCATATTTTCTTGATTGAGTGGGTCATCATTCAATTAAAAGTTATTTTTCAAATTGAAATAAATATGATCATAAAAATTTTCGCCATTTTTTTTTTTTTTTTGTATAGTAACTGAATACGCTTGTGTAATAGAATATTATGAATATAAAATGTAAACATGTCTTGAAAATAAAACTTTTGTACTTTTCATATTTTTGAATAAATTCAGTCAGTATAATTTAAAGTTTAAATTTTTTTTTTATTCTCGATTTGTAGACTCTTAAGATTTCAATGTTATTTTTGTGTAACGCAAAAATAGACATTGATCATAAGATTTTTATATTCGTTGAATTCGAATATATTACAATATAAGTTTTATAAATTGAAAATTTTCAAGTGTTTTATATTATTATTATTATTTTTGATCTGATGGGATCCATTATCATTTACATCTGAATATGTACGTATATACGAACATGTATTTCGATACAGATACTAATGGATGATAGTGAATATTTGTATGATATAATAAGTATATACAAAAAAAATTTTTTTTAAATATTATTTCATATTTAAGATTGAATGATTATCTCAAATTTGTATACTGAAATTTTTATTGTGTAGCAGGCAAGTTAGAGCAATCAAACAATGTTTGATTTTATAAAATATTTTTTTTTTAAATGTGTATAGGTATCACAAATTCTACACAGAATTGTAGAGTTGCATTGTAAAGGTATGATTTTCTGTACAATTTCTATTTTAAACTGAAATAATTGAATAAATTGAATCAAACTGAAGAATTGAATTATTCGAAAATTCGAATTAAAATCAATTACATTATTTTTTAATATAATATAGTAAAATATTTCTAAATCAAAAATTGAATTTTCAAACAATTCAAATATAAAGCGCAACATTTTAAACAAATTTAGACATAAATAGTATTGACATTGTTATTTATTATTTACAAATAATTTTAACAATAAAAAAATTGATTCGAACATGTTTGATTGTGATGTTGTAGGGTTTGATTGATACATATTATTATGAACAACTTTTGTCATTTTAACATTATATTGATATTTCTTTAACACGTCTTAGAGTAAGACTTTGAAGGGTTAAAAATGATATTTTAAATTTAAATTAAATATGGAAAAATTCTGTAAGGCGGCAAAAAAACAATTTCCTTAAGCGCAAATATTAACCATATAACATTAATTTTTTAAATGTTACAGAGACTTTGCATACATACTTAATGTTAAAGAGACTTTGTACATACATATAAGTATGTATAAATATGATGAAATTTAATTTCCCGAATTGGATTATAAATTATGTTACTTAATTTTTTAAAAAGTACTTAAAAACTATTGCTTATTTTGCAATATTTTTTTAATATTTATAAAGAAGCACTCAAGTACTTAATTAAAAATAATATTGAAAATGTTTTCAGACAAATTGATTTTATAAAAAATTAATATAATGTTTATAAACATACAAACGAACATAAGTAAATATATATAAAGAGCCATTCAATTAACACGCATTTAGATTTAATGATGATACGTGGGTTAACAAAGTAAAATTGCAATATGACTAGAATTTCATTTTGTTTTTTCTTACACACTCTGGTTTTTTCTTTTTATTATTCAATTTAAATAATATTATTTAATATGTGTAAAAACACATATGAATATATATGTAATGTAAATGTAAATTGTGTTTCTTTTTTATTAATTTAGAATTTGACACAGTTTTAAATTTTTACAAGCGATTTCATGTCATATAAGTACATTCACGTCTGTTTTTTTTCTTTCTATAATATCTTTAATTTCGCGATTCATGTGTGGTTGGTTGAACTACATACGCTGAGTTTTTTTTTTAAAGATAAAATAAAATGCACAATCAAATGCACTATATTTAGTTGTACAATAATAATCAATAAGAGTTTTTATTGAGCCCCCACAAATATATGGTAAAATTGTGTAAATTACAAAAAAAAAAAAATAAGTAGAAAATTGTAGGTTTTTGCAAAATAATATTTAGAAAGGTTCTTATGCATTGTAATGTATTTGTGTGTGTTTGGTTTTAATGCTGTTGCTAATTGTGTATAGTTTATTAAATTTTTTAGCTTTCTAAGTAATTCTTAGAGAATTTATTGAATTATACCAATTATTACTGTTTTTAAAATGTAAAAGGTTTTATATCTCCATCTGCAATGTTATAATAAATATTTGGAAATCTGAGATTTTTTATTAGTGTTTCATTTTGGGTATAATTTACGGGTGTGTACATTTTCAATAATTGCAGAATTTTTCATTAAAAAAATTCAATAATTATTCCAAATTTTGTATATCAAAACTATAACATAATTTAATAATCGTATACAATTTGCAATTATGAGCCGAGTGCATTCGAAAAAGTTCATTGAGAATGAAAAAATTCTGTAATTTTAATAATTAAAATTAATAAAAAATTTTGTGTAATTTTTAAATAATTAATAATGTATATCCTATAGTTGTGCTGATTAGAATTTTATCATTTTTATTTTGTTTAATATATTCGAATATATTTTTATCGTAAATTTATATTGGGTTGGAATGAATAAGTAGGTTTTTTTGTAAAAACAACTTAGACAACATACTAAAACACTCAGTTTTGCTCTAAATATGCATTTATAAAATTTTGATTGAATACAAATGAATTTTCTTATGAAGATCTTGTCATATTTAATTATGTATATTAGAGTTTTGTAAAACTTGACCAAATATTTTTTTAAGTGATGTCAGAAAAGAAATATTAGATTCTATATAAATCGCACATTTCGAAATAAAATTATTTAGTTTGTGTTCTTACGCAGTATGTAATTCCGAAAAGTGATATCTTTTATAATATACTTACTTATTAGAAATAAACTTATTCTCGAAATAAATTTGAATTCATAATTATATTTCACATATTATACTATTTTAAATCTGTATAGCAGGTTTGCTCAAGCAGACGATCGCGATACGAATTTCAGTCGATTTATGACTAAAATCGAGAATATTAAAATAAAATTTTTTTTTTAAAAAAATTTAAAAAATTATTTTAAAAAAAAAAAAATAAAAAAATTTTTTTTTTAATATTTGATTTTCTAAAAATTTTTTGCAAGTAAAATTTCTCGAAATTTTTTTTTGCAAATAGGAAAATTTTTTTTTCTCTAGTCACAATTTGAAAAATTCAAAATTATACTTTAATACGACTATAGTAACAATTTGGCGATATCGCGACATCTATTGATTTTTTTTTGAAAGATAATAATTCAAATGGCTGATATTAGGCTTGCAGTGCTCAATACAATTCCAAAAAGAGACGACACATAAGAACATTTGGTTCAACATCAACGGGCATACATTTGACTAAAATACGATCAAAAATCTAATTAATTTGATATTTCCTAATTTTTCGATATTTAATTTATTTAGTTTTTTATTTACTGTTTAGTTTTTATTTACTATATATGACTAGTTTTTGAGGCAATTGGATCTAAGAAACTCGATTTTAAATACAAAAAGTAGGTTGAGCAGCTCCGGCTGTATAACACTTCCGTTAAGAATAAATATTTTCAATCTTGCGCTTTGATTATTTACTGCAATTTATATTGTTCTATGTTAAAAAAATATTAATGAAACTAGTTGATTTATTACATTTAAAATCCGGTATTAAAAATTAGCTTTATATTTTATTCAAAGAATTAATGAACTTAACCACTTGATAACGAAATGTTTTAAAATTTGTAACATAATGAAAAAAAAAAATTTAAAAATTCTAAATGGACAAACTTTAATCATTTATAGTAGGTACGTGACATATTTTTCTACCATGTGTGATGTGTGCTACTGTACATCTATAGTGTACGTCTAAAGTTTTACAAATAGTGCTGTTTAATTTCATAATAAAATTTGTATGTGCATATATGTATGTAAGTAGTTTGTTAATGAATCATAATTGTCACTCATGTAGCTTTAATCTCAATTTATTATGAAATATTTCTTATTTTTTTTTTTTTCTTTCGTTTATAATAAAAAATTTTTTCTCTTTAATTATTATTTTAAATTTCCGCAATATCATCCAATTTGCCAATACAAATAGCATTTTAACATAAGCATATATAAATTATAAAATATAATTAAAATGGACATTTTTCATACTTTGTTCGTATGTACATACATATATAAAAATTTAACAAAGGGATGATAACCCTTTGACTTCAATTAATAGGAAAAAATAAACAATTTATTTGAACGTACACTTTAGAACAATTTATCTACATACATAGATATTAATTTTCTTTAAATAGATAGTATATAAATACAATTGTATATACATAATTATGTTGTGTATTGAATTGAGAAAAAATTTGTGTAGGAATAACTTAAAATACGACATTTAAAAAGTAAATGTATGTATACAATCATTATAGTTTAGATGTGAAGACGCGTCTATGTACATAGATACGTTTTATAATAAAGCCGGTTCTTTGATTAAATCATTTATCTGAAATGTTTACGCAGCTGTATGTTATGTTGAAACTTTTCTTTTGTACAATGCTATTTATACTTATAGTTTATTGCAAAATAGAAAGAAAAGAAAAAGAGAGAAATCATCAGAATAAAATCGCAATTTTTTTCGAAAATTATTAAAGATTAGATAAAAATTCAGATTTTTTTTTTAACGTGACATAGAATAAACGCATTAATTAAAATTATTTTTGTGTGTTAATTTATGTTAAAGGCATTCATTCATTATACGTATTGTAAATATATGAATGATTAAAAATGAAAAGAGATTTTTTTTTCTATTGTATAAATTCAGCTAGATTCTTTATTAGTACAATGACTTAAAAACATACTATTTCCTATTTAAGTTAAATATTATGGAATTTCTAATAAAATGATAAAAAAAAGGAATAATAAATATTTTATTATGAGGCGTCTAGAATCTAAATATTTAGAAGCTATATAAAGATCATTTGAAATAAATCATATTTATGTATGCATGGATAATTATGAAAATATTTTGGTTTATATATAATATAATTGAGAAATTTTTCATAAAACAAAATTTTGAGGTTTAATTGTTAAAAAAAAACATGGAAAATAAACAAATTATTATTAATAAATTTTCTGTATAGTACGTTTCGAGTAAAATTTTTTGAGTTATTACTTAAGTTTCGAATTATTATGCTTACATTGGAATAACAGCAATAGAACTTAACCTGAATTATGTAGTTAAATAATAAATTGTATTAAAAAATTGTATAATTATGTAATTATTTATTTTTATTATAGAAAATCTTATTGAACCTATTAAAATTATTGCATATTTTTAGGAAATTATTTTGATTTTGCCGTTTTCTTAAATAAATGCGCATATATATGTATGTGCATTAAACCACGAACAATTTAGTGTGTGGTTATAAGTTATAGTTTACATTTATATTTTAACAATATTCAATATAAGTTCTTTTAAATTTTCTACAAAAACTTTGATATAGATAATTAAAATTTTTAATTCCTTATACAAATGTCTTTAATACAGATAAATTATTAATAGAAAATTTATATTTATTTTTTCGATTTCTGTCAATCGCTTTTATAAAATAATTCTGTGCGATCGTATTCTGTCAAAAATTTGATCTAAACATTTAATTTGAACTTAAAATACTGCAGATTATGTAGATGTAGAGTACAAGATTTCCGTACAGAGCGGAAAAGTAAAAAAGATAATGTGTATGTAGTCGAACTGTACCTTGAACTAAAATAAATATTTATTTATATTTTTTGACATTAGCTTTACACAAATTTTAACTAAGTGGTTAATAATAAAAAATTTTTCAACATCTTGAAACGAAATAAAATCAATTTTATATTATGACTCATATGAACCATTTTTTTTTTTAGTTTCATATGAACCATTTTTGTTAGTTTCATATATAATCATAATTTTTTCAATTTTTTAACGCAGATACAGTACGACTATAAAAAAAAAGAGCTTTTTATGAATACCCTCTTTCATTTTTTAAATTTTTATACAAAAATTTATGTTTAAGTTTAAAAACAGTTTAAAGTACATGTAGGGGGCTTTCATTTAATTCTGTTTAAAAATAGTGTATAATATTTTTATTATAATAACAATAATCAATATATGTACATACATACGAGTATAAAGAGATAAAGGCAAACAGTAAAAGACGAACAGATACAAATATACTCGTACGTATTCCATCACATTAAGTAATCTAAGCGGTTTGATATGTTTTTGATAACCAGTTTTTTTTATAATTAAACTTTTTAATATCTGAATTATTATTGATATTCCAAATCTTTGTATTGGTATCAATGTATGTGTACAAAAAAAAAATTAAAAAAAAATTGTAGATAGAAAGAGAAGTTCTTGCAAATTTTATCTTATTGTATATATGTACATACATACATGCATACATATGTATAAGTAAATTTTTTCGATACATAATTAACTAGTTTTGAGAGAAATAATGTTAAACAATAAATATTTTTTTTTTA
The DNA here is from genome assembly GCF_029603195.1 of Condylostylus longicornis. Taxonomy (NCBI): domain Eukaryota; kingdom Metazoa; phylum Arthropoda; class Insecta; order Diptera; family Dolichopodidae; genus Condylostylus; species Condylostylus longicornis. The sequence goes on from NW_026578092.1 coordinate 383,680, forward strand.
TTATTATAACTGCTAAACTTAATTAATAATAACTAGTTTACAATGAAATAATTATAAAATTTTAATTACAAATGATTAAATTGCATTTTAGTGAAAGTATATAAGCTATGAAATATTCATATTAATTATCTAATATATAAATATGTATAAATTATTAAGTAATAAAAATCTCAAATGAATTGATAGTGTCCGCTTTTTGTTTAATGCACGCTTAGTCTTATGCAATTGCAATTAAATTAGAAAAAAGAAATTATTTTAAAATTATTTCAATAGTACTAACAACTACAAAATGTAACACTTTGTGTCACATAATAATTTTATAAGCAAAAATTACTCATAAATTGAAATATTTGAAAAAAAATATCTAATTGTCACAATCTAATTATGTTTTCTTGCATTAATGACTATTTATTCATAAGTGGTGTGTGTATAAAATTCCTGATCAGTCTGTACAAATGAGTCTCTGAGAGAAGTAGCTACGCACAATTATTCACATTTTTATATCGAAAATAAAAATTAAATTTTCAATATGTATTTAAATTATTTATAGGTTCTCATTCCTGTATAACAAAATTTTCATACAAAATAGTACTTTCACTTACAAATTACTCTCAAATACTCCTCCAGTTACTAGTTTAATTTTAAATTTTATATTCTTGTAGATCGGGCAAAAGTTACATAATGAAGCTTTTAAAATAATTTTAAACCCTGTTTACTATTGGATATTCAAATTTTTTTAATTAGAGGTTTAAATTTAAAATATAATTTCTATAAACATATTTATAATTCAATTATTTTTTTTTTGTTTTTGTGCTATATTGTAGTTGTACCATAATTATTTTTAAAACTTTCACATGAATAAGATTTAAATCACTATATATTATGTTTCAGAATTTTGTTGATAATGCAAAAAATGACTAAGAATATTCTGTATCATAATTTTATACTTATATTTTTCGTCTCCATTTTACATGGGTAAAAATAATATTGAACTTGAATGTGTCACGTTTAAAGATAAAATTGCAAATTATTAAAAAGTTATAGATTATTATATACATATAAATATGTAAAAATATAGAAATATTCTTTTATATTAAAATATATTTTATGTTATATATATATAGATCTAAATTTATAATAATAGAAATGATTCATTTAATTTCTGAAGTAATATTTTTTCTTACAAAGATCATTTCAAATTTCTAAATATAATGAAAAAATTAGAAAGAAAATTGTTACCTGTTTCATTTTTTATTTAAGTTTTTAAAAGACTTCATGAATAATTAATGATTTTGTATATAAAATATGAAATATGATATATTCATGACTATACATTAAATTCTTTTTTGGGGGTTTAATAGAAATTTTGTATTACTTAATAAAATAAGTGCTCATAAAAACTAAATCTTACATTATAGTGTGCTTAATTAGGAAATTGGTATTTGAGTCTTATAGTTGAGTTGGTAACTATATTCCTATATTTTTTCTATAAGTGCGTTTACTGACGGTTGAAAAATGAAATTTAAGATTTCCCAAATAAAAAATTTTTATTTAATTTTTAAAATATTCATTAATAAGTAGTTATTTTTTATTTCCAATAAGAATCTAAATGTTGTAATGGTATTTTCCTTTCTACAACACCACACTATATACAAAATACCTTACACTTTTAAAATTTAAAATGTTATATTTCGCATATAAATGGGGGACATACAAATTTTATTAAAATTTATAAAAAGTAAATTAAATCGCTTATTTTTTGAGGTCTGGTATTTATACCATCCCACATACATAATTCGTGGAAAGAAAGTTGAGTTAATTTCGTTTTGATTTCTGCTACATTGTTTATAACTTGGATTGTTAAATTAAAATTTTATGTACATATTTTTAAATTTTATGTACTTATACCTATTAATATATTGAAAATTATCTGATTTTCATTTCATGAATATTTAATAAAATTTAGGATTTGAATAATATGAGATTTGTGTTGCAAAACCTTATTTGGAATGCAGGAATTTATTTAATCGTAAGACAATACACTAAATAATTGAATTTTAAACAGATTAATATTGAGATTAGTAAAATTGTACAGAATAATAAGAAAACTAATGAATGTATATATTATTTACATCAAATAAAAAATACAACTTTTTTTAAATAATCTTGATAATTTAGAAGAAGGTGTAATCTATTTTAAGAATGTCACTTTGAAATATGCTTATATTTTGGTCGTATATCACTATTCGCGTTTAATTTTCTTTATTATATATAATTATTATAAATAAATAAATTTAATTATTTTTGTATGTATATAGCACTTAATTCAATATACAAATGTTCACAAATATAAATGTACATATATTGTGCAAAATTAAAAGTAAAATTGTAGCATACTTGTAGGTATGCTGTACTAATATAGGCAGTCATAGTATGTAACTAATTTTGCATATAATGCTTACTTAAGCTAAATATGAACTCTATTACTCATTAATAATATAAAATGTATTAGCTGTCTTATTAAATTATCTAAGAACATTAAATTTTCCTCTAAAACATGCAAAAATATGAAATTTTTTTCTAAATTTTCTTTTTATATTTAATTTTTATTGCTTAAAATAACAGCTTTATTGATATGCAAGTACAATTTTCTCTTTTATACAATATTAAATAAACGTAAAAATAATTTTTTATATTTTGTAAAAAAAAATTTGTAAGGTTATGTTTTACATTTAAATATTATGTATCTATATACCAATATTATGAATTGGACGTGTAAGATTGAAGTAAAGAATAACAGATGAAATATCATTGTGTGTATATGACGTGATGGTATACAAGAAACGAAAAGAAAAATTTTGGCATGCGTACTAATTGCAATAACTTTTATAAATACATATACAATATACTTGCATATTATATATTTAATATGATAAATTTGTTTAAATATATCAACATACATATATACAGAAGAATATGTACGTACATTTTTGATTTTTTGTTATATAGAAAGTTCGTTCAACTAAATTGATAAAATAATTTTCTTTTTATAATTCGTTTTATCGTTTCTATTATAATAAAAATATAAAAATATTTTTTGAAAATTTTCTTTTTGGTATTTATGTTGTAATTAATAATTTTTTCTTTTTGGTTTTGTTTTTGTATTTATTAGAGAATATTTCAAGAATTTTTCTTAAGAAATTCTTTCGTTCTAAATTCGTAATAATTATTAATGATTCCATAAAAATAATGTAAAAATTTACTATTTAATAAATTTAGTAATAATATGAAGGACTATTCGAATAGTTATTCGATTATTGAGTATAATATAATTATGCAAAAAAAAAGAAGAATTTAATAAAATTTTTTTATATTAATTTAATACTAAAAATTTTCCAATTTTAATTGAGAAAATTAATTCAAAGCATTACAATAACTTATTTGCAGTGATTTACAACTAAAATATTTTATGAAAAAATTCATTCCTTAAATATTTCGATTTATTTCGAATATTTTATAAGAAATTTTCTATAAGATTACGTAAAATCTATGAGTATTATAAATAAAAATTTTCAATATTCTTATTTTTAGGTACACATATGATACAAAGACTTTGTAATATTAAAAATTGAAGACTTTTACATTCGATTGCAAAATAATTTTCCTAACAAAAATATTCAACTAAATAATCAATTAAATAATATTACGTTAAATGCATTTAAGATAAATAATGCTTAAAATTATAAATTATTTTTAAAAGTAGATTATTATAAAAAAAAAATTATTCAATTTTTACAATTAAATTAATTTATGTATACACAAGAATGTAAACTTAAATCAAACTAAATTGATTAACATATAAAAAATTCTTAATTAATTTTACGTATTGACAATTTTGTAAATTTCATTACATATCTACATTTATTTTACAAGGTTTTTTCATTTGCATAATTACACAAATTGTGTGTCAGATCAAAACACATAAATTTTTACAATGGATCCCAATTAAATTCTCACAAATCCAATCTTATTTGTTAAAAACTACATTCCTCTTAATTTAAATGTGCACACGGAATTATGTAAAACGTTCAATATTTTAAAACAGCAACCTAAAAAAGAAAAATAAATAAGTTTTCTATTAATTTTTATTTTTCAAAAAACCTCTCTCAACTATATTTAATTTCAACTTAATTTTATTATATACTTAAAAAAAAATAAATTAAAGTTTACAACTCTTAGATGCTTCTCTGTAAAATATAATTTAATAATGTAATTTTATATTTTCTAACATTTTTGTGTTTTTAAGAAAAAACTTCTGCAAACATATCTACTTATGTAAAATATATGTACGTCTACACATAGGCACATAGTCAAAGAAAAAAAAAAACAAGTAAATAAAAACTATAGAAACACTTTATAAAAGAAAAAAAAATATGCCGTTATTAAAGTTGCTTAGGGAGCATTCACCCCCACAATTTATATTACAAAAAAAAAAGAAATAAAAATAGAAATAAAAGACAAAAACAAAAACTATATAAAAATCTTAAAAAATGGAAAAGAAAAATTGCAATACTTTTAATTTATTGTAATCGTTAGTCGGAATTACCATAGGGATTGATTTAATGAAAAACCATTTTACCGTTATAATCAAAATTGGAAAAAACTAGAAAGACTTTTTTCACTCAAACGAGCGTTTACTTCTCTGTTTATAACGTTGAACATTTTAAAAATGATGTGGTTATTTGCCAAAAACTGCTAGCCAAACTATACCAAAGAGACAATACCAAAGAGTCACTACTTTATGTAACTTATTTAAGTTAAACAATGCTAAGGTGTAAAACGAATTATGTACTTTTGTAAGTAACAAACAGCCGCTATTCGGGAAAATAATGGTTTACATTAATCTGTTTTGCAGCTATCACGAAGTTCTCTTACACCCACTCTATATTCTACAGGGAATCCCATAGGGGCTATTAACATTAACTATCTTCATTATTATATAATATTAATATACTATATTACATTTTGCTATATTTTGTACAATATTTTTAGTAATTAATAGGGAATATTAATAATCAGCGAATTAATTTTAAAATTTCCTCAATAAGAATGTATATACAAAAATCTCAATAAGAATGTTGTTATAAATTTAAATACATACATAATCCTGAAAACGTATCATCATATCCTATTACATACATTATAATCTAATAACGTATTTAATATCCACACTATACCCGTAATTTTTTTGGTTCTTTAACATAAAAATCATATAAAAATATATTTAAAATGTATGAATCATATATATATATATATATGAGTATGTATATGTACTTGTAAATGTGTGAAGTATTGAAATAATGATTTTTCATTTTTATTTTTTATTTTCTCTTTGTTTTTCTTTTGTATAATAAATTATGTATTTTGATACTACTTTTAAAAAAATACAACAAACTATGTTATGTAGTGTCTTATAATTCATTAAATCCTATGTGCTCATACAATTCTCTCTTTATTATTATGTTAAATAAAAAAAAAAAACAAAGAAAAAATAGTGGTAAATCCATTCAAATGCAAACAAAATATAAAAGTCCTTGCTCAGCATATTTATATATTATGTATGTATATCATATAAAAGTATGTTGGCAAAAACTAACTAGAAGTTTTTTCTAAAATTGACTGATGTTTTTGGTCCATATCACGAATACTATTTTTTTTCTTCTTATTTTGTCCTGTATTATTTTAGACTTTATGTCGTTTTATGTATGTTTTATAACGAAAAAATGTACTAGGCGATATGTGCATAAATACATTTTAAATGTGTTATATTTAAGTATACGTATATATGTACATATATTTATGTATCTATATACATATAACAAGGAATACAAACACACTTTTCCATAGCACTGCAAAATTTGTGTATATTGAGAAAAAAAAAAAGAAATGTGACAACGCTGCTTTTATTTTCTTTCTCTCTTCTTTTTTTATGCTTTGTTTTTATTTTTTACGAGAGTTTTGAAAAGTTGACATTATTCCCGTAAGGATAATGATTGTAAGGATTTTTTTATAATGTAAATACACATACATGTATACGTACATACTTATATTCTTTTATTGAATTTAATAGGTGTATTTTAATAATGAAAGAATCTTATGAGAATGAAGGGAAAATTGTTTATTTTTCTCGTTTTTTTTTTTGCATTTTATTTTTTATAATTCTTTATTTGGTAAAAAAATCGTATTTTTCTATTTAAATTTTAATATACGGAACTATAGACGTTTTGTTGATAATAAAACAAAAATGTAAGGTTGCCACATTTATGACAAAATTTTACATTTTGGAATTTTTTTTTATTATTATTATTCTTAATATGAGAGAATAGTTGCATGAAATTTTTTTTATTAATTCTTTATATAATAAAAAAAAAAACAAACATACTTTTTAAGATGAAAAGAAAATTTCCTTGACATAAATATATATGTAAGTATTTAAGTTTGTATATGTATGTAAGTACATCACTTACTTAGCTAATAATGTGATTTTTTGGAAGATTTTCAAAAGTAAAGAAATATTATACATGTGACTTTAAATTAAAAATTCAGAAACTACTTATTATTTGGGTAATTTAAATTTTAGTTATTGGTTGTAATTTAAAATGGTTGAAATTTTATATAATTATGTATATACTTATACATACATACATAAGACTGTGAGCGTCAAAAAAAACCGCTCAGTAGAATCTTTGCAATTTAAAAATAAATTTATAAAATTGAAAGTTCACTCAATTATTAACAAAATTTATGAAAAAAAACTAACAATTGAAAAACAGTAATAAAACCAAAATTAAAAAAATTCACAAAATATAGCCGTTTTTACGCGCCAAAACAAAATCGCTCAGTTACAAAAAATATTTTAAATTTTTGGAAAAATAAAATAATACTGCGTTTAATCTCCTAGGCCTAGATTCAACCAGTATTTCTGTTAATTCAGAAGATATTTTTTGCCATTTTTCTAAAATTACTTGCTTCAGCTCTTGCTTGTTACGTATTTCTTTTTTTTTTTTATGTACTTATGCAAAAGATCTCACAAATGCTTAATAGGGTTAAGGTTTGGGGACTGGGGAAGATGATCTAATTATTTGGGTGTTTTATATAGCAACCATTCTTTGACAATAAGGGCTGTATGTTTAGGGTCATTGTCATTTCCATATATAGTGAAAAAGCGAATATTAAACAAATCACTGTAATAGATCTGTATATAACTTGATATAATTTAACAAGAGCAGAAAAATGGCGATTAACTTGTTTGGATGTTAAATGGGCCCAAGTCAATTAACCAAATTAATTTGGAAAGTATTAAGACGCCGGTCAATTTAAATAAGCTTTTCTTTAAACTTCACTATAATCTTGTAAAGGGTAATTTGTCTTCTAAACGTCAACTTGGCTATATATATATTTTATCGAACTTTTATAAAAGTGAAAAAAAATATAACAGTTTTGATTTTTGTATCAAAAAAAAAAAATATGTGTGTATGTATAACTCAAAATAATTTATAGTTATTCATTGATATTTTCATTGAAAAATGGTTCTTTATTATTTTTGACGTAAAGCTCTATATACCTAGACTAGATGATTTAAATTGTTAAAGTTAACTCTGTTACGTGCCATATTCTAAACCATGATAAATTAATTGAATTCATTTTTTAAAGGTAGGAAAGACAACCTTTAAGAATTTTTAGTAAAAAGAAGAGAATTAATTTCTTAGAAAACGTTCTATTACTATACGCTCTATATATATACAAATGACATCCTTTAGAAATACTCATGTAAGCTGGTATTAAAACATGTATAGTTTATTTGCTAGACTCGCATACATACACACATTATGTGTTTTGGTGTGTCTGGAAAATGTTCGTGTTTTTAATTAAATGTAGAAAAATAATATGTTTAAATAAATTTATTATTATTATTATGTATCACTTTATTTCATCTTTGAATTTATTCAAATATTCAAGAAACGATTTCCTTTATTTATTATGGTTATTAATTAAAGGATAATAACAAAAATGTTTTAAGTATTCTTAGTTTTTCTTTGTTTTCTGTTCAATATTAAATAGGTATATTATTAGGAGTCACGCAACAAATAACGTACATATATTATTTGTTTACTCTATATTATGAAGGAGGAGGATTTAAGAAAATTTTATATTATTAAAAGTTATTCCTTTTTTTATTTTGGATTTTTTTTTTTTCAATTTTCTTTTATACTTATTTAGCTAATAACCTTTATTATAAGGATATTTAGTCAAGTTAATTTGAATATTTAGGAAATTTATCAAAAAATTAAAAATCGACTTATTTATTTTAAGTTACGTATTAATAATATTGATAATATATTATCGAAACGTATTGAATTTAGTTTTAAATCAAGTAATTTATAATGGAATCTTGTGTCTGATATGAAACTATATAATTTGAATGTATAATTTGATGAATATCAAATTCTAGTACAATAAGTGTAATGTAATTTTACTAGAACCAGTGCGTACTAAGTGTATATACTGAAGTAATTATTGAAGGTGGTGGAAATTTTAAAATGACATAATCAACTATAATTAAAAATAATATTTTGAAATTGTTCTTATACACAAAATTTTGTATTTAAAATAATAATTTTTTTTTTAGTATGGTGATTAAAATTATTATTATGAATAACTCCCACATGCAATATTTAAATTATTATTTATATTTTTTTTATCCTTTTTTTAAATTCTTTTAATAACATACAATTAATTTTTGTTAAAAGTCATAAAATGTTATGAAGTTAAATATGTTGGTCATATTTTTTTTAAATTTGATTAAAAGTAGGAAAAGAGTTTATTAATGTGTTAATTATTATTGTTGTAACGAGAAATTAGTCAACCTAACACAATTAGACAACACAATAATCAAACAATAAATAAGACAACACAAGTTACTACTGTTAAGCATAAACTCCGATCAAACATTTAAATTACAATGAAACTCTGAACCTATGTATAAGAATACTTTTACTAACATCTAAATCAAAATTTAAATTGGCAGCACGCAACATTTATTCCTATCATATACTTTATTGTAATGAGGAAAATTAGAGAGCCTCACCGATCTCGAACTTTCGATTGGGACAGATATCACCCAATAAGAATGGCGAAACAACAATAAGATTGCAATTGAAGGCGATTACTGTTGTTCTTCTATATATTATTTAAGTTTCTACTTTATTGATTAATAACTTTATTATTTTTATAAAGAAAAGAGCATGATGGGATTAAGTTTGTGACCTGGTTTCTGTTAATAGAAGTGTGTCAGAGCTATATCCTTGTGTTACTGTTACGTACGTGTTCGTAACTGTATTAGGCGTTGCCGGGAATCTGAATTGTCAAATCAATTATTCAATGAATAAACTGAAATTCGATATTTTCCACGTACCATCCCAAAATATATTAAAAAGTTTTGTATTTTTGTTATTAATCTATTTAGTATAACATACGCCATATCGTTCATATCAAAATATGAAATCAATTTACAAAAAAAAATTTTATAAATATTTTTTTAATTTTTTTTCCATTTAATTTATTTTACAAAATCACTTACATATTACACATGTTCATTTATTTTTCCACTTTTTACTTTTTGATCATCAATCCTTTTAAATTGAAAATTTCTTTATCTTTCTTATATTTTTTGTCGTTTTTATTGTTTAAGAACATTAATTTTGCCATTGAATACCTAAAATAAAAAAAGAAGAATTAAAATCATTAAAACCTTTTTATATAAAAATTTCTTATGTTAAGTATGCGTAATAACAAGGGTGCGGCAGGTCGAAAGATCCATAAAAAATTAAAAGAAAACAAAAAATTATTCATTTTAAAGTGAAAATTTTCATGCTCTATTTAGAAAAATAATCAAATTGATCGTTATATCAATTGATCTTCAATTGAACTCTTAAAAGAAATTATCATAAACAAAATTGGAATGACTTTAATGATCAAAACAATAAAATAAAAATGAGGTATACATACATACATAGTTTTTTTTTTGTTTAAAAGTACTATTTGTTTTGTAAATTTTTTGTAGAGTACGGCAATATAGTTTTGTGGTGTACTGAGGTGCGAAGTTCTTTGATAACATATTCGTATAAAATTTGATTTTTCAGAATTATGACAATTTTTATTATACTGTTGACTAGTTTTACTTTAATGTACAAGCCTAAATATATTATATTTTATTGTATCTTAAATGTAGAACTTCAAAGTTTAAATATGAGGTTCTTAACATAAAAAACTAACTTAAAACTAAAAAAATAAACCATATACATATAAAAACTTAAAATGCTAAACTGGTTACGAAGTTGTTAACCAATTTTATTTTATATCAAATCTCTAAATGTTAAAGAGAATATCCAACTACCGGTTTAATATTTTACAGTTTATAGAACTAAATTATGTAGGCTACTTTATATCAATGAGTAGTTATACAAATTAGAAGTGTTAAAAATTTTTGAAATATTTTGTTATTAATAGTGCTAATACGCAACAAATTTGCAATTTTTTGTTAAATTTAATACAATGTGGAATTATTTTTACACATTTATTATCTTTTACATTAAAACTTAAAAATAAATATATACATATACATAATTATGTAGTAAGTATACTTTATAAGTTCCACATAAGAACCCTTCAAAACTTACGTAAAATAATGAAAAATAATAATTGTTTTCTATATATTTGTTCATGGTGTGAAATTAAAAATTGTTTGTGGTCTTATGTTATTAAGTTTTTTCGTAGGTGGTTCATTCAAGTACATCTTGTAAAAATTAAAATATATAAGCATGTAAAAGTTATACTTATAGTATTCAATAGATATTTTCTTTTCTTTTTGTTTTTCTAATTTTTCAAACCACCTACCCATTTTATTCATTTAAATGCTTAAATATATTAAAATGGTTAACTAGAATTTTTCATTCTGGTTATTTTTATGAATTTTTGTCAATTCATTTATTTGGTTATTATGGTCAGTTTTACTAAATTTGGAAATGGTTAAATATATACTATATACATATAAAGAAAAATTATATTGAAATTTATGTTGAGGGTTATTTTTTTTTTCTGTAATTTTTAATTATACATTGTTGGATTTCTTTGAAAAAAATTTAACGCGGAGGAAATAATAAATTTTTATAAATGTAGTTATTTAGCAACTAATATAGTATGAAATTTTTAATTAAAATTTACTAAGTTCTACTATAAACTATTTTAAATAGTTGTTGCAAATTGAAACAGATGTTTGAAATTGAACAAATATTAACATTAAAAAAATGTTTTGTTAATAACGAGTGATTTAGGCACGAAGATTTTGAACTATAATTTAATGGTGCTCAAATTTCAAATGAAAGTGGAAAGATTTCATACAAAAAATTTGTAGTTCATTATGCTTAAAAGCTTTCACGTACGATTTTTTGCTAGTCTAGAGATTATCAAACAATTTTCAATTTTATTGGAATCCAGTGAAAACAGAATAAATATATTTATTAATTTAAAAAACAAACTATTACTTAATAAATTAGTAATTTATGATCGAAAATCCTTATCAAAGAATTCCTACAAAGCAAAGTTATTATTTATATTTTGTAAAATAATTTTATGCTTATACTCTTATACAAATTCGATCGATTATTATTATTATAAAATTATTTTAGATCAATTTTTTTTTTAAATAAAATTCACTATAATAAGAGAATCAATATAATGAACGGGAAGAAAAGATGAAAAAGAAAAACATTATTTGTTCATTATTTGTCGTCTGGGGTCATAAAACATGCAATCAGAAACTTTTTAATTTATTATGTTCCTTTCTGTTGCACTTTTTTTCTCTTTTCCTTAATAGTATGAGGGGGGAAGACTATTCAAAACAATAAATTGAATAATGCAAAAAAAAAGAATGGAAAAAGAACAGAAAAGAAAAGAGAAAAATATTTTCTGTCTGGCGATGAAACGTTACGATATTATTGTTGAACTTGCTGGATTTTATTTCATTAACTTTTTTTCTTTTTTTTTTCTTCAGTTATTTTCCGCCCCACCAAAGCTACGTTGTGTAGTTATTTTCTTTTTTGATTGAAAGTTTTAATGGTGCAGTATAGGAAGTATAAATTTATTTTATAGAAAAAATCCTTTTTTTATCCTTAATTTTATTTATTTTTAGTCAAAAGAATATAGTTTATGTCTTTCTTGAAATTATAATATGAGTTTGTTTTGGGTATAAACAATAGAGTCGTGTCAGTCATAGTCACGGTTTTTTTTAAAGTGATAAAATTTTTAAAATTATTGAAAAACTTGAAATATTTTAGAAATAATGTATCATTAAATTTCGAAATAAAACAAATTATATATATGTTGCCTGAAAATATGCAATTTGTTGCCATTAAAGTTAATTTAGAAGATAATAGCAACTAAATATTAAGTATTTGAGGATCGAAGTCGCAAAAGATCCTATGGATCAACGTTAGAAGGACCTCAGTTCCTAACGGGAGAAAAAAACTATGTGTATGTATTTCTATCTATGAGATAAAATCATGAAAAATAATTTTTAGAACCACTAAATAAACATATTTTTAGTAATTAGCAAAAATTATAAATCCGTGAAAAATTTTGTGTTGATTAATGAAAGCTTTCTTTTTTTTCTTACTTCTCTTCGGAGCATAGGGCTTCCATTTGACTTCTCCTCGTTATATTTTTTGGTATTTGCTTGACTTGGTCCCATGTTAAATTTGATTTTTCTAGTTCTGACTTTACCTTTCTACGCCAAGTGTTCCTTGGGTGCCTGTTTCTTTTGAAACCTTGTCAGCTCATATTAGTATCGGGTTTTTTTTAGAGTTTGTCTGACCCAATTCCACTTTCTTTTTGCTATTTGTCGACCGATAGATTCCTCGTCCGTTATTATCCAGAGATCTTCGTTACTTATATATGTTGACCAGAATATTTAGGTCAACATATATTAATACATTGATCAACATTGTCGATTTTGAAGTTAGCCAAGTTTCGGTGTCGTGTTATGTTAATATTTTTGCGAAATATAAAATTTTAGATATAAGAAACGAAAACTCCCTTAACAACTTTGATAAAGTGCGTATACTTATAGCCCACCAATAACTCAAATCTTTAAGTTGTTGGTAATTTTGAATACGCCACTTCTCTGTGAGCAGGGGATTTGTTGTATGTTGTCTAACACAATTGCAAAGAGCAGCAACGAAAGTGGGCAACCGTGTTCGACTTCTGTCTGGATGGTGAATAGCTCGTTTAATTTTTGCTCTATGTATTACCGCGACCCCAGCTTCTTCGTACAGCATTCGAATTATGCTGATTTATTAGTCTGGGGTTCGTGCTTAATGGTGGCGAAAGCCATCTTGAAGTTGATGAAGAGCATGAATAGTGATGTTAGGTATTCTCTTGACTGTTGTACTATTATTCAAAATGCGTTCGTTTGATCGACAGTACTCTTCACCTATTGTATTTTCAAATTTTTCTCTTAGCCTATACTGGATAATTGGTGTCAACACCTTTGGTGTTATATTTGGTAGTGTGATGCTCCTTCAATTATCGCAAATATGAGCCAATTTGCCATTTTTTGGTAAAAAACTTTTCTCAATGAAGACCCCAATTGTAGTCGCAATTTCCATAAGTTCTTGACTAAAAGTATAATATTAATAACTTTACATTAAAGTGTTATTTTTGTCTTTTGATTTTATTCTTATTTGAATTTTTATTTCATATTATAAATATTCATGTACATATGTTTAAAAAAAGTATGTATGTATATACATACTTTTTATTTAAATTATTAATACAGTATTTGATAATAAATAAAATATTGAAAAAATAATATTTTATGGCATTTGCTGTCATAGTAAATAAATCAAAAGTAATTTCGCACACTATCATAAAACAGTTGTTCGCGCTTTCAATTCTAATACTGACACAAATTTATACGTATGTGTTTATTATCACAATACATAGTAAGAGTACCCTACTGTATAAAATTTGTTCTATTATGATTCGACTATGTTAAATTTAGTTGAAATCGTGTCGTGTGTACGAATAAAATATACGAATGAACTTTCAAAAATAAAACTTAAATTGAAGGTAAATTTGTTTTTTTTTTTTTTTTTTGGGAAAAGAATAAGAAGAGGAGTAAAATAAAAAATTATAAAAAAAAAAACGAAAAAATTCAAATACTATGCCAATAATTTATTGATCGACCAAGTCAACGACTCTTCGAACAAAAAATTTGGTTTGTTACGTGTTTCAATAACAAAAAGAAATTTTTAATACAACAAGAATTTTTTTTTAAATGAATGGACTCTGTTAAGTTAAGTTATAATTGAAGTTTTTGTCGATTCAACTTTGATCGAAAAATTTAACTCATCGTGAGTAAAGAAAAGTGAGCACAACCACTTATACGCACTAGATAAACTCATATTTTTAATTTACAACGATCCACCGTGTGGTTTCACAGTTATTTTAGCATTTAATTGACATTTTAGCTATAAAAAAAATTAAGGTTATGTTTTACTAATATATCAAAACAGGCCGTTCCATTTTCAAACCACGTATATAAGCTCATGAGTAATTTGAACGTGTAAATTACGGTCAAATTATGTGTCAATATTCAACAAATTTCTGCGTTTTTGTTTTCACTTCAAACTTTGTATCTAACATGTATTTTGCCAAAAATGTTTAACACCGAAATTGTGTTTTGATCCATCTTTCGATTATGTTTCACCATAACTTTGAATTCAAAAGTTGGTGCTTATGAATAATTTTGAAATTTAAATGAAGGGGAAATTGTCATCATAAACCGTAACTATAATACTTCAAATTTTGGATTAAAAGAAACAATTTTTTTTACTACGCTAAGCACTTTACTCAGTTGTTTTATTATTCATGTAAGCATGTGTATAATAATTTTAAACTTTTCTACTTAAAATTCTATTCCAAATACAATTAAAACCAGTTAGTTACCTGTCAATTAACCAGTTACCTGTCTACATAATTTTTTTTTTTATTATTATCTTAAGTAACTTGGAAGTTATAAAAAAAAAAACAACAAAATCACGAAATATTTTTATAAATGTGTAATTATTAGAAAAAAAAACAAAATAAAAGAACAAATTTTTGCATAGGTGACGTAATTTCCGTTTTATCTATAGTGATCGTGTGGCGTACGTTGGGAAGTAGTGTTCGTTTTTTGTAATGTACGATTATTGTAGATTTATTGAAGTTATTTTACGTGAAAAATTTTGAAAAATGTATGTATGTATGTTAATAGTGAAGAAATAAAAAAATATGGACAACAGAAATTTAGTTGTTCTTGGTATTTTTCTTTTATTATTTTTTGCTACTTATCTACTTTTGTTTTAAATTTTATTTATTTGTACATACATATTGCAAACTTCTGTCTTGTTTTCGAAATTTTGAACTAAGCATGCAAACAAAAATTATTAACAAGTTTTTCTGTTCTATTTGTTATCGGAATTTTGTTATGAAATTTTAAAGAATCATTTTCATCATTGAGAATCGATTTTTATACAAATGTATATATGTACATATGTAAATACATATTGATTTGATGAAACCGGAAGGTAATAATTTAGAATCATGTCACTACACCTAGTAGAATATACTTTCTAAAAGAATTTATAATCATTTTGTTAACTGGTTACTAGAAAATAATTGATTTTGAATTCTGGATTCAAGAAGAGAATTAATTTTTTTTTGTAATTCTTATGAAATGAGAAAAGAATTTCTCATAATTGGAGATAATTAAAATTTCTTTATGAATTGGAGTTTACAAAAAACTATAATCAATTGAAAAATTTTTTTAGTTCACGCAACGTGTAACTCGAGAAAATTCAAAGCAATTTAATCGAATTTAAATTGAGAGCTACTTGTACAGCAGTAATCATAAATATTTAAAATTAATTCGTCACGATTGCATGCAAATTCTTTCTACACATAGCAAATCTGTAGCTCATTATTTTAATCACTTCCTTAGATGCTTTTCATATTTCCTAATATATTTGGAATATTTTCTAAATTTGTCATCATTCAAAACAATATGATTTAATGTGGTATGTATGTAAATTGACACCGATTTTTGTGAAAAGAGCCAGATATACGTCTATTATGTACACATGGTTTACCTAAAAAAAAAT
Source organism: Condylostylus longicornis (assembly GCF_029603195.1). Lineage (NCBI taxonomy): Eukaryota > Metazoa > Arthropoda > Insecta > Diptera > Dolichopodidae > Condylostylus > Condylostylus longicornis. Next base: position 399,939 of record NW_026578092.1, read on the forward strand.
TAACCTAACCTAAAAAAATTATGCTTGTACTTACCTGAATAATGAATTACTTACACAAAAAAATGTAAAATATTCACTGACTCGTTTTTCAACTGGGAATTGTTAATAAGGTTATTTATTAAAAATGATGTTCCATTATTTATAATTGAATTCACGGAGCTTCAAATGCTTAGAATGATCGATCCTTCACGATTTGCCTCTAAAAAGAAAATTTATTTTATTGTTGTTTAAATTTGTTTCACGTAATTTTTTAAAACTTTGTATTTGATTTAATAATTCAAAGAAAGTTAGTAATTTTCTAAAATTGTCAATACCCAAAATATATTCCATAGTTAAAAAATTTTCGTTTTAATCTATATTTATTTATCTACATAATATACATACGTAAATATATAAACATTATTATATAATTTCAATATCCCTGAAATGAATTCTGAAAAAAAAAATTTAAAAACGTTTGTTCAATACGTGAATTGTTTCATGCATACTTAACTAACCAGCATTTTTTAGTTATTTACCATAAATTTAGAATTCAATTTACTTAATTTACGTATAGAAAAACTTTACTAAAAATTATTTCGTTAAGCATTTGAATATTTAAGTACTTAACGAAAATATTTAAATATTTGATTCTCTTTTAACTAAATAAAAATAATTAGGTACATTGAAATCGAAATGATAAGACAATACAAATTAAAAAGTAATTATCGAACGGGTAATATATTTTTCACGTTCCTCCATTAAATTGTAAACAACTAGCGTAAAATGTTATAAAAAATTATACTTGTGAGAAAAAAATTAAAAAATAATATGCTTTGAGTTTCACTTTGAAATTATCGCATCTGTTTAATTATATTTACGTCGATTTACTATTAAATATAGAAAATTAAAAAGTAAATCGAAACAAAAACAGAAAATTACTTTCAATATTGTTTTACTTGATCCATTTTTTTTTCTTTTGTTACCATAATTTGAGGTATCTACGGTCATATTGTTATAAACGCACGTTTTATTTTTTTAATTTGAAATTCTTTACACACATGTTTCCCTTTATTTATAACAATTAAATTAATTTTTTTGATTACCCATTGAAATCATAATGAAGTAGCTATGATGGCCACTTTAATTCGTGACATGAAGTTTATGACTAGTTTATGTGAGCACAGTTTATTGTACTTATAGAGCGGATTAATTTGTTTTCAATTTAATTTTATATATATATTTTTTTTTATTAATTTTAATTTTTTTTCTAATTCGAATTAATATTGCGTATATTGCTATGAAATAATGAACATAACTTCTGTTACAATAAGGCAAAACAACCTTAGTGAATTTGACTGCAATTTATCTTATAACGCAGCAATTTTAGATGGTTTTATATACTATTCCATTTTGATTTAGGTTGTGTTTCTTTGCCATAGTATAGTAGATATTTAATTGTAAATTAGCTCTTATTTAATTGTATTTGTTCTTTCATATGTGTGCATTTAAGTACACAACGTTTCTTCTTAAATAATCAATTGAATTTCGATTTTTTTTTCAAATTTGATTCCATTTTTCTCTGGAGATGTTATAATTGTATGTTCTTAATACACACATACATACATATTCATGACTTAGATAAAAATCTTATGAAATTTAATTAGAACTTTAGTAATAAGAGTTTGTGCTCCAAAAATTAACACATTAAAAATTATATGGAGAACACATTTTCAGTTCCCAAGATTAATTGCAAATACATGCATATTAAATAGTACGCTTGCATAAAATATCAGTATATACAGTTTACGAGTAAGCTATAATTTTAAAATCATCCGCAATTTATTCCATTACTGCAATGTAAATGAAAGTTTTTAATTATGAGCTCTTGAACATTTTTTGTATTCCAAAGAAATAATTTAAATTTTATTATTTTATTTCAATTAAAAAAAAAATTTAATTCGTCTCACCAGTGTCAGAAATTTTATAAAGAAAGTCGGTACGCTATTTTCAGTTATGATGATTTTTTTTAAAAGGCCGCGAATTTTAAAAATATCTTAGATTTTTTTTTTATTTCAAATAATTTCTGCTCGAATGAAATATAAATTCCATTTTGAGAATTTTACGATTGGTTAAGGTCAGCAGATGTTCAACATCTGCTTTAAATTTTTTCTTTTGTTTTTGACTTTTTTCTCTTCTCCTGCATTATTTTTTCTTTTTTGTTTTTTAGGATGAATAAAAAAAAAACCGGTTGAATTGTTACTGTAAAATGCACAACTAAATCTTAAACAATCCTGAATACGTACTTTTATAAATGAGATTTATATTAACTTACATAGCTTATTTTGTGTGTATGTTTCTATGTAGACAAGCTTAAGTATGTACATCTTTGTATAAAACGTGTCATGTACAAAGGGAATGATGAAAGTATTTCATTTCAAGTGTTTGCGTAGGTTTTTTGTTTGTGATTTTCATTATTCTTTTTCTAACTAAGGTACATAACGTACCTAACCTATAGCGATATAAGACAAGAATTGAGATTTTTAAAAAATATTTTTAGGTTATGATACAAGTTGTAAAATAATATGAAAGCAAATTTGTATAAAAGAGGGGGAAAATTAATATTTGCAGATGTTCTGAATTATTTTGCAGGAAAGTAGATCTACAAATTTGGTTTTTTTTGTCGGAAATAAAAAAAAAAAAACATTTTAAATTGGAAAGGATGCGGGTGTGATTTTTAATCTTTTTTTGTGGATATAACTTCGCAGTTCACAATATAAATAAGTTACAGTAGAAGAAATTTAACAAAATAACTTTAGATGCAGTTTTTAATTTTGTCTTTCGTTTAATCGTAGACGGTACCACACAGCCACTAATTTAGATATAGACCGAAATATCTCGAATAAGTTGAAATAGTTTTTTTTTTTATATTTGTGCAACGTCTATAATGTGTTTGTGTACATTGAATTAATTCCGGAACATTATTGTGATTTTTTCATATTACTTACTATTCGTATTACATTATAAAAAATGGGAATTGAGATTAACACTATAAATGTTGCCAAATTTGTATCCAAATTTCTTAAAACTCATTAAACAAAATTTCAGTCTTTCTAGTGTTAAAGAAGATATCCCAATAAAAGAATACAAACATCACAATTTATAATGTGATGGAAATGTACATCTAAAATTTTGTAACAAAACTTGTTTTTCTTATCTAGCACAACAGTATTTATAGATTTACATATTTGTGGTTTTACGACAATAGATGAAACCAAATAGCTTTAAATGAAAGTTTTTTTTTTTAAATGAAATATTTTCTTTATACATTTTTCTTTTATACAGAGTATTATAGATATATTGTCTATGCGCCTCACTAATGTTTAAGTTCTGATTTTATGTTTCTGTAAAGTTCAAAGAACTTTCATTTTATTTCTTAATTTTTTAATTTATACTACATATTGTACTCAACTATTTGAAAGAATGGTTATGGTTTTAAATATTTTGAAAATGCAATTCAAAATAATATTAGCTAAGGCATTGAAAAAAGGAAAAACGATATTAAAAAAAAAAAACAATTTTTGAAGAAAAATTATAGATACTTGTGGGTATACATACAAACATATAGTAACAAATGAACAGAAAATTAAAAATTATAAACATGCACACGTAGTCGCAATTCTTGTAAAATTTTATTTTTGTTATACCATCGATTAGAATGCTGCAAAATGTTGTTATTTGGAAAACGTGATTTGCAATTGAATTTTTTTTTATTCATTTTAAATTTAAATGCCTAAATACACAATATGACGTGTTAACCCTATACCAATTTAGTATTGATAGAATTTTTTATAGAAATTGTCGTGATTATTCATATGTGTGTATGTACTGATTTCGTTCACGTGAATATTTAAGTGGGTTTTTTCAGACTTTTTTTTGAAAAAATATACTCAGTTACCTGAGTTATTTTCTTAGGCATTTTAAAATTTGATTTAATAGAAACCAAATTACAATGATAATGCACAAAATTTTAATTTGTTTTCAATAACGATTGTATATAATTCTTTATGCGGCAGTTGTCGGGAGTTCGGCAAAAAAAAAAAAAAAAAAAGAGACGAATTTTTATTACCTCTTTGAATGTCCAGCTCTGCAAAGAGCTAAATTGTTCTCGTTGAGTGAGATGAGCATGCATGATGAGCATATTATCTGTAGTAAAAGTATCAAAGATTTAGACAGTTTCCTTAGGAAGACGGAATAGTTCTAGTGACCGACCTTGTATTTGAGCGCATTTTTTGAGAGTGCTAACAAAACGGCACATCTATGGTAGTTGGAGAGCTATTCAGTCCGATTCGCACTAGCCATCTAAACCAACCAACAACCCTGAAAAAAATTTTTGCTTAATTTCAATTTCAACATTTAAATTTATTGTTGTACATAGTTTTATTTTATTAAAGATGATAATATCAAGATTTTTACTGATTTTATTTGCAATTTCCAGTATATTTTTAATTTCCGAGATTAAAAATTATTAGATTCTGTGACTTCAAAAATGCAGTACAAAAAGTTTTAAAACAGTTTTAATACAGTTTTACTACCGCCGCAAAGCTTTTAATACCACTGCGTTGTATTAAAAATACGAAAGCTTTTACTACCTTTTTGAACATGAATTTGACGATCTATAAACACAAAAATATTACTTTTGCTTTTACATAATGAACGTTACCAAAGTTTAAAAAAAAATAGCTCATTATACTAAATTTTAGAAAAAAACTGGACGGCTTACAATTTTCTGTCAAAAATTAGCTTTTGTTTATTTATTATTTAACACTGGTAACATATTTATGACATGTATATAAAATGCATCCTAAATTTTTTCGCTACTCTCCGTGACTTCAATAATGCTTTAAAAAAGATTTAAGTACGGTATTAATACGGTATTAGTACCGTCTCAGAGCTTTCAATACCTTTACATTGTAAAAAAAACTACTAAAGCTTTTGATACATTTTGGAATACAATTTTTACCATATCAATACAACTTTGACATTTGTTTGAAAATTTCAATTTAAAGTTTTGTGCAAATGTTAATTTTAAAAAAATGAATGTGTTCGCAAATATTGTTGTAAATAATTCAATTGAATTGAATGGGAAATCCGGTTCTACATCAAGGATATCATTATATATTTTGTTCCATAACGTGGATTTCTTAAAACGTTTTGATACGAATTCACTTTCGTATTTCAGCCTCACTGTAATCAATAATTTTTTCCTATCCACGGTCCATTTCTTATTACTGCAAAAATTAAATGTTAAATCAATATTACATTTAATGAATTAAGGTATAACTTACTTCTCTTTTTCCATTTTTTTTTTCAAATTTTAAAAATATACGTGAAGGTTTAAAAAAACTTTTTTGTTTATCAATTTGAAATATGACAAATGACACTAAATTTTGTATACCTAACAAACGTTACCACACCACTGGAAAAATAGCATTCTTATGCTTTATTTTGGAAAAAACTTGATAGCTAGCACTTTATTGCTGAAAATATATGCTAGTTTATTTTATCGGTTATTTCTGGTAACATTTATATGACAAGGTATAAGAAAAGCGTGCTCGATTTTTTCGATACCCGATTTACTTTTATTTTACGTCTCCATTACGTATAAAACGCATTTTGGAAAAGTGTACAATGTCAAGAGCTTTTAGTAAACTTTTTGGAATTTGATACTTTGTAAAATTTTACGTCTTAAGCGCATTATTGAAGTCACGGTCTCTCTGCTTTTATTTTACGTATCCACTACATTTATTTTACATTTTTGAATATGATACAACGTCAAGAGCTTTTATAATACATTTTTGAATATGATACATTGTAGCAAATACGTTTTTACTGCATTTTTGAAGTCACAAATTATCAACTTTTAGATCATGTTGATTCATTTTTTTTTCATACAATTTATGTACATATACATATATGTACACAGATGGGAAATTGGAAATATCAGTAAATTTGAAAAAAAAAAACTTTGTGTTACAAACTCTTTTTTATTGAATTGCATTTTCAAATAAAGCAGTAGAGTCATTATACTATTAATATGGCCAATAAATTTTCAATATAAAGTGATTGATATAGATACAGGAATAGTATCCTCCCTATAATCTGCATAAATTTAATAGAAATTTATTTTCTTAATACATACACATATTTTGTATGTACATATAAGTATAAAACTTGGTACTCATGATGCACTAAACTACTCGTAATTCATCGGTTATATTTCCTTTATTATCTACTATAAAGAATTGGGCACATAAATTTAAACACATTATGCATACATACGTGTATCAAGAAGGAAATTGAAAAAAGGATGTAGGTGGACGTTATAAAATATTTATGATCCTATTAGTTTACTGTCTAACTACCTTTTTTATATGTGTTCTTATACTATACAATCATATTATTTAAGTATTTAGTACTTCTGTATACATATAACATATTGTTACATTTTGCTTTTGCTTCTTCATATTATTATTTTATTGCCACTTTAGGTAAGGTGCACGAGAATTAAGAAATCGAGGTGCAATGTATATTTTATTTTAAAAAGTTAATAGAATTTTAAGTTACAATTATTAAAAAATGTTGTCTTTTATTTTTAAAATAATTTGAAAATTTATTGATTTTTAAAATTCTTAAAATTTTGTTTAAAAACAAAGGTCGGTACAAAATTGTACAAATTTCCTCTTTCTCACTTTTATTTTAAAAAGTAAATTAAAAATATTTCAATTTAAAAATATCTACGTATGTATATCTATTTAATAGTCAGAAATTAAATGGAGAAAAAATTAGTGTTTGAACAAACTTTCCAATTAGTAATAAGATTTATTTTATAGGTAGTTTAAAAGTTTAATATCGTTTTAAAAATAAATACCTATGTAAGTAATAAAATGTTTTATGATTTATGTCAAGGGTAACACTATTAAATAAAATAAACTAAAATTTATAATTAATTTATAATTATTTTTAATATATTAATTTATAATTTTATGTGTATGTAAAAGTTTTGAGTTTAATATATTTACTTTATTTGTCTTACCCACAATAACAGCGCATTTTCTCAAGTTTTCAAGTAACCCGAGCTGGTGTTTAATCTAAATTTAAGTGTTTGACCATCACCTCTCGATATAAGCAATTACAAATGGAATCTAGTGCGTGTCTTCATAATTTTAAATGTATAAAATTCATAACAAACTAATTAGGTTTTTAGGTAGGTCTCAAATTTTAGAATGATTTCAAAAATGCTATTCATTTTAAAATTTTGTCGGTTAGGTACTTTTTTGAATTTTCTAAAATTTAAGTTATGTACAGTTTTCTAGCAAATTCATAAATTTAGATCATTTTTATTAGGTCTAAAGATTTGCGGTGCCACCTGATTTTGGTTTTTTTTTTGTTATAGTGTGCTAAAAAAGACGCCTTTTAGTGCCAAAAATAAAAAATTAAATAAACATATTTTATTTCTTGTTTATATTATACACATATTATACATATATGTACATACATCCATTCATGTTAATATAGTCCAGACTGATAAATTACCCATATTGGATGTATAGATATTTATTGAACCAAAAATATTGTTTATTTTATCATAAAATAAAGAATAAGAAATTTTTTGGTGAACTTTTATATTGAAGAAAATTCAAGAATAACAAAAAAAAACTTTGATATTTTTGTTCTCAAATAGGTACATACATATATACATATGTATTTATTATCGAATTTTCGAAACCTTCCGAAATAAACTTTTTATAAAATGTTTACTTATAAATTACAAACAAATAATATATAATTGATGAGGAATATTACGAGGCAATTGTAGATAACGTTGAAAAATGATTGTATTGAACTAACTATAATGGTTTTATTTCAATTTATCTAAAAATGCAAATTGCGTATCTACTTAATTTAAGATTAAATTAAATCTTAAGATGCATCACAAGATGCATTTTGAGTTGTTCACTTATTTTAAGTGCAAATTCGTGATACATTCTCATGTTTAGTATATTATGTTTTTGCCTTATATAATCAGTTACGTTATTCAAATTCTAAAATGATGTTTGACTTAAATTTACTTTTTATTATCTATAATATTTAAATAATTATTATAAAACTCACCGTTTATATAAGCATTCATAAAACTCCATACTTCATATTGGAAATTTAAAGCTTAGCTATATTTTCAATAATCAGTTGAAATCAGTTTTCCGCTCCATCAATGTTTAATTTGTATTAACAGTTAAATAGTTCATTAATCGTTTTATGATCTTCTTTTGCCAAGCCAAAGCATTTCGATTAAGGTCCAAATGATGACAAAAGAGTTTATTATTATCTTAAAATTTTTTAATGTTATTTTCCATAAATTCATATTAACTGAATCATAATTTTAAATTGTCACCATTTTATTTTTTTTCTTTTTCATAAAATTTATCGCTTACGTTCTATATTATGTACATAGCTGGGATTCAATGAAAATTTCAAAAACATGTGTTGGAAATATTAAATTTTCATATGAAATTGTTCTTTTATACATTAAATACATCCGTTTTTACTTTTTCTTTAAACAAAAACAATAAGTTTATAAATACATTTATAACTAGTAAAAAAAATTATGCAACGTAATAAAATTATATTTGATCCATCAGATCAGATTTTCTTTTATATACCTATGTAGTTAATTTTAACTACATGTAATATACCTATGTAGTTAATTTTAAAATTTTTCGAAATGGAAGTTTTGACGAAAAATTTTGACGAGTTTTTAACGAAACTCCTTTCCATTGGACGTTTCAATTGATTGGAAATCACTAAGCCTTTCCATATCAATTCGATTCGTTTTTTTACAGTTGGTAGCAGTGTTCCCACTCGGTATAAAAAAATGTATCCAATTTCCAAAAAAAAAATGTATCCAAAATGTATCTAACCTCTTAAAATAGAATTATTATACTATAGTCGTCTTATTTTGTACAAATTAACCCATAATTAATATTAATTTGCTTTATTAGGAAATGTGAGTTTTGTTATTTATAGTAAATTCTTTAAGAAAACACACGCAACTTCTATTGCATTTTAAATGTAAAGGTTAAGGTCAGAAAATGTATGTATATGTCCTGTTGTTCTTGAACTATGCGGTAAAGACGATTCATCATGAAAACGGACAAATTTTAAAAAATATAAATTTGGTGTAAGCTAATTTAACGGACATTTCCCGTTCCTAACGGACTAAAATATTTCTGACACGTTCTTGTCTAAATATTCTAGATTTAAATACAGGAAGAGGCAGCGCTTATTTAATAAAGTATTTTTCTTGCTTTCTTTTAAAAAATTAGGAAACCTCCTTAGAAAAGTCAGCAAACAACATTTTTTGAAGATAAAGGAAATTCGGGATTTAATATTAGCAGCATTTTAACTGTTTTGTAATACTTATTTAGTGTTTGAGAAATAACTGTATCCATATTTTACCAAAATTTTCAAATGTAGCCAATTTCGGCATTTTAGCAGATTTTAGTATCTTTGTAGCCAAGCTCAAATTTAAAGCAAAAATGTATCCAAATGGATACAATTGTATCCAAGTGGGAACGCTGGTTGGTAGTTTGCCTTGTATGATTTAAATTTTACATTTAAGAATTATTTATATACTTCTTTTGACACTTAAAATGTGACAGAAGTGCTTTAACAATTCTGAATTTTAATATTATGATTTTTATTGAGCATTTTCGAAACAAAATGAAAACATCCAATGACTGAATCAAATAAAGCCTTTTCTTATGTAACGTAAAAGATGGCGATACCTTTTTGACATTTTTTCAAATGTACATACGAAACGGTTATGTAAAATATTTAATTGGGGATAAACGCATATTTTAGAAATACATATTTATTTCTTTAGGACAATTATGACTTTATCATCGATTTATTTTGTTTATAAACATAAAAATTGTTTTGCAATATGGCTAATGCTATAATTAAGCTCGGAACATTTCATTTTTATTATTTTCATAATTTCAATTTTATATGTTATGTACATTATGCCTATACATACATACAAACATAAATATGTTTCGGTTTTTGAAATTCGTGTTATGCTTTGAATTTATGTCAGAATTTTTTTCTTATTAAAATAATTTATCAAATTCAAACGTGAATACAAAAAAAAATATTATCTAATGATCTGAAAATAAAACCTCTGGTTTTGTAATTAAAACGCATTCATTATTCTCATTTCTTATTTTGTTTTTTAATTATGTTTTAGTAAAATTTTAAACACATTGCGCAATCCAAGTTTTGTAATAAGACTTTGCGTGTTACTTTGATAATGTTGAAACTAACTGTCTGTCAAATGTACACAATGATATTTTATTTTGATGTTTTACTCAATTTCTTCGTACATTAGTCTTATATTATTTGTCACTTCATCTTCGTGTTTGTTTTATTATAGAGAATATAAATGTAAATTCCAAAAAAAATTAAGGCTTTAACCGCATTGGACGGATGGTACGTAGTGATTAAGGTCCTCATACCCGTATATTATTTAAATTAAGTGACTTAAATGAACTACGCGTCACACAAAGTATTATAATTTTCGATTTGGTACATTTGGTACATGCGACGCGTTGGTACATTTTTTTTTCTATTTTTGGATTCTTTTTTTTACTGTCATATTGATAGCTAATGTCAATTTTCATGTAAAGCTACGATTTTAAAATTTAACGATAACTTATCTACGCTTCTTTCTGAAAATAAGTGTAGTTTTAATTTAAGAGATTTAGATTTATCCTTCTTTTGAAAAATTAAAAAAATAAATTAAAATATCCTTCTTTTGGAAAATAATTTTAGAATTTTGAAAGAAAAAATTAGAGTTGAAAATTATACATACATACAAACATATGTATGTATGTACATCTAACTTAATATTTATTAACAGCAACATACTTAAAATTCCTTTTTTAATTATAATTTTAGTTGATAGTGCTACAAATCCATCTGATGCTGATGCAAAAGGACCAACATTTTTAAAGGAACCCACAAATCGTGTCGATTTTTCAAACTCAACTGGAGCAGAAGTCGAATGTAAAGCAAGTGGTAATCCAGCACCAGAAATTATTTGGATACGTAGTGATGGTACAGCTGTTGGTGATGTTCCTGGTTTAAGACAAGTATCTTCTGATGGAAAATTAGTTTTTCCACCATTTAGAGCAGAAGATTATAGACAGGAAGTTCATGCACAAGTATATGCTTGTTTAGCACGTAATCAATTAGGATCAATTATTTCACGGGATGTACATGTTAGAGCTGGTAAGATAAATTTTGTTCTAAAGAGTGTAAAAAAATTGGTAATCAAAAAGCATTTTATGTGGAAATGCAATGAAAAAAAAATTTATGATTCACCAATTTTTAATTTTAATATTTTAAAAAATTACTTTTAATTCGGGATTGTAAATTGAGCGAAATTTTTAGTATTTTTAACTCAGTTTTATAATGAGTTCGAAATATTGATTGAGTTAATTTATAATTTCTAGAATTCTAGAAAATTTGTGAACTGCGATAGGTTCATTGTGTATATCAATTTTTCAGTGATCTTTTTTGGTCACATTCAATTTGAAATTTTCATTTTATAATAATTTTAACTTTGAACTTCAATTGAATTTTATCATTTCTCAAAATATTTAAAAATTTTTCAAGTATCCACCAAACTTTCACTTTAAGTAAGACAATGTGACATGATTCCAATTGAATATTGCTTCCAATTGATTTAGAAAAAAAAAGCTTACAAGTAATATTTTTTTACTTGAGAATTACATTATACTAGTGTTGATATTTACTAGTCGCTTATATACTCTCACATGCTGGTTAAAAAAATGAAATAAAAAGTGAGGCAAAAAATTTAATTTGAATTAATTGATATGAAAAGCTTAGTGATTTGAAAATTAAGCTCTTTACAATCCCGTAAGTATTTCAGATAAAAAAATTTTAGGTTGTTTTTAGGTTTTTTTTTTTCGTCTTGTTGAACTATTTGAGGTTGAATTTTCTTAATTTGGTTTTTGTTTGATTTAATGTTTTACACATCGTTTGCTGGCTTCGAAATTGTCATGGTTTCACCGAGATTTGAAGAAATATTCTGCATTCTTGCAATTGATCCACTCTGTTCAATTCAAATTTGACGATGGTTTTTTTGCAATATTTAAAAATCTGTTATGCAAAAGTTGTTGCCGATGATAGCTTATTACTCTATGACCTATGTTCTTAAATAAATCACGCAATTTCTGGTACTTACACCATATCTACATTTTTTGTATTTGGAATTACCATTTCTGTTCTGGATAATACGATAATTTTCTTTTGTAAAATTGATTTACTTGTCTGAAAGTTAATCTAGTCATAAAACATTGATTTATTTTAGTTTTTTTTTGTTGCAATCAAATTTTTTTAAACAAATTTTTTGAAAAAACAGGAACAATATTTTTTAAACAAAATATTGTTCCTGTTTTACAGTTTCACACAATTTCATATTTATTTCTGTTTTCTTTCCTTTAGAAAGTGACTACTTTGTCGCCTTAGTGACAGGTCACGCAAATCTGAACACTTTTCCATCACATAATTTTATTATGTTTATAAGATCTATGAAAATACATATTCAACAAAATAATCATAATAATGTGTAACATGAAAATTATATTATTGTTTTATAAATAAATGCTTAATATTAAGCGGTCACTGTAAACTTTTCAGTTTTGGTTTGTGTTTCACTTTCATATTCGTGCAATAAACACCCAAATAGTATTATTTATTATTAAGAAAATGTAAGTAGTTAGTATAGTTGTGTTGAATTTATTTGCATTTAATATCAAGTTGTATAATTAAGCGTTATGTGTGACAATGCCACTATAAAGAAATGGCGACAGGTACAAAAAAGAATTAATAAACAATTTAATGGATTTTGGCAATTAAGATTTAAATATTTGCTTATATGCCATGCTTACATGCCAATTCAAGTGTGTAAATATTATGAAGTAAATAAAATACAAAAAAAAAATGTTAGTCATAACGATTAAATTTTTATACATACATACTTAGTAAAAATGCTTTGCTACTTTTTCTTTATTATCTGTATATAAACTTTGACTCACATATATGGTTTATTGTGTATGTGAAATAAACAAGAGCCTCTTAAGGTCAATGGAAATTGTGTTGAAAAAATTAATATTTTTGTTTTATTTTTGCGCATTATACGCAAACAAGTTAATTTTCTTTTTAATTAGTCTTTATTGTTTAAAACATGTTATAAGAGATGTTTTTAATTAAATATTTGTATGTATATACCTATTACATACAATTACATTTTGATATATTTTGGTTATACAGAAATATTATAAATCAAATTCCTTTTAAAATTATACTTAAGTTTTAATAAAATAGAGAATTATATTTAACAAAGACCAATGCCAAAGGTCACGAAATTAAAACAAAAAGTACATAATTATGTTTAATTAGCCAAACATATATACATAAATACGCGTGTTTGCGTATATGCATATGAATAAACTTTCACTTTGTGAATTATTCGAAAAATATTTTCATTACCGGTAATGAAGCGATTTTCACATATTATAAAGTATGTACGTATATATATGTATTTCAAACTTTCAAATTATTTTAAAATATTTTAAAATTTTTTTGTTATTTTTGAATGTAAATTAAAAGAAGATTTTCATTTTTATTATTTTTTACGCTCCCCTTGCTGTAGATAATTTCGATTGCAACTACAATATTTTAAAAATAAATCCTGCATTTAATGAGAACGTTAAAATCATATAAAAGTAATACTGAAATATTATTTTTCTTATTAAATAAATATTTGACCAAGCCTTTGTATTTTTTTTTTTGTTTCAAAAATTTAATAGTCCTTTAACAAAAAAATGTAATCGGGAATTTTGTTTTTGAATTTGGAATGAATTAAAAAGCGATTTATATTATTTATTTAAAGTTAGCATTCAGATTTTTTAACTTAAAATTTCAAATATTAAGAAAATAAAGTTTTGTTTATGAATAATCAGAATTTTTGGACCCGTTTCTTTAAGTAAAGCTCGAAAATTTACCGAAATATTTCAAAATTTACTTACATTTTTATAAAAGCTCATTTACAGCCTTTTAAACGCTAATAGAATTTGTTTTATTTAAAAAAAATTGAAACACAAGAGAATTGATTGAAAATTCGATAAAAAATATTTAATATTTAGTTCGACTACACTATTATTATTTATTTTCGTTCAGCTGAGTTGCAGTCATAGTGAGTTAGAAAAATTCTGTTTCACAGTTTTTTAATCAAAATAGTACACCATCATTTCATATTTGTCTTCTCTGTACATGGACGTACAGTTGTTTTCTTTAAATGTGCGCCATACACCGTTTACGTCATTCTGTATAGTAAATTCCTGTTGTAGACAAGTATTTTTATATGAATTTTGCATATAATATGTAGTTACTACAGTTTAAAAATTGAATACTTTATGAACATGCGAGTTTTTTTTCTCTACGGACTATTTGTATGTCGTATACATACTTAAAATATTAGATTTACCTATCTGTCACGAACTAAAATCCTTTTATTTCTTGTCAGTTAAAGAACTGAAAAAAAAAAATTAAATAAAATAATTTTTCAAACAGTTGTTGCACAATATTATGAAGCAGATGTTAATAAAGAACATGTTATACGTGGTAATTCAGCTGTGATTAAATGTTTGATACCATCATTTGTTGCGGATTTTGTTGAAGTTGTTTCCTGGCATACAGATCATGAAGATAATTATTATCCTGGAACTGAATATGGTTTGTTTTTTGTGATATACTGAGAATATTAGAATTAAAAATCGTCATTTCTCAATGAAAGTGTTCTTAGAATTTAAGAGTTAAATTTATTATATTAGTTATAGGGTTTCGTTTTTAAAATAAAAGTAATTCCTCTCTATATCTCTCCTTAAAATTTTTTTGTCCGATAATATTTTACAGAAAATTTTTAATTGTTTTTTGATTTTTTACAATCACATTGTTCTACAAGTTTATTAAAGGTTTTCATTTATTATTTTCTTTTCTGTTATTTCAAATTTTACTATTTTTGTTTTTTTTAAATGTAAATTAACTTTTGAATCATATTCAATATATAGTTGTATCACAATATTATGAAGAGGACATTCATAAAGCGTTTGTTATTCGAGGAAATTCAGCAATTTTAAAATGTGATATACCATCGTTTGTTGCTGATTTTGTTAATGTTGTATCTTGGCATACGGATGAAAATGAAAATTTTTATCCTGGAACAGAATATGGTTGGTTATTGATTGTTATTATCCCAAAAAAAACTAATCTAAATAAAATTTAATAATTTGAAATCTTTAAATTTTAAATTTGTTTAAATATAAACTAAAACAAAAGAATAATAAAAGGAAGGGGGAAAATAATAAATTGTAGTATAACGTTAATAATTACATAATTCATATTGTATAATTATTTTAATATTACATTTTAAAATAAAAAAAAATTCCTTTGGATCCTGTTTTACTAGAAACCATGTTGTTAATCTTGAAATAATTTTATTGATTTTTATATTCTTGTGGTTTTTTTTTTTACAATTTTTTGGTTTTTTTATTTTCCGTTCGTCAATGATTATATATGTATATATGTTTTTCTTGGTTTTAAGATGCTATTTTACATTTTTAGTTGTTACACAATATTATGATACCGATGTTAATAAAGCATATGTTATACGTGGTAATGCTGCTGTTTTAAAATGTGAAATTCCATCATTTGTTGCTGATTTTGTTAGTGTTGTATCATGGCATACTGATGAAAATGAAAATTTCTTTCCTGGAACGGAATATGGTTTGTTCTATTATCCTTATATTTAAGATATAATATTAGGGATATATACTTATATACATATACAGAAAATTTCTTTGAATACTCATATCAAATGAAAAAAGTCTTCTTGAAGGGGGAATCAAATATACTCAAATATCCTTTGAAGTATTCGTATATATCAAAAATATCCAAATAAATAACCTTTTGTAAAACATTTTATTATATAATTATTTACTTTTCTATTAAAATTGTGTGCTTAAGTATAATTTTTAATTTAAATTTTTTGCATTCTTGTTTTTGGTTAAATACTTTTTGTTTTCTTTGTTTTTGTTTCTTGGATGTTAAGATAGAAAAGTTAAACACAGTCTTTTTTGTTTTGTTTTGTGAAAAGAAAATTTTTGCAATAAAATAAAAATTCAATTTGGCTTTGTATAAGGGGGAAAATATTAATAATTTTTGTTTTTGTAAGGCTTCTTTAAAAAGGATAATGAAACGTGTTATATTTTTTGTTTTGTTTTTAAATGTCTATAGGGTATAGAAATTGAATTCAAGTTCATATTATAAAGATAATTAAGATTTTATAATTATTCTACTACAAGGTTTTTTATATTTGAATTTTTGTTCTATGGTAATAAGACAAAGGAAATGAATGTTTTGTATGAATGTAGTAAGTACTTTCATGTGTGTCCTCAATTTGTACGAGTACTATAATCATACTTAAAGTTTTTAATTCAATAGTACTTTTATAAATTATTGTTCTTAAATTAAATTTATTAATTACTATTATTCACTCGTTTTCATTATTTATTTATTATTGAGGAAATTTTGCTTCCCTTGATAAATATTTAATTTGAAGATTAAAAAATTCCATTATTTTGAATTACGTATTTAAATCATAAAACTTCAAGTCTGCATAACTTTGTAAGGAGTTTAGAAAAAATACAACAGCTAAATTTATGCGGCATAATTCAAAACTCTGTATTACCGTTCCGGTATTACCCCAAAGTTTTGGTTGCAATAACTCACGCTTGAAATTGAACGTATAATTGTAGTTGTTGAATGAAAATTTCGTGGTTTTTGAATGTTTGTATAAAATAGGATTCTCTGTAAAATAATATTTTATTAAGCCTTAAAATTTTTTTTAATTAGTTATTAATTTTCAATTTTAATAAGAATTTCTAATTATATGTATTTCAGAAAAATATTAATCGGGTTGTTCAACTCATTATAACAATATTATATGACAATTGCAAAAAAGTTAACGACTTTAATAAGAAGTCACATCAGTTCAACTAAATATTGTTCACTTTACATACTCGATTTACTAACAAACAATAGTTAAATTATAGGAAAATTAGTTTTTTTTTTATTAAATTTTCACAGGTTTGTTTACCATAATGTAGATTAATTTTGCTTTAAATTTTAAAGTGATGTCTTATAATAAATTACTTCAATTTTAGTTTCTTTAGGTATGTACAAAATAAAGAAGATTTTTTAAAAAGTGTGTGAACAAAAACATTCTATAGAGCGTGAAAAATAAAATTCAAACAATAAGGAAACGACGGTGACTAATTTATATAGCAACACCCTTAAACTAACAAAAACAAGGGGAAAGAACAACAAACACAAGAATAACAATTAATTGCAAATAATTTAAAAAATAATTTGAATTGGTCTTAATAGTTTGAAGTGGCCCTATTTTTTAATATCTCCTTAATACTTTGTGAATAGATCATTTGTTATAGTTGTTCTTTTTACATAAGTGAGGAATAATGACTAATGGATATTTAAATTAGAATTGGAAAATGTATAAGGAGTGAGAGATATAAAAGAAAAGGGGGAATAAGAATTGATGTTCCAGTAGAACGTGGATTAAAATTAATGCAACACAAAAGTAATATAAAAATTTACGGAAAAAATCAAGTGCTTCTATACACAAAAATCAACAAAAAATTTTATATTCTCATTTAATAAAGGTGAAACCTCATCATAATGGCTTTTTGAGTAACAAGTTTTCCTACTGCCGGAAAAGATATTAGAATAAAAATCGACTTTTTTCAAGTGATCTTACTGTCATTAGAAATTTTGTTATTAGTGAAGTTTATTATTTAAATTAAAATTCTAGTAACCTTTCCATTCACTAGATAAATAATACCTAAATACAATGCTGTACTTCTACAAACATTTTAAGTTGTTTAAAAACAAAACTTAATTTCAAATAGAGTATAACATTTTCGTTTTTAAAAATAAAGACTAACCCCTAAATAACTTGTTCACATTACTGGAAAAACTTTTACACATTTTAGGTGATGAGAAGATTTAATAAAACTTTGTTTTATTCAAAAGCCACTGTTAGATATTTTCCGCTAGAGTAATTCTTTTTAAAATTTCGCTGACCTTGTATTATTTAATATGTTAGACGTATAAAAGAAAATGAAATTTTTTTTTGTTGTATACATATTATTTACTTAGTTTTTACTTTAATATTTACAATGTGTAAATAAACTAGATGATTTCAATTGTTTTAACCTTTTTTACGTTATAACTTTAATAGTGTCTGCCTACCGTTTGGTGGTTTTACTGATATTTTCAGCGTATAAAATAACTTTAGTTATTTTTTCAAGAAAAATTTTTTGTTAAATAGTTTAAGAATATTGTTTAGATAGATCTTGGCAACAAATTTATTCAGATTTATGCTAATTGAGTCATTAAATGGAAACATTTTAGGTGACTAATAACCAACTATATGCTTTGTGTGAGTTGAACGAAAGAAAATTTTGGATAAGGTGCAAATGATCGAAATGAATTTTTCTATTCTACTGCATAGCTTGTAACTTAGATACGTAAAAGCGTTTAATGTTAAATTATTTTCTTCAATGATGAAATTTGAGGTCTCATATAGCGCCTTTCCTAGCTGCTTATCATTTACAAAGTGCAATTTGGATTGCCGAAATGTTAATCTACATGCAATGCATGTTATGTTTCTTCTTTACAACCGCCTGGTTAACTACGAATAAAAAATATTTAGTGATTAAAGCTTTACTTTTATAAAATATCAATTTTTTACAGTTCATTTAATAGAATTTTGAGTCGTTAAATTTTCGTTACCAATGTGTTCACTTACTACTTACTGCAAAATTTTATTAGAAATAAATTGTTAGTATTTATTATGCAAAAAGAAAAAGGTGTTTATTCACATCAATGAGTAATGTGTATTCATAGAAGTTAAATATTTTAAAATAATGATTGTGTGATGCTAGTAAAACTACATATTATGTACAAGTATGTGAGTAATAATTTAAAAGATGCGCGTTCTTAAAAAATTACTTAAATACATTTGACATACCTATTTTTTTTTTTATTCCGCGTTTTTTTTTTATCATTTGTTTTTGTTTTAAATAACATGTTGGTGTGACGTTTAACATGAATGCTATATAATATTTAGGTATAATTTTTTTTAAGGTGAGGTTCAAATGATAGTTATTCATTGTTGTAAACCTATTAAAATAAATAAGGATGGAAATAAAAACAAACTACAAGTTCAATTCATTTATGGTGTGAAATTTTGTATTTTTGTTTTTTTTTTTTATCTCTTCTAGAATAATTATAATTTAATTCATTTCTTTATTGTAAGTTTTAATGTTTCATTAAATAAAAAGCAGATTAAATTGAAAATTCTTTTGTGATAACAATCTTAATTTTGTACAAATATACTGGTACATATATTTAGGTACACATATACAAATCAATTAGGTGCAGTAAATGTTACTCAGTCGGTGTTAAATTTTTTACTATAGCACTAACTAGTTTTAGTAAGTAGGTACTGTTCTTTTTAAAAAAAAAAGAAAAGGGTGCAAAGAACTTTAAGTACACACATTAAATTTTATTTATTTAATTTTCTAGTGAATGCCAAATAAAGATTTTTTTTTTATTCACAACAATATATTTTATACAATTTGATTATGTGAGCTACATAATTATGTATTGTAGTGGAAATAGGAACTTGATTTAATTAAAATTTTTTGTTGACGGATTTATTTCTGAATATTCTTAATCTTATACATAAAATTTTAATTGAATTTTAACAATATGATAATAAGGAGTAACTGTGCATTCGGGTAATAAATATTTTAATATATAAAAAAATTTAAATAAAATATTAGAAGATAAAGTAAAGTGTTATACAGAGAATTTTATTATTTTTGCATTCTTTTGTTAAAAACTTCTTTAAATAAGATTAGATCATTCTTGGTTTCTTAATGCTTATTACAGATTTGGAATTATATTATTTTTATTCAAATTGTTTATTGTAGAATCTGTATAAATGGGTTGATAGAGTTGGTTTAAGAGAAAATTTGACGAAAATAAGCAATTAGAATTCCTTAAAAAAACTCCAGAAGAGATGAATAACTTTGTCAAAGGAACGAGTCAGTTACCTACCGCTTTTTAGGCAGAAACTCTACCAACTGAGGTACAGAGGCATGAAGAAATATTTGCGACATAATATAAATGATGACTTTTTCATTTGTGAAAGTTTTGTGTTAAAGCTTTGTGAAAGCAAGGAAAACAAATTTAGTAATGGCTCCCAGATTCAGAAACATTGTTTCTTTGCGAATACGCCAACTCATTAAAATAATCCTTTTCAATAAAATGCTTTAATCAAAATGTTTATCATATACCTGGTTATTAATAATAATAATAACTAAATTATAATTTATTATCATGTGAGCCCATTTACCTTATACGTGTACATACATATATACGAAAAATATTGTTTTACGTGCGATTGTGACTATATAAATTTTTTTTAAGATTTCTTTCTTAATATTATTGAAACGCTTTGTTAAATTATTTAAATTATCACATAATTTATAACATTTTTATATCAAATTAACCTTTTAAAGTGTTTGTTAACATTTCAACTTAAACGTATTCTAAGAAAAATTTTTCATTTATACCCTACCTTACATTTCAATATTGAATGAATCTCTAAGAATCTTTATTTTACGGAGATGGATATAATAATTTCGGAACAAATAATATTGCATATTGAATTTAATGTTTGAATTAACAGGAGTTAATGATTTTCACATTTTAATAATTATATTAACAAATATTATATTATTAATTTTACAAAAAAAAAAAATTCATTATCGATTTTGTATAATAGACCCTAAAATGTGAATCTATATAAATGATAAACATTTTCAATGATTTTTATGTATTCTAGAACTATGTAAGGAAATCGTATAATCTATTGTACAAAAGAATGAAAAATTTCAGAAATGAGAAATTTGAAGTTTGATATGGATTTTTTCTAAATGATCGAAAATGGTCTTAAGAAATCCAAAGTCGGGTTTTTTTCTGGTAGAACTTTATTGGAAATCGTGTGGACCAACCTGTCACTTAGAGACCCGTGTGTAAAAGTTAAATATCACAAATGCATCGGGGTCGTCAAGGTCAACATCCATCACGCCAAAGTTACCTTAATTAGTTCACCAAAGAAAATTTGGACATCGTCATGAGGGCACTCATAAAAATGACATTTTAAGGAGTATCTAATTCCTATAACTATCCACATTAAATGTGGGGTATAAATGTCATGGGAATAAAATTTCAACGTTTTGTTTTTGCATTATTAAATATAATTTTTTGAATAATCTTCTACTAAATCAGTGAATTAACAAAAACAATTTAATCATAATAAGAAATATAATTTATAGTTTTGCTTTCGAATCTCATGAATTGTCGTATGTATTTATGTTAACATACTTGTATGTTTGTAGAAGCTTTCTTCTTTATAAGCGTAAGTAGGTACAACAAATATTATATTTTTGTCACCATATGGGAAAAGATGATGAAATATAATTTTAGAGGCAATATTAGAATCACGTTTTTTATGTCACGATCTAATTCATAGCAGGAAATTTTCAGTACTTATGATTCAGTGTAAACAACAATGATTTTTGTTTTAGGATGATTTCATTTCAATCAATTTTGATGATATTTTCTAATTTATTTTATTATTTTAAATTTAAAAAAAAATTGTGTGCTTTTTCACTTTTATGAGATTTTTTACTAATATCGTGATTGTGATTTTGAACTGATTTTATAATTCGAGTTGAAATAATCAAATAAAGTAGGTTTTTATGTTAGGAAGGTGGACATTCTATTCACAAAAATATTATGATAATGTCCAATAAAAATGTCCAATAAAAAGTAGATCATCTTTGTCTAGATGTATAAAATTTTTTATCACAATATGAGAAAATTCACGTTCTCTTATAATGGAATTGTTATGATTTTTAAATTAATATAAATTTAAAGATTAAAGTTTTATATTGAAAAATTGTTACAAAAAAAATTATTATTATTATGTTTATTATATAATAATCGGTAATAAACTTGTAATAATTATGTTACATAATACATATATAGTTGTTCAACAATATTATGAATCTGAAGTTAATAATGAATACGTGATACGTGGTAATTCAGCTGTTCTTAAATGTTCTATACCATCATTTGTTGCTGATTTTGTTCAAGTTGTTTCATGGCAAGATGAAAATGGTGATTTATATGGGACATTAGATGAAAATAAAGGTCAACATCAACAATTATCAGCTGGTATATAAAAAAAAAAATTATGGATTTTTATATTTTTGTTTAGGTTGTAATTGCGTGATTTTATTATTACAGTTGTTGTTTCCATTGTATTCTATTTCCCATGAAATTAATATCCTTCCCGTTATTCCTTTTGGATTTGAATTAAACTTGGTTCAGAAATCGAAAAAAAGAAAATAAATATAAATGGAATTTTTTATTTTTTTTAAAATATTTTTTTTTGTTTTTTTTTTTTAAGAAAAATTTTCCTTTATTTTTGGTTGTAATTTTAACACTTTCATAATTTAAATTTATTTAGTTGTTAATCAATATTATGAAGCTGAAGTTGTATCAGAATATGTTATTAAGGGTAATACTGCTGTTTTAAAATGTACAATACCAAGTTTTGTTGCTGATTTTGTTAAAGTTGAAGCATGGGTTGGTAGTGATTCTACAGAATATTTGCCATCTGATAATTTTGGTATATATAATGAATTAATTATAATAGATTATATTAAGTATAAACGAATAATAAAAGAAAATAGAAAAATAAGTGTAGGTATTTAAAAATTAAAGGTATAGGGCTCCATTCAACACCCTTTTTTTTCTAAATGATTATGAAAAATTGAAATGATTTCAAAAATTTCCATTTTATTTGGTTTTAATTACCAACTTTTTTTTTTAAATAATTTTATTTTTTGCTATTTTTTTTTTTTGGGTTTAATAGTTGTTAATCAATATTATGGTGCTGATATTCTTATGGAATATGTTATTAAAGGAAATTCAGCAGTATTAAAATGTTCGATTCCTTCATTTGTTGCTGATTTTGTACGTGTTGAATCTTGGATTGATGAAGAAGGAACTGAATTAAAACCTTCTAATAATTATGGTTTGATTTTGATTTGATTTAATTATAAATATTGGATTATTTGTTACTAGAAACTTAAAAAAGAAGTTGTATAAATAATTCCTTGTCCTTATTGAATCTGATTATTAAAAAAAAAAAACCTTTTCTAAGAATTTTTGTTAATTAATATTTTAATTTTTATGGTTTTCTGTTTCTCTATTTCTTTAACATGGGTAATATTATATGGGTTCTAATTATATGAATTCAATTTTGTAAAATTAAATACTTCATTCTTAATTTTATTAATTTTTAGTTTTGTTCTAATTTTTCTTTTGTTTTGAATTTTTCATAAAATTTTTCTCAAATTTATGTGAATTTTCGCAAAAACAAACGTTTGCATTGCAGTTGTTCCCTTTTTATCTCGAATTTTAAAATAGCATTTTCTTTTAATTAAAAATTCCAAAAAGATTGTCATAATTACAGAGTTTTTCCAAAAGGGTTTTTTTTTTTTTATTTCGAATAGTTTGACGAATTTACCAATTCCAAGGATGAATATTTTTTCTTAGAAATTAATATCGCAGTTTGGAATACGAAAAAAAATGTGTGCGATAAAATTTTTTCATTTTCAATCAAATTGTTTTTGGTTTTTTTTTTTGTTTTTGTGATTTTTTCTCTAAAATATCGGAAAAAAAATCACTTTTATCAATTTTATAAAACTAAAATTATAGAAAA
This sequence comes from Condylostylus longicornis, assembly GCF_029603195.1. Classification (NCBI taxonomy): domain Eukaryota; kingdom Metazoa; phylum Arthropoda; class Insecta; order Diptera; family Dolichopodidae; genus Condylostylus; species Condylostylus longicornis. Next base: position 424,012 of record NW_026578092.1, read on the forward strand.
ATTTTATTTTAGTTGTTAATCAATTCTATGAAGCGGAAATTATGACAGAATATGTTATAAAAGGCAACTCTGCAGTATTGAAATGTTCAATACCATCATTTGTAGCAGATTTTGTACGAGTTGAATCATGGATTGATGAAGATGGTGAAGTTTTAACGATAACTGATAAATATGGTTCGAATCTCGATAATTTTTTGTTTCTCTCTAATATAATTATATTTTATTTTCGCTCGTCTTCTATATAAAATAATTACGATTAAAAGTTGTAGTTAAAATTTAAAATTTGAAATATGTACATTGTTTTATTCTAAAAAATTCATTGTACAAATTATATATAGTTTTCAATTCTTTGATTGATATACAATAATATTATATAATTGTAGTAATTTCGCTGATAGTGTGTGATTCTCTTCCTTTTACAATATTCATACATATATACATTATATACATATAATTTTCGTTGTATAAAAGAAATTGACGAATAATAAATTAATTTCCATCTTTTGTACAGCACAGGAAAATTATTCCTTATTCTTAATTAAAATTTATATATATATTTTTTTTATTGCACAAATAATTTTTAATTTAAATTTATTTTTTTATTTATTAAAATATTAATATTTATATATATTATTATTTTTATAATTTTTAAATTTAACTTTATGTTTCATATTTTTTCAACATTGTATAATTTATTTTAACCCGTATAATATTAATTTCTTGTATATTAAAAAAAGAAAATTTTAATTTTTAGTTGTTTCACAATTTTATATAACTGAAGCTGAAAATGAATATGTTATAAAGGGTAATTCAGCTGTTGTTAAATGTAAAATTCCATCATTTGTCGCTGATTTTGTTACGGTTGAAGCATGGGTTGATGAAGAGGGCAAAGAATTATGGCGAAATGATTCATTCGCTAAATATGGTTAGATTTTTTGTAAAATTGAAACTTTAAATTATCATCTAATTATATACATATATATATAATAGAATAGTTGATAAATTATTATGTTTATATTGTTTAAGCATATTTGCAGGCATTTTGTATTTTTTATAATCCTTTTTCCAAATTATCGTTATATTTTATTGAATACTTAAATGTTATAATGTAAGTGAGGTTATCGCAATAATATTTCCATTTTTTTTTTTAAATTTTATGTAAATTTGTTATACTTTCAATTATGTTTCATTTTATTATTTAAAATATCCAATTATTTTTAATATATTTATGTAATTTCTTGTATATTTGCCTATACTTATCACATAGTTGTGATTCAAACATACGAAGCCGAAGCCGATAATGAATATGTTATTCGTGGTAATTCGGTTGTTATGAAATGTGAAATTCCATCATATGTTGCCGATTTTGTTTTTGTTGATCTTTGGATGGATTCTGATGGAAGGACTTATTATCCTGATAGTGATAAAGAGATTGGTTCGTGATTATAGCAAAGAATCTTTTCTATATATTGTTTAATTTTATAATAATGTGTTGGTAGATAAATGATTTTTTTTTTATAAATTTAGCTACATATTTTAGATTTATTTTCATTTAGGGAAATATTTTAAAAATTTAAATAAGCAACATAATGAATGAATTTATAATTTCTTTTGAGCTGTTATTGGGTTGATATTAAGCATTTTAATAGAAAATACCACAAAAAATAAATGGAATAGTAGTTTTTAAAATAAAAATACCCAATTTCTTTTTACCCATTTCTAAATATTTCTTGGTTATTATTATTATTTTCTTTTAATTTTTTAATTAAAAATAAAAAGTATAAATTTATTAACTTTAGATTTTGATTATCTTCTACTATATTTAGTTGTTCATCAATTTTATCAGACTCGTGTTATAGATGAATTTGTATTGAGGGGTAATTCAGCAACATTAAAATGTCTTGTACCATCATTTGTTGCTGATTTTATTGATATTGAATCATGGGTAGATGATGAAGGAAATGAAATTTATAAAACGGGAATTGAAATAGGTAAAAAAAACTGAAGAAATAATTGATGAAAACTTCAGTTCGATTTTCTTTCTTCAAAATATGTTTTAAGATCATTTCTCATAAGATAATATATGTGGTTAAGTTATCCTTAAAAATATCCTTTCAGATTTTATCAATTATATATATTTACTTATATGTATGTATTTTATATATTAATACATTACTTTCGAAACAATAATTTTATCCTACCTTAACTTGATTTTCTTTTTATTTTTCTTAATAAAAAAAAAAACTTTAGTTGTAAATCAATATTTTGAGGCACAAGTTTATGACGAATATGTCATTAAAGGAAATTCAGCTGTTTTAAAATGTCAAATTCCATCATTTGTTGCTGATCATGTTGAAATTACTGAATGGGTTGATACTAATGGGGATCATTATATTAAAAATCGAACGGGTATAATTAGAAAATAATTTTTAAAAATAAATAAAATTTTCAAAAATTAATAGAAAAAATGAGTATAGAAATGGTTTTTTTCAAAATCAGATTCCCATTCCTAATCGTGTAAGGTTAATTTTTGAGGTTAATTTTTTTCTTTTTATTATTTATTTAAATCTCCGTACGTTTAGAATAATTTTAGAAAGTATATGAATATAGGTTGTTAAAGAAGAGAATTATCTTTTAAAAAAGATTTTATAAATGTTTGTAAATTTTATCCGCTAATATAACCCTGGTGGAAAATATAGGAATAAATATTCTCTCACGATTATAATTAAAATTTAATTTTTAAATAAATTCCTTTTCAAACCTAATTGTATAGCTTTTTGAAATTATATTTTGATTATTTCAAAAAAAAAAAAACAAAATTTTCCAGTTGTATCACAAAGTTATACTGTTAATGTTATGGATGAAGCGATACTACGTGGTAATACTGCAATATTAAAATGTCATATTCCAAGTTTTGTTGCTGATTTTGTATATGTTTCATCATGGGTTGATGAGGAATCAAATGAAATATTACCAGCAACTGATAAAAATGATTTAAGTACTGGTAAAATAAAAATATAATTTTTAATAAAAAAAAAAAAAATATATAAAAGAATTCATAAAATATTTTTAGAATGAAAAATAAAATTAAAAAAAAAATCATACCATTTCCATACAAATATAAAATTCGATTTCCGAAAAATATTCAAAAATTAAATTATTTCATTTAATAATTTTTTCTATATTTATAAAAAAAATTGAATAGATGCAAGTATATTTTTTGTGAAAATTATTTTCGAAATTGCAATCTCTTTCGCCAATTCATCTACCATTTCTTATTTTTATGAAATTTGTTTCACTCTTATTCGCACCCGATTTTATTGTATTGCGTAAACTTTTTTTTGTTTTTCGAAATTCGAAATTTAAAGTTTCAGTTGCTCTCGCTCGTTCCAAAGGAATTATCAATTAAAATAAGACATCAGTTATTAATTTTAATGTTGATTAATTTTTGGTTTTGTGATTTTTTTTTTTTTTTTGATAACTGAAAAAAATTAGGGGTAATAACCATAAGACTGCAATTAATCAGGCCTTCAAATATTAGATTTCTAATTTTAATTTTTTGTTAATTAATTTTTTAAATTAATTAAATTTAATTTTTTTTTTTTTGTAAAATAATTTTATTTCTTTTAATTTATTCGTTTCATTTTGTTAATATTCGTTATTAATAATTTCATTTTTCTTTAATGATTCTATTTTATTTTTTTTTTGTTTTGATTCGAAAGTTTAATTTGAACATAATCATTTCTATCCCTTAATAATCCTATGCTCCAAATAATCCATAAGCTTCACGGCTTACCTTAATCCTTAATATTCCCCCTTCATATTCGAAAATTAGTTTTTTAATATATTTTGTAAAGAAAACTTTAAATCAAATAAATTCAATCAAACTACATATATAAATTAAATAATAAATTATTGCATTAAATACCTTATTTTATTGATGTTTGTTCTTTTTAAATATTGTGTAAGAATAATTTTTAAAAAATTATTCTAAACAAACTACAATATAAAATAAAGTTTACTAATATTTTAAATGCTATACACCACACTTATACACACATCCAAAATTGGTATGGTGATTTGATATAAAAACGCTGATTTGACACAGTTTATTTTGGCGTATAAAGACTTTGATGTCGAAAGACGCATTAGGCTGTGTTGTCTTGACATGAAAAATTGTTCATACTTTAAAGAAACTTTACAAAATTAATTGATAATTTTCTGGATTTTTAATTTTCTGAAAAAACAACAAAATTATTGTTCTAGTACAAATAAAATGTCTTTTTGCAATTAAAAAATATTTTGGCAAATTGTTCTTTTCAGCTTTTTTGATGGCATTTTCTATTTAAATAATAATATAAAAATTTAATGAAACAAACATGATCATACAAAATGTTTGATTGTTGTTAATATTGTATTAACAACATATTTAAGTATTTAAGTATTATAAATAAAGTTTTCTTTACAACATATTTTCATTGTATAGGAAAATTTAAATAATATAAAATTAATTGAATTTTAAGGAAATAAATTTGAAATTTCTTAACTTAATTTATCATTAATAAAAAAAAAACACTTTTAAAAATTATATTATGCTTTATAAAATATTAATTAACATATTACAATATTTATTGCTCACTCCTAAGAGCTGTATATTATTCACAAAATTAACTAGCATTTTCAAAATATAATGTTACTTTAAAAAATAATTTGTAAATTATAATTAGAATAAAATATAGAGGAACTTGAAAATAAGACAATAATAACAAAATAATGTAAGAAATTGCAAATTTATTTTAAAAATCCTTTTAAATTGTAAATGAAATGTAATTGTTGTACAAGAATTATAAATATTTTTATTTTTTTAATTAATTGAATAAAATTCTTTCTCACCAACCAATTTTCTAATATATGTACCTAATTCATGTAATTATACTTTCATATATAAATTATTTCATTTTTATATATGAGAAATATTAAGTTCATTTTGCAAATTTAATTTAAATTTAATATAAAATTTCTTGTAAAGTAATAAATAATATGAAAATCAGAAAATCAAAGAAAATTTCATTTACAATTTTAAATATTCATAAAATTCTAAAATTTTATCAAAAGGTTTTTAATATTTAATTAAGTAATAATTAATCATAGAGATTCACTTTGGCAATTATATAGCATTTAATTGATATTAATTAATAATTAATTAATATATTCATTTAATAATAACTTGCTTAAATATCTAAATCATAATTAATAAAATAACAATTTATTATTATATTAGTAATGTTAACTGAAATAAAATTAATGTTAACTGTAATAAATTTAATTATTCAAAATATTTATAATTAATAAATAAAGTGTAAATGATTAATTATTACTATTGTATAAAATATATTTGTATAAATTGTAATTCTTTCAAAAAAAAACAAGTTTTTATTAAATAATGTTGAAAAGCATGTTTATAACAATATAAAATGTAAAAATAAATTAAAATGTACATAAAAAATTTGAAAATTTTGTAAAAATGAACAAAAAAAATAGCAATTATGAAAGAGATACAATTTTTATAAAATTATTTTTAATAGCATGAATTTAGTTTAAAAATTAAAATCATGCATGCTTTTCAAAAAACTTAGTTAATGTTTACATAAAAAAAAAAATTAAAAAATTTTTAACAAAAATTTCTAATATTTAAATTTTATTTTTTTCTTTTCAATTTCTTTCTTTATATTAATTTTTGTTTTTAATAAAACAAAATATTAATATTGCAACAAATAATATGTATAGATGGTAAATATTTAGTTCTTCCATCTGGTGAACTTCATATTCGTGAAGTTGGTCCAGAAGATGGTTATAAAAGTTATCAATGTAGAACAAAACATCGTTTAACTGGTGAAACACGATTGAGTGCAACAAAAGGACGTCTTGTTATTACTGGTAAGTTATTTTGTTTACTAAAATTATAAGAAAGAAAAAATATAATATTTTTCTATTCTAATAATTTTCTATTTTAATAATTCAAATAGAATAATAATAATAGAATAATAAATAAAATTTTTTTTTCGAAATTAATTAATTTGTTATATTGTTTTAGTTAAAATTTGAGTAAACGTTCATATACTTATAATAGAGGATTGCAACTCTTATACCTCTTATCGTGCGGAGAATATGAAATTGTGAATTCCGATTTTTTGTTAAGCGTAGTACAGCTGCAAAGTATAAAAAATACCTACTTTCCTTTTTTTTGTAATACACTTCTCCAAAATGGGAAGTGTATATATAAAGTTCCAATATAAAGTTTTGTTTATTTTGTTTTAAAATTTAAAGAAAATTAATAAATTTAAGATTTCAATTTATTTATTATTCTATTATAAAATTAAAGTTATACAGTTTTGTAAATTATAATCAAATTTAAAATTTTCTAAATTTGTAGACTTTATTTTTTATAATTTTAAATTTACAAAATATTTATTCAAATTTTTCATTTTGAAATTAATATTTTTTTACTGATTAACTTTGATTTTATTTAAAATTTTATAATACAAAATATCATTTTAATAATTTTTAATTTAAGATGCCAATTAAACATCAGACTAAATGTGTTTTTCTTACTGAATTTTCAACAAATTTGGTTTGCACCATATTACTTTTAAAAATTTGGTGAAAGTTCGGATAGTTTTCTATTTTTCCAATTAGATTTTGATACTTTGATTTTCAACAAATTTTCATTTGATCAGATTTTATTTAAGATTTAAACTGATGTGTAAAAGGCACTTCAAAATTTTAATCAAAAATAAAATTCATATTTTAAATTAAAATATGAAACAATTTATATTGGTATAATTATAAATGATATTTTGGTCAAAGAAAAATAAATTTATGAATAAATTTTGAAATCTAAAAAATTAAATTTGAATAATTGAATCAAAAATGTACAAATATTGTTTTTTCATAATATTTAACAAATTTTTTAAATATTTTATTTTTTAAATTTACAAATAACTAAAATTTTATATGGCCATAAGTGTTTCTTTAAGAAATGAAAATTATTTTGAATGATTGTTTTCGATATTTCAGAATTAAAAATTTTAATTTTAAATTTCATGATTTAAATTCAAATTGTCAATTTGAATTAAATAAGAAACTAAAATGTTAACATACTTAATTGTATTAATAACAAAATTAATTGTATTATTTTAAAAAAAAATAATTTCAAAATTATTCATAAATTTATTTTAATTAATCTTTAATTAACAAACATTAAGAGTTTTGTAAATTGTAAAAATAATAACCAAAATTTTTTTGAAAATTAACTTTTAATGTTTGTTAAAATTATGTTTAATATTTAAAAGAAAAAATTTATATATATATATATTATATTGTATATAATAAAAGCACAAATATTAAAAGTTGTTGTAAATTATGTTTAATTATTTTAAATTCAAATTTTGTTTTCTTAAATTATTTTAATTTTAATATTAATTTAATTAAAATTGTAGTGAAAAATATTTTTGCTTTTATTAAAAAAGTTTTAACTGCCTGAATGTTGGGATAGGGTACCCTGTTTGTCGCGTCGGTTATAATTAAATTGAAACTAAAGTAAAAATTAAAATTTAAATTAAAAATTTTATTATTAATTTACAATTGTAAATTTTTTTAATAAATTGGTTTCATTCGTTCTTAGTTTTTATTGGAAACCAATATATAAAATTAATAAATATTTCATTTTAAATTAAAATGCTTTATAAAAAATCAAAATGCTTGACTTGAACTTGAGAAGCGCCTACCTATCTAATTACCTATGTATTAATTCTAGAAATAATGAAAATTGAGAAATTTTGTTTTTGTTTCTACAGAAGAAAGTTTGTCTGTTTGTTTTTTCTTATTTTTCTTGATCCTTAAATATTTAAAATTTTTCACCAGGTAAGTGAAAATAAATTTTCTTTACAAAAACTATTTTTTGACTGATTAGTTTTACACGTATTTGATATTTCAAATGAATATTAAATATTTTGTTTTTATTTACAATATGTTATTAAAATTAAGATAAAATATAATAATAAAAAATAGAAGGATTAGAACGAATGAATTTTTTATTAAGATAATTTCTATTAGGATTCCCAATTAATTCTTTAATTGATTAGCCAATATTTCTTTTATTATAAATTCGAGATGGCTAGGAGTTCATAAAAGTTATTATATTGAAATTGAAGTAATTATTGAATTTTGTTGTGATTTAAGATACTAGGAAACTTTTAGAGAATGTAGTAAATCTCTGCGAAAATGGGAAACAGTCTTGGAGTTTAATTTAATTTTACTTTATTTAGCATTTAACCGGACAGGTGGAATGCTCTAAGAGATATTCAGCTTTTTAAAATTATTTTTGGAATTATTATTCGCATTTTGAGAGTGCTCATTGCCAATATGCTGGAATAAAATTTTCTTGTTCTGTAATATTCTATATTAAACCACTACTAGTTTTTTGTTCCAAAAGCCGAAATTAAAAACGAAAAAAGTGCAACTGCTTGCAACTAACTTTAGTTGTTACTATCGGTAACTAAGTGTTATTAATAAATACATTTTTAATTATTGGTTGCTCTCTATTCCAATATTTAGTTTTACATCTTTGAAAAAATTCAAGCATAAATTGTAACATTGTTATTAATCTCAATTTGCTTTAAAGAGCCTGTTGGAAGTGTTGGTCCTAGATTAACTTCTGGAAATGATATTAAAGTCCTTTTAATGCCAAGAGATTCATCTATAACGTTAATTTGTCCAGCTCAAGCTTTCCCAGTTCCTGTTTTCAAGTAAGTGAATAGCGATACTTATTTATACGAGCTAATATTTAGTGAAATACATGTTTCAACTATTTGCTTATATTCTTGTTTTGAATTGAATAATTAGAGCTAGAGAAATTGTCTTTAATAAAAAAAATTTAAATTAAAATATTGGTCCCAAATCCCAACTATTTCTATATCAGAATATTGATAAAGTTTATTAAGATTTTTATCTAATAATCAACTTCTTTTTGTCTGTTAATTTAGAACCGGTTGGAAGTGTAAGCCCTAAAATTAATGTTGGAGATGAATATAAATTATTAAAAACAAGAATCGGAAATTCTATAAATATATTGTGTCCAGCACAATCATACCCAACTCCTGCATTTAGGTAAGATATGTGACAAATATTTAGGGAAGCATTTTTTCATACTAGTTTTTAAACAAAATGAGAAAATTTAATTTCAAACGGGTACCAGATCTCTAGATTTCATTTTTTTAAATTTTCTAATTATTTGTTACGCGAGCATTTTATACTTTATTTCTAATAGAGCCAGTTGGTAGTGTTGCACCTAAAGTAAACTTTTTAGAAAAATTTAAAATGATGGATTTACCTTTAAATGGAAGTATTTCAATTTTATGCCCAGCTCAATCATATCCGGTACCAGTGCATAGGTAAAATATTGATTTACAACTGTTTTGAAATTTTAAATTTTGTCCAAACATTCAGGTTTGAAATTAATTGTATTAAATGTTTTAATATTATGTTAAAAATAGCGCAAAATTGATTATGAAAAACTTTTAGAACCCGTCGGAAGTGTTTCTCCAAAAGTTAATTTTCTTGATAAATTAAAAATGATGCAAATTGCTCAACAAGAAAGTTTGTCAATATTGTGTCCAGCACAATCATATCCCATCCCAGTATTTAGGTAATTTATTCCAACTAATTGCGATTTTTAAGTTAGTATTTAAACAATTATAAATGAAAAAGACATTATAATTTCAAATATGACATATTTCAGAGCCTGTAGGATCCGTTGGCCCAAAAATAAATGTTCAAGATAAACATCAGTTTATTGATGTAGATTTTGGTAGAAAATATTCTCTATTATGTCCAGCTCAGTCTTATCCAGTTCCGGTTTTTAGGTAACTTACCAAAACAAAGTTTGGAATAATTTTTTTCTTTATGTTGTACTGAAAAATTGCATTTAAAATAGCAACATTGAAAAATCATCTTGTTTCGTATATCCCAAACCAACATTCTCGCATAAAATTATAAAATTTATTCTAATTCAATTTTGACAAATTAATTTTAGAACCTGTTGGCAGTGTTAGGCCAAAACTTACTATTAATGATAAACATCAATTTAGTGAAACACAAATCGGTGACACTTTTTCGTTACAATGTCCGGCACAATCATATCCAATTCCAGCTTTTAGGTAGATTATTTTTTATCTTGTATTGTTTTAATTGCACACCTGAATATATTCTATAAATTATAAAAAATAGTTTCCGATTCCAACATTCATAATTCTTTAGAGATTAATTGAATTTTGAACTACAATACTTACTCATATTCACTTCTTTTCATCTATAGAGCCCGTGGGTAGTGTTCCACCAAAAATTAATCTTCACGATAAATTTCAAGTAGTTGAAGTTAAGAATGGAACTGATTATTATTCTTTACAATGTCCAGGTCAATCGTTTCCCATACCAGCATTTAGGTAAATACCATTCGAAATGTTAAATTTTTAGCCCCTTTTTTGTAGAATATTATAATTGAATTGTTGAAAAAAAAATCTTCCTTTATAGGGAGTGGTATATGAGTCAATTTGATAAATTTTGCAAGATATATAGCTTGGTCCGTTTACTATTGAATTGTTGTAGTTTAATTTATTTTATGTAATAAATTGCTCACATCTCAACATTGCAGTTAAATTTAACTATAAACGGAATTCTTTACAAGAGCTTCCATATTTTGTTATTTTTAAAATTTACTTTAGAACCTGTTGGAAGCGTTGCACCTAAAGTAGATATTAAAGATGAAATTAATTATGCAAGAGTGAAATTAAATGGAGAAATTGCTTTAATTTGTCCAGCTCAAAGTTATCCTATACCAGTATTTCGGTGAGTTTTTGCCAAAAACTTTTTCAAAATAGCTAATATTTTTCAATTATCCCAACATTGTGCAGTCTTACAGCTTTTTTCTAAAATTTTATTATACTTCTCTGAACACTTTTATAATATTAAAAATATATTCAAATAGAGCCAGTAGGTAGTGTAGCTCCAAAAGTTGACATTAAAGATAAAACAAATTTAGCTAATGTTAATTTTAATGGTGAAATTGCACTCCTTTGTCCCGCTCAGAGTTATCCAATACCTGCTTTTCGGTGAGTTATTGATGATTTAAACACTTTATCTTGTATACTAATTAGATTTCCTTTCCCAACATTGAGGTTTTTATTGTTATTTTAATATTACATCTAAATATTTGTTAATTATTATCCTAGAACCGGTTGGTAGTGTTGCTCCACGTGTAAATGTTAAAGATGAATTTAGTCACGCTAGAGTTGAATTAAAGAATAGTATTGCATTAATTTGTCCAGCACAAAGTTTTCCAATACCGGCCTTTCGGTGAGTTTGTATGAAATTGAGCCAATTTGTAAAAACTCAATTACACATTTTCAATTAATTAAAAAATTTAATTCGATCCAATTAATTATGACTGAATGATGAAAGTACATACTATCAGAAACATTATCCCAATATTTAGGGTTTTAACGAATTTAATTTTATGATTTTATAAAAAATAATTGATGGATAAGTTGAAATATGGTTTTTTATAATTATGTACACACATAAAGAGCCTGTAGGAAGTGTAGCGCCAAGAGTATCGCTAAAAGATGAGCTTAGTTTGACCCGAACTTTATATGGTACCAGTATTGCGTTGGGTTGCCCAGCACAATCATTCCCTATACCAGTATTCAGGTAAATATTATTTCGGCAATCTTACCTTAAGAAAGTCATGCAGCTTAAAATATTTTTGCTAAAACACTAAATAATACTAAAATTTCGCATTCTTTAATTGCTTTAAAAAAAACTCAATTTAGAGCCTGTTGGAAGCGTTGCTCCAAAAGTTAATATAAATGATGAGTTTCGTGTTGCCAGAGTTCAGAATGGTGGTAGCGTTTCTTTAGTATGTCCAGCACAATCATATCCAATCCCAGCTTTTAGGTAATTTAATCTTTGTTCTTATATATTCAGGTAGTTTGATATGAGTAAGTACGTAAAACAAAAATATTATTCATTAATTTTTGTTTTAATCATTTATAATAGAACCAGTTGGGAGTGTAGCTCCAAAAGTTGATATAAGCGATGAGCTTCAAGTTGCAAGAGTTTTAAGAACGAATAGTATCGCTCTTATATGTAGAGCTCAATCGTTTCCAATTCCAGCATTTAGGTATTAAAACTTTTAAGATTACAGTTCTTTTAAAAATATTTGAATTCTAGGCAGTTGAAATCTTTATGCAATGTTTTATTTTAATTTGTTAATATAGAACCGGTTGGAAGTGTAGCTCCTAAAGTTGATATCAATGATGAATTAAAAGTTGCTAGGGTCTTAAGAAATTATGCTACAGCTCTTGTTTGTCGAGCTCAATCATTTCCAATACCAGCTTTTAGGTAGGTGCATAATACAAAAGCCCGAACAAAACTGCAATCACAAATTTAAGCTTAGTCCCAACATTCAAAAGAGCTATGGCATTTATAATATTAAATTTACTTGTTGATTCACCTTGGTTTTTCTTTTTTAAAAACAATATTAAAAAATTTTGTAGAACCTGTTGGAAGCGTACCACCGAAAATTGAATTCAAAGATAAATTTGCTCATGCTCTAGCTAAAAGTGGTGTTTCATTCAGTATTTTTTGTCCAGGTCAAGCATATCCAATGCCTGTTTTTAGGTAAATTTAAAAAGGTTATTTATTCAAGCATTCAGGCTCTTATTTATCTATTTAAAATATTAATTTTATATTTTATCTCTCAAAAATTGTATTATGATTTTAATTATTTCAAATTTGTTCTTTCATATTATAAAGAACCAGTTGGTAGTGTAGCCCCAAAAGTTAACAAAAAAGATGAATTTTCTCATGATAGTGTAAATAACAATGAAAATATAGCATTAATGTGTCCAGCTCAATCTTATCCAGTTCCCGCTTATAGGTAAAAAAAAATTAATGAAGGCTTTGTTTAAAAGCAAAACTGATGTACCATTCATCCTATGGAAAATGTTCAGGCATTTAAATTTAAATAGTTGAAAAGAAAAGCGTCTGTTCGTAATTAAATGATTCACGTAATTTTTCAGAACCAGTTGGAAGCGTAGCACCCAAAGTGAGTGTTGCTGATCAATTACAAAACGCTGCTTGTAAATTGACTACTGACATTGCATTATTTTGCCCAGCACAATCTTTTCCTGTGCCAGCGTTTAGGTATTTTTTTATTTTTATTTATTTGCTGTTGTTGCTCTAGCTATTACCCCAATATTCATGGCAGTCCAAAGTCTTATTCGACCAGTTAATCATACCAATTTTTTTTTTGAATTTGAATTTTTTATGAAATCAGAACCGGTTGGTAGTGTTCCACCAAAAATTAGTGTTGCAGATCGTCGAAAAGATGCGGAAACTGATATAAGTTTAAGTGTATCAATATTCTGTCCGGCTCAATCATATCCAGTACCTGCCTTTAGGTAATTGTTTTTAATCAATTATTGGGTCGAGATAGTCTGTAAAGTTGTGTTAGTACTTTATTCCAACATTCAAGGTCAAAGTTTTTGTTTTTTGAAAACACTATTAAAAATCTTCCAATTCTTAGAACCAGTCGGCAGTGTTCCTCCAAAAATTAATACTGGTGACAAACTTACAGATGCCGGAGCTGGCGTTGGAAATGCATTAACATTGTTTTGTCCAGCTCAATCTTTTCCCATTCCAGCTTTTAGGTATACTTATATTTGCATTTAATTTTATTCAGCAAATTAATATGAAACAAAAATATTCAAAGTCCCAACATTCTTCATTTTTTTATAGATTAATTGTAACTTTTTAAAGCTATATGAAATAAAACTTTTAATTTTCAATTTTAAATCAGAACCAGTAGGAAGTGTTGCCCCAAAAATAACCGTAGAAGATCGTTTTAAAAATGCTGAAGCTAGGATTAAAAACAACTTCAATTTATTTTGCCCAGCTCAGTCATATCCCGTTCCGGCTTTTAGGTATTTATAAATAAGGTCGCAATTCGATTTGAGTTTTAAGAAAAATTTCTGTGTAAACTTATATCTTGAATTTGTATTTCGTAACTTATATCTCGTATCGGTATCCTATAAATTTCCCAACATTTAGGATTTTTTGAAAAGTTTTTGCATCAAATTAAGAATCTAACAAAAATTTTTAATATGTATAATTAGAGCCTGTTGGTAGTGTCGCACCGAAAATTGGAGCTGAAGAAAAATTAAAGAGTGCTGGTACTGAAATCGGAAAATCATTTAATTTATTTTGCCCAGCTCAATCGTATCCCGTCCCAGCATATAGGTTATTATTATTATTCTATAATTCATTAATTTTATAATTGTGGATTAATTTTTAATATTTAGGCAGTTAATCACTTTAGTAAATTTGTTAAATTTGAAATTCTAACAAAAATTTTTTACAATTTAGAACCTGTTGGTAGTGTCGCTCCAAAATTGGCTGAAGAACAAAAACTCATAAGGGCAGCTTCTAAAATTGGGAATTCGTTTAATTTATTTTGTCCGGCTCAATCGTTTCCTGTTCCAGCTTATAGGTTAGAAAATAAAATAAATTGAATTACAGGCGAGTCAAGTAGTCATATTGTATAAGATCAGTGTTTCTCGCAGTTAAAATTTTCGGCAGTTAAAATATTGTCAACTTAATTGAAAATATTTCATATTAGTCTTTAATTTAAATAGAACCTGTGGGTAGTGTCGCTCCAAAACTCTCTGAAGAAGAGAAGTTTAAAAGAAGTTCTATTCAAATAGGAAGATCATTTAATCTTTTTTGTCCTGCACAATCTTATCCTGTTCCAGCTTACAGGTTAATAACTTATCATTCGTAGTTTTATTTTAGAGCTATCTTGATACAACAATCAGGCATTTTATTTTTTTAGATTTTGATTTAATAAGAATATTTTATTTACGAATACTTTTAACAGAACCGGTAGGAAGTGTAGCACCAAAAATTGCATTAGAAGAAAAACTTAAAAATGCTGGTGCTCAAATCGGCAGATCGTTTAATTTATTTTGTCCAGCGCAATCATATCCAGTACCGGCATACAGGTTTGCCTTTATCTTATAATTTATGTATTGCAATATGGTTTAAACTCATAATAACGTTTAGGCAGTGAAGTTTTAGTAAACTTATTTTTAAGTAATTGTTAAACGAAAACAAAATAAAAAAATTTCAGAACCGGTTGGTAGTGTCAGTCCAAAATTCAATGCTAATGATGAATTAAATGCTGTTCGTGGTCGAATAAACAATTCAATAACATTGTTATGTCCTGCTCAATCATATCCGATTCCTGTCTTTAGGTAAGAGAACTAAGAGATGTCTGTTTAAAACAAAAAGTAGTAGATTGCAACATATCTGGCAGTTTTTAAGTTTTTAGAAACTAAAATTCAAATTCTTAGTTGTAATTAAGTTGTATTAAAATTATATAGAGCCCGTTGGAAGTGTAGGTCCTAAATTTGGAGCTGAAGAAGAATTAAAAGCTATTCGAGGAAAACTAAATGGTTCAATAAGACTACTGTGTCCGGCACAATCCTATCCAATCCCTGTTTTTCGGTACGTTTTCATGTAGTAATTAAAATAATTTCTGTTTTCTATGCGAAATAGGTGCTTCTCAAATTCAACGCACATTTTTAAATTCAGTGAATTTTTATCCCATCATTTCCTAACTTAAACTTTACAAATATTCGATAGTGAAACTAATTTTTTAAACATGTATTTTAGAACCAGTTGGTAGTGTTGCTCCTAAATTAACATCTGGTGACAAAACTCGTACTGTAGATGTTAAAGAATTTTCAAATTTAACATTATTGTGCCCAGCACAGTCGTTTCCAGTTCCAGCGTTTAGGTAAAGTAGTTCGAAAATATGCGCTTATTTTAGATCCCCAATAAAAAAGAAAGTAGAAGTGTTCTGACATTCAGGCGGATTTTATTTAATTTAGTTTTAGCCAGATTTTGTTTTTATGCAAAAATTTATTCAAACAAATGATTTTTTGGTGAACACATATATGTAGAGCCTATTAGTGGAACAGCTCCAAGAGTCGCTAATATACAAAAGTCTGGAGTTGATTTTGTTAGCATAGGTAAAGCAATAGCCATTATGTGCCCAGCTCAAGCATATCCCGTGCCGAGTTACAGGTTAGAATATTTTATTAACATCCCAACATTTAGTTGCGAAAGTCATGTTTATAAATTTTTAAAAATATATGTAAAAAATACATATTCAATATTTCATAATTTTCTTTCCATTACTTTTTCTAGAACCTGTTAGTAGTGCTTCTCCAAAGGTATTGTCTGTGTCTAAATTTGATGTTGTTATGTATCCAAAAGCTTCAAGCATTGCACTGCAATGCCCAGCCCAAGGTTTTCCTGTACCTGTTTTTAGGTTTGTAGGTTATTGCAATTGACATAAAGGTGCCTTTAAAGTTCAAGTTTAGCATTTAAATACTTTTTTATATTTAATGGGAACACTATCCAACTACGTTAATCTATCCAATTTGATTTAATTTAATAAATTCCACTTTGTACCTTTATTATGTATGTATTATTATGTAGAACCAGTATCGAGCACAGCACCAAAAGTACCACCGGTTAGTGCTCGTCCAATAACGTCAGGTGGGGGTGATGCTGTTTCTATTTTATGCCCAGCTCAAGGTTATCCTTCACCCAGTTTTCGGTACGTATATATTAAAACTGCAAAAAACGATACATACTGAACCTGTAGAAATTTGGTGGAATACTTTTAAAGGGTTCCGAAGCTTTGTATACATGCCCTCTCAATCTTCAGGCACGTTTTTTATAATTATGTAGCTTTATTAATCAATATTTTTAAGTTATTTGAAAACTTTAACTTTTCCTTAATATAATTTAATAGAGCCTGTTTCAAGTACACCACCGAAAATTAATTCGTTAACTTATAAACCAAGTATAGTGGAAGAAAATGCAAGTGTATCGGTTTTATGTCCTGCTCAAGGATATCCAGCTCCCAGTTTTAGGTATAAAATTTAAAAAGTATCTTGTTTTCTTCTCAGCTGAGATTGGAAGGGAAAAAATCTTAAAACACTTAAGTCCCTACCAGGCATTTAAACCTTTACATTCCTTTATGTGGATGAAACCAATCTGGCTTATAAATATTAAAAGATATATAATAAAAATTTCGACAAATCACTTGAAGCTTTATCGCAATATTCAGGCATTTAATCAATAAAATCTCCTTAAGACGAAATAATAAACTTTTGATACAAAAATAGAACCGGTCTCAAGTACAGCACCAAGAATTCCATCAATGATGTCTAAACCATTTAATGTACCTATAAAAAGCGATATATCGATATTATGTCCCGCACAAGGGTACCCTGCCCCTAGTTTTAGGTAAATTTAAAGTAGAATTATTAAAATTTCAAATAACTTTTAAGTTGATTCAAAGATAAAAACTGATGTTTTTTTTTTTGAAATATATTTAATTCATATATATAGAACCTGTTGGAGCAAAAGCTCCAGCGATTTCAGGTGATTTGAAACGTATTTGGATTGAAAGAAATCTTAATCAAACATTTGCTATATTTTGTCCTGCTCAAGCATTTCCTGTACCAGCATTCAGGTTAGATTTGAAAAAACTCGTATGTTATTTAAAAAATCAAATGTAGTATATACGAGTAATTGCGAAAATAGTGTTGCAAAGCAAAAAAAAAAAATTAGTGTTTTAAAATAAATATTAAACAAATTCTATAGAGCCTGTGGGAGCAAAAGCGCCAACTTTATCAGTTAGCACTAAATGGTCAGGAATTGAACATCCTTTTGGTTATGATTTAACGTTATTATGTCCAGCTCAAGCATTTCCAGTTCCTGTGTTTAGGTACTAAAAATAGTTTAAAAATTCTATTTTATAAAATACTCTACTAGCCAACATTCAGAAAATTTTGGTTAAAAGAATCCAATTTAGTTTTTATAATAGGTTATATGAAGTTTTCAAGTTTTTTTTCGAAATATTTTAGAACCAGTAGGAGCAAAAGCACCTACATTATCAACTGATACAAAATGGTCGGGAATTGAAAGACCATTCGGTCATGATTTTACATTATTATGTCCGGCGCAGGCTTTCCCAGTACCCGTATTTAGGTATAACAATAAAGTATAAGCAAATTTTATTCATACTCTTATTATTTGGGACATAATTTGAAAATTATACTACTATTTAGTAAACTTATTAAAATTATAGTCCAGTGATTCTCTAATTTCCTAAAACATGATTTGAATCATAATAAATATGTTATTGTTTATTGAACTTTTCATTAAGTGCACTAACACAAAATGAAAATACAAATTTCCGCATATTTATCACGTGTGAAAAAAATTTAAGGTCATAAAAAATGATCGACGTGAAATACCGCTATCAATTAACTTTGTATTATAGAAAATTTACAAATAATTAAAATTTTCTAATTATTTATTTACACATTTACTCAAGCTGAAACACAAACATTCTACATTTGTATAAAATTTAATTTTTCAATAGTATTCACACATTTGTACTATAATTTACTAATTACTATATGTACGTATATATTTTATTGCAATAACAATAAATTTATCTTGTTGGTGTACCCCCCCCTCTACATTCTTTGTACTCTTTACGCATATTTTAAAAGAAAAATCCACGTTGTTTTCGTTCATTAATAATTATTATTTACGTTTACTACGACATTGTCAATTATTTTTTTTGCTTTTTTTCTTTTATTTTACCACTACATATGAAATGGAATTTTCTAATACATGTACAATTTAAAAAAAAAAAATAAAAATAAAAAAATAGTACTATTCCAGTATAACTTGTTGATTCCAAAGTTTAACTCTCATTCCAATAATTTTTATTGGAAAGTAAATCAAGAGAATAATTTTCCAATTGAGTAAATTGGAAATTTTATTCTCTCTTTTTATGATTCCATTTGGAAAGTGAAACACATGTTCTATTATTGTTTACAAACAATACACTTACAAAGTTGGTCTAGGTCATGTTTATCTGCATTTATATTCTATTATATTTTCAACACAAATAAATATACGTACATATTTGTAATTTAATGTATTAAATGTAAAGTTTAAGTGTGTGCGATAAAAATTTGTAAACAATGATTTGATTGTGTTGAAAATATGAATGTGTTAGTTGTGATCAGCTGATTATTATTGTCAAATATTTTCTTTCTTTTTGTTTACAAACAAATCGTATTAATAACGTGATACAGAAACGTGACTAATTGGAATTTGTAGTGAAAAAAAAAAATTCATTCATAAAATTCTATATTATTGCAAATCTATGTATACTAAAGTTAAGCGTTGCCACATTAGTAATATATTATTAGAGATAGGTATGTGTTGTAATAATTTTTATATATTATGTTCGTATGTAAAGTAAACTTGCGCAGTTTCATTGTTTTTATTAAAATTTTTATTTTCATTTTTAAAACAGTATAGTAATCTTTTTTATATTGAGGATTTTCTTTCGTAGTTTTCCGTAGTTTTTTGAAAGGTGACAAGGAAAAATCGTGATTGGAACTTTTTTCAATGGTGTCTGCAAAAAAGAAGAGAAAAAAGGAAATTTTTATTGTGTATACCATATACGAGTACATAGTAAATTTAAGAAATTATTGTATATAAGGAAGGAATAACTTGTGTTGAATTTTAAGTGATAAATTTAAGGATGTATAGTGAAATAATTAAAGGAAATATGAAAAGTGAAAGTAGGTTATTTTTTTTTATTGTGAACCTGTTGATATTAGGTCAGATTACATGCACTTCATTTTGTCTGTACATATTTATTTTTTACTGTGTGTATACACAATACTACTTATATGTACAATTAGAATAGTATGCTATATCGTATCTTTTTGTTTATTATTTGATCACGTGTATCATATGCATAGTATGTACAAGTACCGGTTGTTTGTATATATCGAAATTTTTTGTGTATTTTAAAAAAGGAAATTATCAATAAATTCATATGAGTAGTATTGTGAATTCTTTTGTATTTGTAAAAATTATCTGATGAAAAAATAAATGTGAATAAGTATGTAGACTAGGCGAATGACCTGGAAAAAAGGATGCCGTCAAAACAGAGACTTTTGTTATTTTTGGCATAGGTTTTATTGTTGGTTTTTTTTTTTTTTTTTTTATGAATTCTTGTGTATGTATGTATGTATATGCTAAGCATATTATATTTTTACTATAAATAGAAATTCTAGAAAATGAAAGTTTATTTTCACTTTTTAAAATAGCACATATTCAATGGCATACCTATAATATATTGATGTACGTATGCAAGTATGCATATGTAATAGATGGTTTTGTGAAGTGAATGTGTGTATTAGCGCAAGGGTATATAGTGAAAGTATCTTGCTGCATAAAACAATAAATAATTGTTATTATCAGTGGTGTAAATTAAAAATAAAATTTTATGAGAAAATTTTATTTTGCATTTCAAGCTTTTCTAGGTTTACGTTCATTTTTTTCTGCTACAACGGTTATTAGACCTAACTAGTTTTATATTATAATTATTTATTAAATATATATTCATGGCAGTTGAAAATCAAATAAGTTTGTAAAATTTTCTAATACATAAGATGTAATTAAAACTTCCATTTAATATACAGAACCAATTGGTTCAAAAGCGCCTGCATTTACTACAGAAGTAGCAACATTTTCTCATAGATCACCAGAAAATATTTCTTTAGCATTAACTTGTCAAGCTCAAGCATTTCCAGTACCTGTTTTTAGGTAATTTTTTTTCTTTAATAATAAAATTTCATATTATTTAAATTTTTTTAACGAAAATAAAATTGAGTATTTGGTTAACATTTTGGCAGTCTAAACTAAAAAATTCGATTGCTCGCATAAAATATAAGGTGTAGATTTTAACTATAAAAAATTTTTTATAGAACCTGTTGGTCATAAGGCGCCATCTTTTCCAAGTGTTGCCAGCACATTTACAATTTATTCTCCACAAAAAGAAACACTTGCATTAACTTGTGAAGCTCAAGCATTTCCTGTTCCAGTATTTAGGTGAAAAAAAAATATTTATGTTTGTCAGGGAAATAAACGCATATATAGACTTATTTTTTAAAGAAATTATATTTTAAATCTTTAGTTTACCTTGTTCTTAATTGATATTAGATATATCACTTTGATTTAAAGTGTTATTATAGAGGAATAAAAAAAATTTTAAAAATATTCAGAGCAGTTAAAATTTTCTATTGATTTTGTAACATAACAGAAGATCACTTATGTAGTAAATACAAAATTACAGAGCCTGTTGGTGCTAAAGCCCCAACATTTTCAAGTGATTCAAAAGGAAGTATATTTGTGCGTTCTGTTAATTCAAGTTTTGCTCTCTTGTGTCAAGCTCAAGCGTTTCCGGTTCCTTTAATAAGGTAAAAAAAATTCACTTATATATTGTTGATTAAGTCGCAGTTTCATGTACTTAACTCTTATAAAATTTCAGGTTGTTAAATATTTTTATTTTTTATAAAAAATATTTATATTTAATTATTTTATTTGTTGTTAAAATTTTAAGAGCCAGTAGGTGCTAAACCACCAACATTTGCTTCGGCTTCAAAAACTAGTAGCTATGTTGAAAATCAGGGAAATAGTTTTTCATTATTGTGTCAAGCTCAAGCATTTCCGGTCCCCTTAATAAGGTACCTATTAATAAAAATAAATACAAATGAAAAAATCCGTTCATTCAGGGCAGAGGTTTTTAAATAACTGTAAGGATTAATGAATTTTTGTTCGTCTTTATAAAATATTATTTTAAATATTTTTAAAAATTTTTAGAACCAGTTGGAGCAAAAGCACCAACATTCTCAACCGATTCAAACGTATTTTCATATACTAGAAGTATAAATCAAAGTTTTGCACTTCTATGTCAAGCTCAAGCATTTCCTGTCCCATTAATTAGGTAGGTAAAGAAAAATTATAAAATTTGCCTTAAAGAATGTTCAAGGCGGTATGAATGTTAATAATTATTTGAAGTTCAGGTGGTTTTTAGGTCGTTTTTATAAATTTTTTTTTTTTGAAATATTTATCACTTTTGTTGAATTTAAATTTTGTGTAATATCAGAACCTGTAGGTGCAAAACCACCAACATTTTCAACGGATTCTGAAAGTTCTAGGTATACAAGACATCTTAATCAAAGTTTTGCTCTTCTCTGTCAAGCTCAAGCATTTCCGGTTCCATTAATAAGGTAATTTTAAAAATAATTAAGACAATGGAGATATTAATTATGCGGTGTTACGGGAAATCGTTATTAGAATTTGACAAAACCATTTTCATTTCATTTTTTGATAAAGATGATTTTGAATTTTAACGATTAAATGATTTTTAGAACCGGTTGGAGCCAAAGCACCAACCTTTTCAACTGATTCTGATATTTCACGATACAGTAGACATCAAAACCAAAGCTTTGCACTTTTATGTCAAGCTCAAGCTTTTCCAGTTCCATTAATAAGGTAAACATTTTATAAATAACTACAATTCAATAAATAGTTTGTTTATTATCCAAACTTCTTAACAGTGTCAATATTTTACTGTAATTTTACTTTGCTTATGAGTTTTGCTATTTTTGTTCGTCTGTCCGTGAAATTCGTGAACGCAGGAAGAGAGCGATTTGAAGCATATAATGAGACGAAATATTGCGTTAAAATAATATATAAGAACTCTTACATACATTGTGTATGTATACACAGCTCGTTTACATAAAGTATTTTGTATAATAGTTTGTTACCTTGTAACAATTTGAACACTATCTCTATACGTCTAAAGTTACTAAAGGTACTAGCAAATATTTATAAAGTCCCAACATTTAGTGAAGCATATGCATGTACATATATATTCAAGAAAGATATCTTAGTGAAATATAATACAAATTTTAATATGAAAATTTTCATGTTACAAATAGAGCCTGTTGGAGCTAAAATTCCAACTTTTTCTAATGATGCCAAAAGTTCAACTTTTATAAAGCATGTCGGTCAAAGTTTTGCCATGTTATGTCAAGCTCAAGCATTTCCAGTTCCGTTAATAAGGTACGTTAAATCGTGACCATTCATTCATTTGTCCTATTCATTTGTGAAATTTTCGTCTATAACAAATGCATAGAAAATCTTTTTGGTATTAGTATTCGTAAATTGCTCTTAAAATTTGTGGTAACTAAAATTTTAATACAAAAGTTGTATCCGTTCCCGTTCCCATAACCAGGCACTTTTTTTTTTTAAAGTCCAATTAGAATTTAATTTCTCATTCATAAATTTTTATAATTAGAACCAGTTGGTGCTAAGGCTCCAACATTTAATACAGATTCCAAAATATTTTGGTATACAAGAAATAAGGATCAAAGTTTTGCTTTATTATGTCAGGCTCAAGCATTTCCAGTTCCGCTTATAAGGTATAAAAAATTATTTGTAAGTCAAATATAGTACTTATTTAAAAAAAAAATATTTTCACATCTTTCTCTATCCCAAACAAAGGCACTAGTTTATTACTTCTTTTAGTCTATACTATTTGTACTGATAATATTTTTGACATTTTAGAACCTGTTGGTGCAAAGCCTCCAACATTTTCAACAGCAGCAAAAAGTATTTCATACGTTGAAAAAGAAGGCAATAGTTTCTCATTATTATGTCAAGCCCAAGCATTTCCTGTACCTTTAATAAGGTGAATTGTTTTTTTAACGAATTTTCGTGCAATTTAAAATATCGAACATTAAGGGTTTTATTTTCCTAAGATTTAGGCGGTTGTTTTTGGAAGATTTTTATAATTTAGTTTAAATTTTAGAACCAGTAGGGGCTAAAGGTCCAACATTCTCAACTGATTTAAAAAGTTCTTCTTTTGAAAAACAAGTCGGTCAAAGTTTCGGAATGTTGTGTCAAGCTCAAGCATTTCCTGTGCCACTAATAAGGTTTGCAATATAAGATATTAAAAATATTTATTGATTTATTATTCTAATTTTTTGCCAAGGTGGGCATACGTGAAAATTTTTAAAAATTTTTAATTTTGTCAAGGTAGGGTTACGTGAAACTCTTTAAAAAATTTTTGGTTTTTTTTTTTTTTGCAAAGGGGTACGTGAAAATTTTTAAAAATTTTGGTTTTTGCCAAGGTAGGGGTGCGTGAAAATTTTTACAAAATTTTGAGTTTTTTTTGCTAAGGAAAGGGTACGTGAAAATTTTTAAAAAATTTTTAATTTTTTTGAAAAAATAGGGGTAGTTCCAACTCCTAACATTGGGTTATTTACATATTAAAAATATTGTTTTAATTAAAATAGAAGTTTTTATTTCAAGAACCTGTTGGAAGTGTTGCACCAAAAATCTCCGGCGGTCGTTTACAAGAATCGACTATTACAAACAAAAGTAGCTTAGCAATCTTGTGCTTAGGGCAATCATTTCCCACACCATCTTTTAGGTATTTTTGATTTGAAAATCGTAATGTTCTTAAAATTTTTACATAATAGCCCAATCCCAATATTATTGCAATTATTTTTTGAATTTAAATTCGAGCTTGTCAATAAAATATTTAAAAACTTTCAAAGTTTGAAAAATTCAAAAACACTTTCAGAACCAGTTGGAAGCGTTGCACCAAAAATATCTGGTGACCGTCTCCAGGAAATGACAGTGAAAAATAATGCAACACTCGCAATTTTATGTTTAGGACAGTCCTATCCGGTTCCGGTTTTTAGGTAATTACATAATTTCGAAATATATGCAGACGAAAGGGTACCAATTTCCATGTTCTGAGTTAGTGCTTTGATAAGTACGATAGAAACTCTTCTATTGCAGAGCCAATTGGTCATGTTAAACCTAAAGTGTCTTCTAAAAGCATTGAAGTTAGAGATGTTCCAGTAAATGGAACTTTTGTAGGATTATGTCCGGGTCAGGCTTATCCAGTTCCAGTGTATCGGTAACACAAATACTTTGATTTCCTTATAATTAGGCATCCCCAAACGCGTTTATTAAAAAAATGCTTTTGGAATATATTATGCAATGCAAAAGTGAAGCTATCACCTAATTTTTTTTTAATTTCAATATTGCTTTATTGCCATTTAGTAAGAAGTAAAAAATCAAGTTTTAGTCATGTTTGCATTGCATAAACCAAAAGCTGTCCAATGGAGGATATCATCTTCCGAAAAAATTGCTTTTTAACTAATGACATAATTTATTTTATTCCACAGATGGTATAAATTCATTGAAGGAACCACGAGAAAACAAGCTGTCGCACTTAATGATCGAGTAAAACAAGTTTCTGGTACATTAATAATTAAAGATGCCGTTGTTGAAGATTCTGGAAAATATTTATGTGTTGTGAATAACTCTGTTGGCGGTGAAAGTGTTGAGACCGTTTTAACTGTAACAGCTCCATTATCAGCGAAAATTGATCCACCAACACAGACGGTAGATTTCGGACGACCAGCGGTATTTACTTGTCAATATTCCGGTAATCCAATTAAAACTGTATCATGGCTTAAAGATGGAAAATCAATTGGTCATAGTGATCCAGTTTTACGAATTGAATCAGTTAAGAAAGAAGATAAAGGAATGTACCAATGTTTTATACGAAATGATCAAGAAAGTGCAGAAGCAAGTGCCGAATTAAAACTAGGAGGACGTTTTGACCCACCAGTTATTCGACAAGCTTTTCAAGAAGAAACAATGCAACCAGGACCAAGTGTATTCTTAAAATGTGTAGCTGGTGGTAATCCAACTCCAGAAATTTCATGGGAACTTGATGGTAAAAAAATTGCTAATAATGATCGGTATCAAGTTGGACAATATGTTACTGTAAACGGAGATGTTGTCTCATATTTGAATATAACATCTGTGCATGCAAATGATGGTGGTTTATATAAATGTATTGCAGCTAGTAAAGTTGGTGTTGCACAACATTCGGCAAAATTAAATGTTTTTGGTTTGCCTTATATTAGACAAATGGAAAAGAAAGCTATTGTCGCTGGAGAAACATTGTTTGTAACATGCCCTGTAGCTGGTTATCCAATTGAATCTATTGTATGGGAACGAGGTAAGTATATTAAATTAAAGAAAATAAAATAGTTTTTTTATTTGAATA
This sequence comes from Condylostylus longicornis, assembly GCF_029603195.1. Taxonomy (NCBI): domain Eukaryota; kingdom Metazoa; phylum Arthropoda; class Insecta; order Diptera; family Dolichopodidae; genus Condylostylus; species Condylostylus longicornis. Next base: position 450,185 of record NW_026578092.1, read on the forward strand.
AAATTAAACAATAACTATCAAAATTATTCAATATTTGTATAAATTTCAGATAATCGAGCACTCCCAATTAATAGAAAACAGAAAGTCTTCCCAAATGGTACACTTATTATAGAAAATGTGGAACGGAATTCAGATCAAGCTACATACACTTGCGTTGCAAAAAATGCTGAAGGATATTTAGCTAGAGGTTCACTTGAAGTACAAGTTATGGGTAAGTTAGAAGGTTTCATTTTTTTCCACTTTTCGTTTAGCAGGAAAGTGGACACATAACAACATGGAAAGTATTAAGGATGAATAAGAAGAAACGAAATTGAAGTAATTTCGGTGCTAAATCGAATTCAGACTCAATTTATTTCAATAAATTTTGTGTCCTTAATGCTATCCTGAGTTAATTTTTTGCATTAAATTTTTTATATTTATCAAAGGATACAAAGAGTAAAACAACGAAAATATTTCATAAGATCATAACTTCGTTGAATTTAAATGGTTTTAGATTGTTTTGTTTTCTCGATTAAGTGCCCCCATTTTTGATTTTTTGTTTTTTTTTATTAAATGATATACGTAACTTAGTATTAAATGATATACATACTTAGTTTTACCACAAATTGTTCCGTTTGATTTCGGCGATGAACCGATTAATATGTATGATATGGTATCAGCGACATGTACTGTAAATAAAGGTGATTTACCCATTGACTTATATTGGACAACATCACCAAGTCCATCTAATGGACGTGAATTACGTACAAATGATGGTATTCTAATAACAAAAACAACTCAACGTATCATAATGCTTAGTATTGAATCAGTTCATGCAAGACATCGTGATAATTACACATGTGTTGCCAGAAATTTAGCTGGTGCTGCTTATCATACAGCTGAATTAAGAGTTAACGGTTAATAATATGTTCTAAAATTAAATAAAATTTATGGTTTTCATAATTTCCTTTCTTTTTTTTTTATTTTAATTTAGTAGATATTTGTTTTATTTAATTCATTTAATATAACAACTATGTACAGTAAAACTTATTTATAATGCCACTTGTAAGGAATTTATGGTCATATATATTCATGCAGATAATTCTCTAACAAAAACGCTTACTAATTTTTACGCTTAGTTAAGCACTTATATTTAAATAATTTCTCCACAATAAAATTTTGAAAATATGTGAACTTAAATGATTCAAGAACATTGAGCATTTCAAAAGTGTTTTTAGAAAAAACTGTTCAGAACTAGGTCTTCTCAGACTTAAATCCCATTTTTCTGGGTAAATACTTCTAGTGGCTTGAATATCTTTGATGTTTTGGCATTTGGGATCAAAGTTTTCATGATTTAAGAATTATTTGGTAAAAATTTTTAAATTTTAAATTGTAACTTGACTTAAAATTTGAATAAGTGATGAGAAACCGAAGATCAAAATTGAAATTTATGGATCACAGTTACTTCTGTCTATGACATTTTATAAGAAACTTAAGTACTGTTTAAAGCTGTTAAGCTTTGTGACGCTAAAAATTTATCACAAATGTCAAAACAGAATTATTATCAAAGTTATAAATCGAATTATGTTTAAATAAAATACTAGAGAATGAGAAATTCAATAATATATTGCCTAATTTGTTCAAATATTTCAATCGCAGACTAACTTGTAGGAAATTGATTATTTAATGAAAATTCCTCATGAATACACTGTGTTCCTCAAAATAGTTTACTGTATTGTAAATTATTACTTTATATAATGCGTAAATTAGTTTTTTATTAATTTTCTTTGCTTATTATAATTTTATTTTAAAATTTTAAGTTCTTCCACAAATTGTCCCATTTGATTTTGGTGAGGAAAGTATAAATGAAATGGATATGGTTTCGGCATCATGTACTGTCAATAAAGGTGACATGCCAATAAATATTGTATGGTCGAAAGATAATGGTCGATTATATACAAGTGATGGTATTTCAATTTCACGTACGAATAAACGTATAAGTGTTTTGAGTATTGAATCGGTAAGAGCTCGACATGCTGGAAATTATACATGTATTGCAACAAATCCAGCTGGGATGGTACAATATTCTGCTGAATTAGCAATTAAGGGTGATTTTGTATATAAAAAAAAATGATTTTCTTTTCTTTTCTGTAGTTTATATGAGCGATTTTATTTTATTTATTTAAGATTTAATTTGCATTTTATTTTCGATCCTTCCTAAAAATACTTTCTATCGAAATGAATTGTGGTACATATTTTCAAAGAAAATCTTAGTACTATATTACTTATTCAGATGATAATTTTAATAACTTATAAGAGTGTATTACAATTTCGAACAGTTTTACCACAAATTCTTCCTTTTGATTTTGGTGAGCCGACTGACGCTTTTGATATGGCAACCATAAATTGTGCTGTTAGTAAAGGGGATATACCAATAGATATATTTTGGAAATTTAATGGGTATCGTTTAAGAGGTACAAATGATGGTATTGTAATAACAAAAAGTGGTAATAGAATTAGTATGTTGAATATTGAATCAGTAAGATCGCGTCATAGCGGTACTTATACATGTGTTGCTGCTAATGCAGCTGGAAGTGTTGAACATTCAGCTGAATTGCATGTTAATGGTATATACTTGATAAGTTTTCGATTAGTTTCAATAGTAAAATAAAAATTAATTTATTTCATTTTTTATATATTTTTTCGAATTTATTTAGTTAATTAATATCCTTAAAAATTTCCAATTACTGTGTAGTTCCACCTCAAATAATGCCTTTTTCTTTCGGCGATGAATCATTTAATGCTGGGGATAGTATTGGTGTTCAATGCATTATTGTTAAAGGTGATGTTCCATTAGGTATTAAATGGACGCTAAATGATAAACCAATCAATGATGATGATGGTATCACTATTACAAAAATGTCTAAAAAGACTAGTCTTTTGAATATTTTATCGGTTGAAGAAGAGCATCGGGGTATATTTAAATGTATTGCTGAAAATGCAGCGGGGGTTGCTGAATATATGTCTGAATTGAAAGTCAATGGTTCGAATTGTTTGAATATTTAAAGAAAATTTATGCACTTTTTTTATTTATGTTTGCTTTTTTAATTTATTATTTTGTTTAAAATCCTGAATTCAAAAATTTTGTTCTCAAAAGTTAAGAGAAAATTTCATATGAATAGTTTTACCACAAATTTTGCCATTTGAATTCGGTGAGCCAGTAGATGCTTTAAATATGGCAACTGTTAATTGTGCTGTTATAAAAGGTGATATTCCAATTGATATTTACTGGAAATTTAATGAATATAGAATTCATGGATCAAATGATGGTATTTTAATAACACGTAGTGGACAGCGAATAAGTGTACTAAGTATAGAGTCGGTAAGATCACGACATATGGGAAAATATACATGTGTTGCATCGAATGCAGCTGGGAGTTTTGAACATTCAGCTGAACTACACGTTAACGGTTATTAATAGAATATTATCTAATTAATTCTGGGTTTTAAATATTTATTAAGTTTTTGATTTGCAGTAAAAATTTTAGTTAATAACCTCAATTCCAATTGACAGAACTCTGATAATTAACTTGATTATGATGACTTTTCTTATATTATCAGTTCCACCTCAAATAATGCCATTTAGTTTTGGTGAAGAATCCTTCAATACTGGTGATAGTATTGGAGTTCAATGTATGATAGTAAAAGGTGATCTTCCTTTGGGTATCTTATGGACCTTAAATGGATCTCCAATTGCTGAAGATGATGGAATAACCATAACAAAACTATCAAAGAAAACGAGCGTATTGAATATAGCTTCGGTTGAAGAAGAGCATCGGGGCATTTTTAAATGTATTGCTAAAAATGGTGCTGGATATACTGAATATTCTTCTGAATTAAAAGTTAACGGTTGTTAATTTGTGGTTTTTGTTGGTGTTTTCTTTTTTTGTTTATTGTTAAAATAATCCTTTCTAACTTTGTATTTATTTTAATTTTCAATAAAATTTATTCCCATCCCCTAATTCAGTCGCGCCACAAATTGCTCCATTTACTTTCGGAGATGAACCGTCAAATACTGGTGATATGGCCGGTGTACAATGTATGGTACCAAAGGGTGATTTACCAATTGAAATAAATTGGACATTAAATTTCAAACCTGTTATTTCGGGGGATGATGGAATTACATTGCTTAAAGTAAATCCAAGAACAAGTTCCTTGAATATCGCATCCGTTGATGCAGAACATCGTGGTACCTATAATTGTATTGCTAAAAATAAAGCCGGATTTAATGAATATTCATCAGAATTACATGTTAATGGTATTTTACAGAACGATTAAATTTTAAAGTTCAATCTTATCTTTTTTTTATTTAGTTTTAATTTCCATTTTCCTTCCATTTTCCTTATGAATAACAAACTAAACATACAGAATTTAATGAATTCCTTGTTGAATATTCAAATTATAACACAAAAAACAGTGTCTCCTCAAATTCTTCCATTCAACTTTGGAGATGAGCCATCAAATACTGGAGATATGACAGGTGTGTCGTGTATTGTACCCAAGGGTGATTTACCGATTGATATTATGTGGACCCTTAATTCACAACCGATTATAAATGGTGATGATGGCATAGTTCTATTAAAAGTTAATCCACGAACAAGTTCCTTAAGTATATCATCTTTAGAAGCTGAACATCGTGGCATATATAAATGTATTGCTAAAAATCAAGCTGGAACGGTAGAATATAGTTCTGAATTACATCTGAATGGTTAATTTCACATCTAAAACTCATTTTATCTAATATGTTATTAAAAATTATTTTTTTATTTTTTCTGCAACATTATTAATATTGATTCCAATTCCTATTGTCCTAAATTCTTGCCGTTGAATAGTGGCTCCACAAATTTTGCCATTTACATTTGGTGATGAACCATCTAATACCGGTGATATGACTGGAGTTCAATGTATAGTACCAAAAGGTGATTTACCAATTGACATCATGTGGACTTTGAATTTTGAGCCTATAATTTCTGGCGAAGATGGAATATATTTATCTAAAGTTAATCCAAGAACAAATTCTTTAAGTATCTCCTCTTTAGAAGCGGAACATCGCGGTATTTATAAGTGTATAGCTAGAAATCAAGCCGGGTTTGCTGAATATTCAGCAGAATTAAATTTAAATGGTTTTTATTATCAAAATTTAGATTTTTTAAAACGTGTTTAAAATTTGTTTATTACAATATTTTTTTATTATTATTTTCAAATTATCCTTATTTCCTTCCGTGTGCATCATTCCACAAAATAGTTGCACCACAAATTTTACCATTTAATTTTGGAGAGGAGCCATCAAATACTGGGGATATGACTGGTATTCAATGTATCGTTCCAAAGGGTGATTTGCCTATTGACATTAATTGGACTTTAAATTCAAAACAAATATCCTCTGATGAGGATGGTATAACTTTATATCGAATGAACGCTAGAACAAGTTCGCTCAATATTGCTTCATTAGAAGCGGAGCATAGGGGAATTTACAGATGTATTGCGAAAAATAAAGCTGGATTTACTGAATTTTCGTCTGAATTGCGTGTTAATGGTTCGAAATTAAATTCCTTTCTACTTTAGATTGTTTTACTTTAATGTTTTTGTTGTTTTTCTTTTTTTTTTGCTTTAAAAATGCCTATTAATTAATTTAATTTAATCCGGAAATTAGTTTCACCACAAATAATGCCATTTACGTTTGGTGATGATCCATCAAATATGGGTGAAATAGCCAGTGTTAATTGTGTGGTGCCTAAAGGTGATTTACCACTCAATATTTATTGGACATTGAATTCTGCACCGATAGTTACTGGCGAAGAAGGGTTTACGATAATGAAAATGAATGCTAGAACAAGTTATTTAAATATCGATTATCTAGAAGCAAAACATCGCGGAATTTATAAATGTATTGCAACCAATTTGGCTGGCACAGTAGAATTTTCCGCTGAATTATTTGTTAACGGTTAATATGATTCTTTACAATTATAAGTCTGTAGAAAGTTTTATGATTTTTTTTTTAATTTTATATTAAATTTGTCCTGAGTTCCCGTGTTAAATGTTTCGCCATTTTAAAAAAATGTTTAGATTTTAAAAACTCAACAGAAAAAAATTAATAAATAACTTAATTATAAAGATGAAATGTGATTGTGCTCTGTTAAGATTTTCTCTCTATTTTATTGCAAAAAATAATAAATATTAGTTGCACCTCAAATTATGCCGTTTGCATTTGGTGACGAACCTTTCAATACGGGTGATATGGCTGGTGTTCAGTGTATGGTAATGAAAGGTGATTTACCATTAGATATACATTGGACTCTAAATTCAGAACCAGTTATTTCTGGAGATGATGGAATTACAATTTTTCGAATGAATGCCAAAATTAGTTCTCTTAGCATTGCTTCTGTTGAAGCTGCACATCGCGGTATTTATCAGTGTGTAGCCCGAAATAATGCCGGATTTGATGTTTATAGTTCTGAACTTCATGTTAATGGTTTGCATAAATTATAAAATATTAAAAAAAAAAAATTTGTTTTTTATAATTTTTTTTATCTATAATTTAAATTCCTAAATGTCCACCTTAAATATAATTCTAAAAGTGATTCTTCTTATAACTGAAATTAAAACAGTTCCACCACAAATATCACCTTTTACATTTGGTGACGAGCCTTTAAATCGTGGGGAAATTGCAAGTGCAACATGTATGATACCAAAAGGTGATTTACCTTTAGATATTTATTGGACATTGAATTCAGCTTTAATTGTAACTGGTGAAATGGGTTTTAGTTTATTAAAAATGAATAGAAGATCAAGTGTTTTAAGTATCGATTCATTAGATGCCTACCATAGAGGAATCTACAAATGTATTGTTAATAACTCAGCTGGATATTCTGAATACAGTGCTGAATTAATGGTTAATGGTGTGTTAGCAAAAAATTCTTGATTCTCTTCTATACGATATTTTTATTTAATATTTATATTTTATTCTTAATTTTATTCCCAACCCTTACAAATTTTTAGGTTTAATTGGATATTAAGATATCAAATTTAATCCGTTCTTCATATTCGTGTAACTAGGGATTCAAGTTCATTTCACACAAAATACTTATTTTTTTTTTTTATTTTAAATACATATGTAAATTTGTAATATAGTTGCACCGCGAATACTTCCTTTCGGTTTTGGAGAAGAAACGGTAAATGTTGGTGAAATTGCAAGTGCTACTTGTCTTATACCTCAAGGAGATTTTCCCATTGAAGTTCATTGGACCTTAAATGATTTACCTGTAATCAATGGCAAAAATGGATTTACAATTTTACGTATAAACCAAAGAACAAGTTCTTTATATATTGAATCATTAGAATCGATACATCGGGGTATTTATGGTTGTATTGCTATCAATAAAGCCGGAAAAAGTGAATATTACGCTGAATTACAAATAAATGGTGTGTTTAATAGATTTTTTAAGTAGCACTAAAAATATTACATAAGCAACTATTATTTAAATTACTCGTATAGAGGAAGTGGATTTCAACTAAATTTGATACTTTGTAAAATTGATACTCAAAAAATGGTGTGCATTTATTGCAGTTGATTAAAAACTTTATGGTGTTACTGTAAATCAGATATCTTTACATTAATTGATTTGATTTCTCCTTTCATTATAAATTTTAATTGGTTTTTGAAGGATATTTTTATAAGACGACTTTTATACCTTCAGTTTCACCACAAGTTTTACCATTTTCATTTGGTGATGAGCCTGCAAATACTGGAGAAATTGCAAGTGTTAATTGTGTTGTTCCAAAAGGTGATACTCCAATCAATATTCATTGGACGTTAAATAACGCTCCTATAGTAAATAGTGAAGATGGTTTCACAATTTTGAGAATCAATCCGAGAACAAGTTCTTTAAATATTGATTCGTTAGAAGCTTTACATCGTGGAATTTATAAATGTGTAGCGATGAATGCAGCGGGTCGTAGCGAATATACTGCCGAATTACGAGTTAATGGTATATCATATTGGGTCTTAAAATTAATTTTGATGTTTTAGTATTTTTTCAAAATGGTTTTGTTATAATCTAATTTTTTGCCATTATTTTCTTTCCAAATCAATCATATATGTTCGAGTAAATTTAGTGTGCATTCTTTGCAGTCGAATTGTTAAATTGTGTACTATAAATTCATTTATAAATATAAAGTTCGAATGTATGCTTTGTTTTTTAATATGTAAAAATATCTATTTGCATTTAATTATTTAAAGTACCTCCACAAATAATGCCATTTATGTTTGGAGATGAGCCATCTAATAATGGTGATAGTACAGCTGTTAATTGTATGATAACTAAAGGTGATTTGCCATTACAAATTCAATGGTCTTTAAACGGTCAACCGATAACATCGAGTGAACATGATGGAATTACGATAGTGAAAATGACACAGAGATTAAGTTCTTTAAGTATTGATTCAATAAAGGCTCATCACCGCGGTACTTTTAAATGTATTGCTACAAATAAAGCAGGAATTGCTGAACAATCTTCTGAATTAATTGTTAATGGTTAATTTTTTGTATTTTATTTATACATACTTTAATATTAAATTTTAGATTTATTCAATTTTGTACCCATAATCTGTATGTACACACAGAGTAGTTTTTGTATTTTTTATAATAATTTTTATATGAAACTACTTATGTACCTATTGTTGTGTTTATTTTTTAAAAACAAAATTAGTTCCACCACAAATTGTCCCCTTTACCTTTGGTGAAGAAGCAACGAATTCTGGTGATAGTATGGGTGTTCAATGTACTGTTACTAAAGGAGATTTACCAATTAATATAATTTGGATGCATAATAATAGAACAATTGTATCTGGGGATAATGATATTATATTGGGTAGAATGTCTTCCAAATCAAGTACATTAAATATTGATTATATATCAAGTGATCATCGTGGAATTTATTCTTGTGTAGCTGTTAATAAAGCTGGAATGAATATTTATGAAGCTGAATTGAAAGTCAATGGTTATAATTATAAATTTGAATGTTAAAATTTTTATATTTCATTTCTTTTATTATTTATTTATATTATTGCAATCCCAACAATATTAATTATATATATTTTTTTTTGTCGAATTACAAAATTTCGATTTATATAAACGTTTAAAATTAAATATTTTTGTATTACCCCATATGAAAAATTGTATTGCGTTCAATCGAAAGTCGATATCAATGTTTTTTTCCAGCCCATGTCAATATTATGCTAATGATTATTATATTATGTAAAATTTGAACAATATTGCACATAAATTTATGTTTAATTTTTTTATTTTGCTTAATGAACATTAAATATAGCATAAATGTTCATTATTCATGGCAAAATTTGAAAAATATTATAATATTTAATAGTCATACGGGGTGATTCATTTATAAGTGTGATATAACCCTTTCCAAAAGGTTAACAAAGTCTCTTATACAATTAAGAAATTTGCTTTATTTAAAAATACTTTCTCAGATATTGGACATTTCACTATTACACATGACAATGCATTTATTAAATGAATCATCCGGGTGTCGTACAGGAACTTATTATAATTTTATTAATTAAATTTTATAATTACAATACATTGTAATTATTTGTTATGGTATCTATATAATAAATATTTCTTATTCTTCTATACACAATATAATTATAGTATTACCAGAAATTTTACCATTTCAATATGATGGTATTTTAAATGTTGGTGATTCTGTTGATTTAATATGTCAGATATATAAAGGTGATAGACCAGTACAAATTTCATGGAGTTTTTTACGTTTAAGTCATAAAAAACATAAAGATATTCAACCAGTAATGCGTACACATCGTATTAGTGCACAATCAAGTGTACTTTCAATACCACAAGCAACAGCTTCACATACTGGAACATATATTTGTACAGCAACAAATATTGCTGGACAAACTTCATATAGTACAAATTTAACTGTTAATGGTATTATTTTATATTATCTATAATATTTTACCGATAATTGCTAATTTTTTTTTTTTTTTAAAATAAATTATCCAAAGACTGATAATTAAATAATTAATTAATTTCGATATAAACAAATCCAAGAGGTGTAAAAAATTAAAGTGATAATCTTCTACTAAATCAATATAATTGGAAAAGGTTTGGAGTAGGCTTACCATACTAACATAATTTATAAAAATTTATTAGAGCGTATATTCTTATATGTAAAGCTTTTTTCTGTTTTAAATTAATAAACGCAAATCAAAATTAATTCTTTAATTGTAATGGTTCGGTAATTTTGTAAGGTTCATCAATTTCGAAAATTGTATCTAAAGTCATTATTTTCTTATAAATATTTCATTTAGAAACATTAATTGTAATTATTAAAATCATTTATGTAATTACAATAAGTTTTTAACTATTTTTTTTTTTTTTGAAAAATCCTTTTTATATTTAAAATTCAAATTATACATGACGCAATCACATGTTATTATATATATACATATTTGTACATTTTCTTCAGTTCCACCAAAAATTGTACCATTTACGTTTGGTGATGAGCCAGTAAATTTTGAAGAATCTGCTTCAGTAACATGTTTAATATCAAGTGGTGATTCTCCAATTGATATTGAATGGTTATTCAATGATTATGGTTTAAATTCTTTTTCTGGTGCATCGGTATTCAAAAGTGGAAAAAGAACGAGTATTTTAACAATTGATAGTGTTAGTGCTAGAAATGTTGGAAATTATACATGTAAAGCTAAAAATCAAGCAGCTGCTGTTAGTTATACTGCTGCACTTATTGTTAATGGTTATTATTCTATTATTAATTTTAAGAAATTTTGAAAAATTTTCATTTTTATATTTTTATTTCACTTATTTATGATTTTTGCCACCACCTAAAAATATATACATATATTATTTTTTAAATATATCAAAATATTTATCTAGTTTACTCCTATATTTAAGTAGACTAAGTTGATAACGTTATTAAAACTTATGGATATGTCATAATTGATAAAAATTCGATTTTTTTTTTTAGTTTTATAAAATTAATTGCTATTTCGATACATTTCTCTGCAGTTCCCCCTAAAATTATTCCATTTACATTTGGTGATGAACCAGCAAATTTTGAAGAGTCAACATCAATTACTTGCCAAATATCTAGTGGTGATCCTCCAATTGATATTGAATGGTTGTTCAATGATTATGGTATTAGTTTATTTTCTGGTGTGTCTGTTTTAAAAAGTGGGAAAAAAACAAGTATATTAACAATTGATAATGTAAGAGCAAGAAATGCGGGAAATTATACATGTTTAGCCAAAAATCAAGCTGCAGCCGTAAATTATACAGCGGAACTAATTGTTAATGGTTAAAATCTCTGCAATATTTTTTTTTGCCAAAATAATATTAATTTTATTTCTTTATTTTTTAATTTTTGATTTCCTTTATAAAATCCATTCCTCTCTTATTATATTTGGAATATTTGGAAATTTCAGTGTATTTATGAAAAAAAAACTGACTTAAATTTAAAACTTTTATTTTAGTTAAAAAAAAAAACTTGTATTTGAAATAAAAAATAAAATAATTGACTAGTACAAAATAATTGTGTAAAATTAACAGTCCCACCAAAAATCGTTCCGTTCTCATTTGGAGAAGAACCAGTGAATTTCGAAGAGTCGGCATCAGTTACATGTCTTATTTCAAGTGGGGATTCTCCGATTGATATAGAATGGCTATTTAATGACTATGGTATAAGTGCGTTTTTTGGAATATCAGTTGTCAAGGGTGGAAAACGTAATAGTATGCTAACTATTGATAGTGTCAATGCAAAACATGCTGGGAATTACACTTGTTTAGCTAAAAATCGAGCCGCGGCTGTAAACTATACAGCTGAATTAATTGTTAATGGTTAAAATGAAAACAAAATTCTTTTGTTTAAAAAAAAAATAAAATTTTTATTTTATTTGTTTTTTGTTTAAATTGAATGTCATTTATAAATCCTCTCCTCTGTCATAATTTCTAAATGAAATAATTTAAAATATAAAAATTAATACTCGTATGTTAAAAGAAATGATTAAAAATTATGTTCATATATAAAATAATTATAAAAATTTCACAGTTCCGCCAAAAATAGCTCCATTCTCCTTTGGAGAAGAACCAGTGAATTTTGAAGAAACAGCTTCAGTTATGTGTATTGTTTCAAGTGGTGATTCTCCGATTGATATAGAATGGTTATTTAATGACTATAGTATAAGTGCGTTTTTTGGAATATCAGTTTTGAAGGGTGGAAAACGTAATAGTATGTTGACGATTGACAGTGTTAATGCAAAACATGCTGGAAACTATACTTGTTTAGCTAAAAATCGAGCCGCGGCTGTAAATTACACAGCTGAATTAGTTGTTAATGGTTAATGAAACCGATATTCTTTTGATTTAAAAAAAATTTGAATTTGTTTTTTTATAGTTAAATTTTTATGTCCTTTAGAAGTCCCGTCCTCTCTCGTAATTTTTAAATACAATTATAAAATATAAATACTAATAGATATGCGTATTTTGAGTAAAATACATGACTTAAGTTAAAAGTTTCTTTTAGTTTGAAATCTTTGCAATCAAAATGATTAATAAATTAATAAGTTATAATATATTCATAATATATTCATACAACTCTAATATAGTTCCGCCAAAAATTGTTCCATTTTCATTTGGAGACGACCCAGTGAATTTTGAAGAAACGGCATCAGTAACGTGTATTGTTTCAAGTGGTGATTCTCCGATTGATATAGAATGGTTATTCAATGACTATAGTATAAGTGCATTTTTTGGAATATCAGTTTTGAAGGGTGGAAAACGTAATAGTATGTTGACGATTGACAGTGTTAATGCAAAACATGCTGGAAACTATACTTGTTTAGCTAAAAATCGAGCCGCGGCTGTAAATTACACAGCTGAATTAGTTGTTAATGGTTAATCGAAAATTTTTACATATTGCAATTTGTAGAATCAAAAATTTGGTTTTTTAATCAATATTTATTATTTTATTTTCTTAATTTTTTTCAATTATTTTTGATATAGTCCCACCAAAAATTGTTCCTTTTACGTTTGGGGAGGAACCAATCAATTTTGAAGAAACGGCTTCCGTTACTTGTATTATATCGAGTGGAGATTTTCCAATTGAAATCGAATGGTTATTTAATGGTTACGGTTTAAGTACGTATACTGGAATTTCAGTATTAAAAAGTGGCAAAAGAACGAGTATATTAACTATAGATGGCGTGAATGCCAGAAATGCTGGCAATTATACATGTTTGGCTAAAAATGATGCGGCAGCTGTAAATTTTACAGCTGAATTAACTGTTAATGGTTATCTAGCAAGAGAATTAAAATTATTTCAGTGTCTTTTATAATTGATTTTAAAATTTTTTTTAATTTTAAATTTTAATTTCATTAAAAAATTTCCTAGATCCTTAAAAAACTTATGTATATTGTTTTTTTGTTTTGTTAATGTATATGTATAAATTATAGTGCCACCGAAAATAGTTCCTTTCTCGTTCGGTGAAGAGCCAGCTAATTTTGAAGAAACTACTTCTATAACTTGTATCATATCAAGTGGTGATCAACCTATTGATATTGAATGGTTATTTAATGGTTATGGTTTAAGCACATTTTCTGGTGTATCAATAATCAAAGGTGGAAAACGTTCTAGTATATTGAATATAGATAGTGTTAATGCTAGAAATGCTGGAAATTATACTTGTAAAGCTAAAAATCCTGCAGCAGCTGTAAATTATACAACTGAATTGGTTGTAAATGGTTAATATTTTTGATGAGATTGGTTTTTTAAGAATTAGATTTTTTTTTTCTTTGTAAAGCTCAGTTTCTAATTTATTTCATTTCATTTGGTATTTTATTTAATCCTTACCTAGTCCTTAATCACGATTACAGAAATTATGAACGCCATATTTAAAATGCATAAATTTATTTAAAATCTAAAATAAACTTATATGAATAGTATTTTTTTTGATTTTATTGAATAATTTGATCTTAAGATACAATGAATAATTGTTGACTAATTTTGAAAATGCCGTCATTTTAATAAATAAAAAATATTTGACAGTCCCACCAAAAATTATTCCATTTACTTTTGGAGAAGAACCGGTAAATTTTGAAGAACCGGCAACTGTTTCTTGTTTAATTTCGAGTGGAGATTTTCCAATTGAAATTGATTGGCTTTTTAATGGTTACGGATTAAGTACATTCCCTGGAGTATCTGTAATTAAAAGCGGAAAGAAGACAAGTATATTAACAATTGAAAGTGTAAACGCCAGAAATGCGGGAAATTATACATGTATAGCACGGAATTCTGCAGCTTCTGTAAATTTTACTACGGAACTGATTGTTAATGGTCAATATATATATATTTTTTTAAAGATATCTAATTTTTCTGTAGACTATTTTTATTTTGTTTAATAAATTGTTATCCATTTTTATTTTTCCCCATAATCAGTTACTCTAAATTGTATGATAATTTGAAATGTGTTCAATGTTATGTAAAACCACGCATAAAATCCTTTATTAACCACTTTTACGTGCAATAAGCACAATATGTTCTTGAAATTTAAGAACATATTAAAAGTAAAGATTAAAATTTGTAAAAACTATTTTTTAAAATTTTTTTATTTTTTTTAATCTCAGAATTAAGAGTATGTCAGTTTTTGTTTTGCGAACAACTCCAAGACTACATAAGATTATTATTATGACAATATTCTCATATTTTAAAATGTGTGTATTCAAAATATTTTTATTTAATAGTGCCACCAAAAATAACACCTTTCTATTTCGGTGATGATCCTGCAAATTTTGAAGACTCAGTTTCGGTATCATGTGTCATTTCTAGTGGTGATATGCCAATCGAAATTGAATGGCTTTTTAATGATTTTGCTTTAAGCGAATTTTCTGGTGTATCAGTGGGAAAAATGGGTAAAAGAACAAGCATTTTAAATATTGATAATGTTAGTGCAAGACATGTTGGAAATTATACTTGTTTAGCTAAAAATCATGCCGCAGCTGTTAATTATACAGCAAATTTAATTGTTAATGGTATTTGCATAAAAATATTAAATTTACGTTTGAAGTTTTTTTTAGTTTTCTTTTTCTTATAATTTCATTTTGTTTGATTTGGTATTTAGTAATTTTTTCATATACCTTTATCGTAATGATTCTTATTAGTGACAAATAAAATAAAATCCAATTGATTACCCTTAAGTTAAAAAAAATTGTAAAGAAAAAATCACTGATTTTCTATACTTACAAATAAAAATTTAGTTCCACCAAAAATAACGCCATTTGATTTTGGAGATGAACCTATTAATTATGATGAATCAGTTTCGGTAATGTGCGTCATTTCAACCGGTGATATGCCAATGGATATTGAATGGTTATTTAATGGTTATGGTCTTAATTTATATACGGGAGTTTCTGTTGTAAAAGGAGGAAAAAAATCTAGTATGTTAACAATTGATAGTGTTAGTGCGAAAAATGCTGGAAATTATACATGCAAAGCAAAAAATCATGCAGCAGCTGTTAATTATACTGCGACATTAATTGTTAATGGTTATAAATTAGAATTAATTAATAATTTAGCAATTACTTTTGTGATTTAATTTTTTTCAACTTTTTTATTTTGTCACTATTTTTCTACCTCTGAAAATATTTTTTTTTTTTAAACGTGTCCTTTAAATCCGCATCTAGTACCGCCAAAAATTACTCCATTTGATTTCGGAGATGAACCAGCTAATGTTGAAGATTCAGTATCAGTTATGTGTTTAATATCAATTGGAGATATGCCAATAGATATTGATTGGTTATTTAATGATTATGGATTAAATTCATTTGCTGGAGTTTCAGTTGTTAAAGGTGGAAAACGTTCAAGTATATTGAATATTGATAGTGTACGAGCACATAATGCTGGAAATTATACATGTAAAGCAAAAAATTTAGCAGCTTCAGTTAATTATACAGCAAATTTAATAGTTAATGGTGCGATTATTATAAAATTAAATTAATTTTAGTATATTGTTGAGTAATTAATATTTTTATTTTATTATTTAATTTATTCCTATATAGAAACCTAGTATTGTAGCAGTCGTAAAATATTATAAGTATTGCGGAAATAAATAATTAGAATAGATTGAACTTAATTTATAATCTATTCATTACAAAAAAATGATTATATTAAGGTTCTTCTAACATTCTTTCTTTTTGTATAAATTGCATAATTTCAAATTATTATTTTTAAAAATTAAAAAATCAATTACTATATTTTATTAACTAAAAAGTCCCGCCAAGAATAACACCATTCGATTTCGGAGAATATCCAGCCAATTTTGAAGATTCTGTTTCTATAACTTGTCTTATTGCAAGTGGTGATATGCCAGTTGATATAGAATGGCTTTTTAATGGATACCAACTAAGTATATTCTCTGAAGGTATTTCAGTAGTAAAAGGTGGAAGACGTTCTAGTATTTTAAATATAGACATAGTAAATGCACATCACGCTGGGAATTACACTTGTAAAGCTAAAAATCATGCTGCAGCCGTTAATTATACGGCCGAATTAATTGTTAATGGTTATTTGGTTTGGTTTTTGTGAATGCAATTATAGCTAATTTTCTTTTTTTTATATTTAAATTATTTTGCTTTTTTTTTCTTGTCTGTTTTAGAACCGATTTCCCGCACTAGTTAATTATATAACGTATAAAGAATATTAAAATAATTTTCCAATTATTGTATCCGAGTTTTATTACTCTAAAATTGCTTGTACTTGTTGATTAAATAAAAATAGCCCTATGGGTAATATCAAAGATGAAACTGAGGTTTTCAACTGAACTAGGAGAAAGTAAATTAATTGAAAATTGCGTAGTGTGTGAGTAGTAACAAAAAGTAGACTAGGGTTATTCAACTTGTAAACCACAAGATAATCGGTTTTTCTTATTTTTGAACTTAACATATTTATAATTTGAGTATTAACGTAGTTAATTATTATTTAACATGCTATATAAATACCTTATTGTTGTATTTTATTTTAAAAGTTCCACCAAAAATAACACCTTTTGGATTTGGTGATGAACCTGCTAATTTTGAAGAATCAGTTTCAATAACTTGTGTTGTATCAAGTGGGGACATGCCAATTGATATTAGTTGGCTATTCAATGATTACGGAATTAGTTCATTTTCTGGAGTTTCGGTTTTAAAGGGTGGAAAACGATCTAGTATATTAAATATTGATAGTGTTAATGGAAGAAATGCAGGAAATTATACTTGTGTTGCAAAAAATCATGCTTCTTCTGTTAATTACACTGCAGAACTAATAGTTAACGGTTAATAAAATATAAAAATTTATAATTAAGAATTTTTTTTTTATAATTTTTATATTTTTAATATTTATGTTTATTATTTTAAGAAAAAACACAAAATCCTCCTTTAATTAAAACCTGTAATGGACCGCTAAATTGTTAATAAAAAAAAAATTATATATAGTGCCACCGAAAATTTCTCCATTTGATTTTGGAGAAGAGCCAGCAAATTTTGAAGATTCAATTACAATTACTTGTGTTGCCTCAATTGGAGATATGCCAATCGATATTGAATGGTTATTTAATGGTTACGGATTGAATTCATATTCTGGGGTTAGTTTTATGAAGACTGGTAAACGTTCGAGTGTATTAAATATTGACAGTGTTAATGCAAGAAATGCCGGAAATTATACGTGTATTGCTAAAAATTATGCCGCATCCGTCAATTTTACTTCTCAGTTAATAGTTAATGGTGATTTTACACTCTCTTTACTAAACAAGTTTTAGTTTAAGATAAAATTTTATTTTTAATTTATATTTTTGCTAATAATTTAAGAATCCCAATTCCCATCATGTAATTAAATTCTCTTTAAAATAGAACTATATAGTTCTTGAAAGATATTTTTCTAGTTTAATATTTAAAAAAATATTTAAATTGAAATATTTAAACAGTTCCACCTAAAATCGCGCCGTTTTCATTTGGAGATGAGCCAGCAAATTATGAAGAATCAGCATCGGTTACATGTTTAGTTTTAAGTGGAGATTTTCCGCTTGATATTGAATGGTTATTTAATGACTATGGTTTAGATTCATATTCTGGTGTAAGTTTTATGAAATCGGGTAAACGTTCAAGTGTATTAAATATTGATAGCGTTAATGGCAGAAATGCTGGAAATTATACATGTATTGCTAAAAATCACGCTGCTTCCGTGAATTTCACAGCCGAATTAATAGTTAATGGTGATTGATAATATTTAGTTAAAAAATAATTTGATATTGAAGTTATGTTTTTAATTTAAATAAAATTTATTTTTTCGTTATCATTTTTTGATTAATTACAATTCCTAAATTGCCGCTGACCGAAATTGAGATTGTGTTGTGTATTTTTTGTATTATCTAAATGTGAATTCATAAATATTTTTGGCTATTTCAAGTAATTTTCATTTTTGAATATAGTTCCCCCGAAAATAGCGCCATTTTCATTTGGGGATGAACCTGCAAATTTTGAAGAATCCGCATCAGTAACATGTTTAGTGTTAAGCGGAGACTCTCCAATTGATATTGAATGGTTGTTTAATGGTTATGGGCTAAATTCATATTCAGGAGTATCAGTAATTAAGGGTGGAAAACGTTCTAACATGTTAAATATTGATAATGTCAATGCTAGAAATGCTGGAAATTATACCTGTACAGCAAAGAATCAAGCTGCAATTGTTAATTATACAGCAACTTTAATTGTTAATGGTTTTTAAAATTAATTAAAACTAATCAAAAAATCATATTTTTTTTTCATTGAAAATATTTGATATTGTTTGTTTTTTTTAATGTATTTCTTTGCGTTTTATGTTAAGAATATTAGTTTAATTTTGTTATATCCAAATCCCCTGATATAATTTAATTCGTTGTTTTTCTTAGAATTCCAATACTCGTATTATAATACAATTTCTTGGTAAAATTATTATTATATATATGAATTATTTATCAAAAGTACCTCCAAAAATTACACCATTTTATTTTGGTGATGAACCTGCAAATTTCGAGGATTCAATTTCTATAACTTGTGTTGCATCAATTGGTGATTTGCCAATAGATATTGAATGGTTATTTAATGGCTATGGTTTAAATTCATATTCTGGTGTAAATTCAATGAAAACTGGAAAAAAGTCAAGTGTTTTGAATATTGAAAGTGTGAATGCTAGAAATGCTGGAAATTATACATGTATTGCAAAAAATCATGCAGCAACAGTTAATTATACAGCTGAATTAGTTGTTAATGGTTATTTTTTCATTATTAATATAAAAATATAATTTGAAAAAGAGTTATATTTGTTTTGTTTAGAAATTATTTTATTTTTCAATTCCGATTTTCCAAATATCGTTCATAGACATTAAATCGGGATAACTTTACAATTTTATTAAATTTTTTTTTATTTTCTACATTTTCAATTCTTTTTTTAATTTTCATACTAAAATTACATTCTAAACTACATTCTAAATAGTTCCTCCAAAAATTACACCATTTTATTTTGGAGACGAACCGGCAAATTTTGAAGATTCAATATCAATAACATGTGTGGCAGCAATTGGTGATATGCCAATTGATATTGAATGGTTATTTAATGGTTATGGATTAAATTCTTATTCTGGAGTATCAGTAATTAAGGGTGGAAAACGCTCTAGTATGTTAAATATTGATAGCGTTAATGCTCAAAATGCTGGAAATTATACATGTAAAGCGAAAAATCATGCAGCATCAGTCAATTATACTGCTGAGTTAATTGTGAACGGTTATTTAAAAAAAATAATTTATTTTTTTTGGCATTATTTTTTTCTAATTTTTTTGGATTTTATTTTTTTGTTCAATAAATTAACCTTTATATATATAGAAAAAAAAATTTTAATTTAAAAATATTGAATGAAAAATTTCAGTTTCACCAAAAATTGCTCCATTTAATTTTGGTGATATACCAGCAAATTTTGGAGATTCAGTTTCAGTTAATTGCCTTATATCAAGTGGCGATTTACCAATTGATATTGAATGGTTATTCAATGGTTATCCAATTAGTTCATATTCTGGTATATCAATATCAAAGATGGGAAAACGTTTAAGTGTTTTAATGATTGATTCGGTACATGCTGGTCATGTTGGAAATTATACATGTAAAGCAAAAAATCAAGCAGCAGCAGTTTATTTAACTGCAGAATTAATTGTTAATGGTACACTTTTTAATTTAAAAAAAAAAAATTATTTTAAATCTTTTAAATTTAAATGATATACTTATCTCCTCATTTTTTTTTAAATTATGACTACGAGTATTAGTTTGAAAATATATTTTTAATCTTTTAAGTTGTATAATTTTCTATATTGATGATTTATTTTGGGAATCCTTCTTCTATTTTTTAAAGTTTTTAGTTTAAATATGCATGCATGTGGGCTTCTAATGACACCAGCTTTGTATATATTTTAATTTTAAAATCACAATAATATCGTATTCCAACACAATTTGGCAGTAGTCATTATAAGTTGGAATTATGAAGGAATCGATGCTATTAAAATTTTAAAGCTAAAAATAATGATTATTGTTGTCGTATAATTTATGCTGCCTTAAACTGCTTTAAGCTTAAGAATGTTAATCGCTTCTTTTCATATTGTATCACAGCTTTTTTGTATTCACATTTCTAGAACAGAATAGAATATTGTTGACGCAAAATCATTGAAAAAATTATTATTAGTTTCAATTTTTCAAAAAATTATTATTAGTTTAAATTGTTCAGTAATTTTATGTATTTTGATCAGTTGAATGAACAAACTGATTTTGACTTAGAAATGTTAACGTTTTTCTCCGATTGTCTAGCTGGGTATGGATGTCACATCTGACTTATAAAATTATAATTTTCCTCAAATTCGTGAAATCGAGCTTACTTCAAAATTTTGTGTTGAAAAATTTCTCGTTTGAGCCTATATATGTACCTACATTAAATGAGTGAATTTTTGGGATAAAAGTTTTAGAATAACAATTTCGTTGTTTGATATTAAAAAATATTTTTTTTAGAAAAGATCTTAAATATCACATCTTGTTTAATAAGAATATTATTTGAAATTTTTTATTTGAAATTAATAAATTTGAACGAAAAAAAAAATTACATTCAGTGCCACCAAAAATCACACCATTTGATTTTGGAGATGAACCAGCAAATTTTGGTGATTCAGTAACAGTTCAATGTACAATTTCAAAAGGAGATTTACCAATCGATATTGATTGGCTTCTCAATGATTATCCAATTAATTCATTTTTGGGTATAACAACATCAAAAATTGGTAAAAAAGTTAGTGTTCTTACAATTGATTCAGTAAATGGAGATCATGTTGGAAATTATACTTGTAAAGCACAAAATTCTGCTGAAACAAGTTATTATTCAGCTGCATTAGTAGTTAACGGTTAATATATAAAAATTCATTACATAATAATATACATATATATTTTTAGTTATTATTTAATATTAATTTATTATTATCATATACCTGCATTTCCTATAAAACATGTATACATTATTACGTATTATATTATAATATTCCCTGTATAGTTCCGCCGCAAATCTCGCCATTTTCTTCTGGAAAATCACCAATTCATTTAGGACAATACATAACCTATCAGTGTACAATAACTGAAGGTGATGTTCCTTTAGATATTTTTTGGACATTTAATCATCAACCGATTCCAGTTGATATGGATGTAATGATATCAAAATTAGGTCGTCGAAGTAGTGTTTTAACAATTGAAACTGTTAGTGATCAACATGCTGGTATTTATACATGTCGTGGAGAAAATTTAGCTGGCCGTGCTAGTTATTCTACCGAATTGAAAATTATAGGTTATAATAAATGATTATATGTACTAAATTTACTGTTATATTGTCGGAATATACTTAAGTATCAACTGCAAAATTTGTTGACTTGAAAAATATTTATTTTTTTGCTTTATTCTTTTCTTATATTATGTTATTTAAATATTTTTTTTTTCAATACTGAATTATTTTTTTAATTTTAAAGTCCTACCTAGAATTGTTCCATTTGCATTTGAAGAAGGACCAGCACAAACTGGTCAATATTTAACATTACAATGTTATGTACCGAAAGGTGATTTACCAATTAAAATTACCTGGACATTAAATGAAAATTTAGTCAACGATATTGCTGGTATTACAACAATGAAGCCAGGTCGTAGAAGTAGTGTTTTAACAATTGATTCCGTTGATCGTCATCATGCTGGAAATTATACATGTAGGGCTGATAATCGAGCTGGATATAAAAAATTTACAACTGCCTTAAATGTATATGGTTAGAGCATAATATTGAAGTATATAGCTCAAACAATTTAATACTAAAAATATGAAATAATTTGAATTTAGAATAGAAAGAAAATATAAAAACTACGAAATATATATCTTTCCTTTTTTCCTGATAATACACCATATTATTATATTCTTATTAAATATGATAAAATTTACAATATAAAATTGTTGAAATCACTGATATATTTAGTGCATGAAAATTATATCTTGATATTTATAATATCTAATCTAATCAAAGCATTTATTTAATTATTATTAAAATTATTTTAAAAAACAGCATGACAAAAATGTTCAGCACATGTCAAAATTTAATTATAAAAATTAACATGCACTATTTCAAGGCATTATTTTTTGTAGAGTTAAAAGGGTTAAGACTTCATTTAAATTCCATTAAACAATTAGAAGATTTTGACAGCCAATAAGAAAAGGCGACATCTTTTGTTACATTTTCAAATATGAGTTGAGAAATTTATTGTCAATTTCTGCATATTTCTAATTTTTTTTTTTTGTTTTCTTAATTTACAAATATTTAACATATTGGTTCGTATTATATATAGTTTTGCCAAAAATAGCACCTTTTGCTCCTGGATCAGAAGCATTTTATCCTGGTGATTATTCAACTTTACAATGTTCAATAATACATGGAGATCATCCGCTTGTTATTTATTGGGAATTTAATGGTGTAAAATTAAGTGATTCCAATAGTGAAACATTGGGTATTGTTATGTCTAAAATGGGAACACGAAGTAGTGTTCTTACAATAGAATCAATACAAGGACATCATGCTGGAAATTATACATGCTATGGAAAAAATGCCGCTGGAATGACAAATCATACAGCAGAAATAATTGTCAACGGTTGTCATTTTATTGTTTTACTTCGATTGTTTATTTTTTTCTTGTTTTCAATTTTACATTATTTATTTTCATTTTTACAAGAATAGTCGTATTTATTTTTTTTATTTTAAATTTTTTTTAGTTCTTCCAAAACTCTCTTTGTCTAATGTTGGTGATGAACCTTTATTTGTTGGAGATTATTTTCAATTAAGTTGTCATGTTGTACATGGTGATTCACCTTATAATATAACATGGTATTTTAATGATGAACCAGCTGATCAAATTAAAGGAATCACAATATTAATGTTAGGAAAAAGAAGTTCAACATTAAATATTGAAAATGTTCAGGGTGAACATGCTGGAAATTATAGTTGTAGAGGAGCTAATAGAGCTGGTGTTACTAGTCTTACAACAAAACTATCTGTTAAGGGTTTGTTTTGCTAATTTAATTCAATATTCGATTAAATGATAGGATAGAAATACTATCTATATATAAAAGAGAATAGTGCACGTTTGAGAAACAAAAAAAAACAATAAAAATAAAAAAGTGTTTTGCTATTCTTTCTTTTTTGTTATTTAACTAAATTATTAACGGTAGTTGGTTTTTCCTCTTATGTGTTTTCTATAGTGAATCATTTATGTATTTGCTTATATACATTTTGTATAAAAGTGCTTAAAATATCGTTAAAAATTTGGGATAGGGAATACATTTTAGTTTCATTTTCGAATAAAAGAAATTAAAAATAATAGAAATAAAAATCTAATAACCATTTGTTTTTTATAAGATACAAGATCCAAGTGTTTTGTTTTAAGTTAGAGTCGTTTGTAATTCGAATGTAATGTAAAACAAAAATTATATACACTTTGCCTATATAATGTAGAAATCTCTCAAATGGAACAATTTCCATTAAATGAAAATGGTGCTAATGGTGGTCAAACAGTTCGTATTGTATGTCTAATAAAATAACTTCAAGGAATTTATTAATAGACTTATATTGGGTTTAAGATAATCAATATTTTGAGAGATCATAACATAAAATTAACGAATTAATGTTATCGATACGTCAGGTCAGTGTTGTTGATTACTGGAAATTTTACATGAATTGTTAAAATTTGTCTGGTGGTATACGACGTCATTCTATTTTGAAAGTCAAGGGTGAAATCTTTGATAATAATGATAACAACATTACATGTATATTTTTCCTATTCTATATGCATTCGTAAATATATGAAATATCTAGTTTTTAAAAATAATTTTATTTTTTTTTTATTTGTTTGTAAAATTTTTTTCTCTGACCTATTTCTCTAATTTTACATTGTGTATTTTTTTTTTTTTTGTTTTTTCCATATACATATAAACATTTTCAAAGAAATTCCATCCTTGGCTCCATTATCCTTATCGGCAGAAATCAGCCAACAGGGTGATTATGTTCAATTTACATGTATTGTTACAAAAGGCGATATGCCAATACAATTTGAATGGATGTTAAATGGTAAAATAGTAACATCATCATTAGCATCTATAACAAGTGTAGGGAAACAAACAAGTTTATTAATAATACAACAAGTAGGATCATATCATGCTGGAAATTATACATGTAAAGCAAGTAATAAAGCTGGTAGCACAATGCAATCAGCTGGACTTGCAGTTAAGGGTACAATAATATAAATATATAAAAATAAAAAAAATAGAAAATAAACTTTTTTTTCGATAAAAATTTTCTTAATGTATCTTAATATACATGTATACATGCATATATTTTGTAAATTTTATTATATAGATTAATACACAAAATTTGTACACTTTTATAATTCTTCACACTATATTAGCGCTGTATATGATTATGGCTTTTGCGATCATATTTTGTTTTTCTTTAAATATTTTATTATAATGAAAAAACGGAGGAGCTTTTTGTAATATTTTGCTTATTAGCTGTGTAAATTAATTGTGATCTCATATTTTGTTATAATAGATAGGATCGTTGATTTTAATGTTTGGCTTCATTTTAAGCATATACGTAAAATATCAACACACTATTACACTTAAAATATATATTATTAGTTCTACTAGACGGTGTTATATTTTTATATGGAATTATGGAAATAAAAATCAAATTTTGGTTTTTCACGGATAAAAGAGTTTTCAATTAACAAACCAACTACACTAAAGATTTAATTGGTAGTCTTTATACACTCTTTAAAGAAGTACAAGCAATCATGATGTAAGTCAATAAAAATATTATTTTCAAAATTTCAACAATTCCATTATACGTATATTGTTATTTTGTCGGAATTTAGTTGCAGAGCTTTCCTTATTTTTGTTTTTGACTTATACAGTTGGAAATAAAATTGTGATTGAACTGATGAATTTTTCAAATATTTGTGAAAATTCTTAAGCATTTCAACTTTTTAATCGAATTCAAAACATTTTTAAAAAAAATTCACTTTTTATTAGGAAAATTTATAACAAAATTATGAAAGTGGTTTATTTTAGCTATAAAATAATTTGTCTATTCTGAAAATTTCCTTGCTGTATTTATTGTGTGGGGTTTTTTTTTGTCTTGTTCATATTTTGTGAAAAAACTTGTATCATACACAATACTTTTTGAAAAAAAAAAAACACTAATCTTAACAATTCTATTAACTGAAACAAAATTTTATAACTGACTTTCAAGGATGTTGGGGATTGTAAATAATTTAAATAACAATGAAAGAAATACACATATGTTAGTATATAGCCTTTATTAATAACTGTTATATTGCAATAATATTGTGTATAATAACCAATTTTTTTTTTATAATTTCTCAAATAATAATCAACCCATTATTATTAAAAATGATATATGTTTTATGATTTTGCTGGCTGCAACAAATATATATATATATATATATATATATATATATATATATACATTTTTAATTTTTCTTTTTAATTTTTTTTATTCATGCTGTAAAGAATGTATACAAAAATAATGCGTTAATTTTGCATATTATATGAGATAAAAATATTTACTCATAATAATTACTTACTATAATAACAATTTATTTATGCAAAAGTACACAATCAACACACTACAACTATAAATAAAAATAATTCAATATACACAAATTAAAAAAAAAAAAAACTTATATAAAATATATTTTATTTACACACAAAATTTAAATTATGCATTTGAAAAAAATGGCGAAACAGCGGATATCCTAATCCTTTCTTATTTTTTTTATTATTCCTACACAAAATAATAATTAACAATTAAATAAATTATTTTATGCACAAATATTTATTTTCAAATCAATATAACATTAACACATCAATCAAATTACATATACACATACATTTCATTTAAAATAAACATTACAATATGACAAAAACATTATTTAAAAAAAAAACAAGGAATGTTTTTATTTAATTTTTTTTTTTATTATTATTATTCCTGCATAGAATGCACACCATTTACCGTTCATTTTTAATTATTTTGTTCACGTACACAATTATAAATATATAATAATTAAATGTTTTTAAATATTCCATTATTATTATTAATTATCCTTATCGTTTTAATTGAAATTGTGTTTCGTTAATTTTTTTTTCGAACTTCTAAAAAAAAAATTTGTTTAATTTTGTTTTTCTTTTTTTAACTTTATTGTAATTTAAAATTTTAAAAATTATACTAAATATTTTATTATAAAAATATTTAAAAAATTTCGCTTTTTTTCATTGGTGTTTCCTGGGGCTTTTATACATAAACATATAAAAAATTACATTAACATTCGGAGAATATTATACGGATAACGATAAATATAGTATATAGAATCTGTTGATTTCTCTTGCTTTTCCTATTCATGAGAAAATTAAAGAACGAACTACTAATACGATGAATTACGATTTAATTTATGAAAAGAAAAAATGAAAATTGATTTTAAATATAAAAATCGTAAATTTTCTACAAAAACAAAATTAAAAATAATTGTGTCGTGCATATTTAATAAAAAATAATAAACAACATTTGATCAATTGGAATTGCAAAGAAAATTCATACTAATAACCGGATTTCAACCTTCGAACAAATCCTTTCAAATTCCGTCCAAATCCTATCCGTTTTCCAGATAATTTCCTTTCTAAAATCTTTATTTCTTTTAGTAAATTTTCTTTTAAATTTATTAATTTTATTTTTAGTTCTTAAATAAATTAAAAAAAAATAAATAATAAAATTTTAATTTATGGTTGTAAATTTTGGTCAAATGTTTAATAGTTCATTCTCGTGAAAGTGATATTTTTGAACGAAAATATCATGGTTTCTTAAAAATACAAAAAAAAAAAATTAATAAAATTGTCTCGAACTTATATTTCATATTTGGAAATTAATAGAACTTGAAAATCGAATATACCTCTTAAATTCGTGAGATCTCTAAACTACGATATAAAATGGACAATCAACTAACATCAATATATTCTTATGCAAATATGTACAGTTACTTCTAATCTATGTTGTTGTTCATAATATAATATACTTTACAATCTACTGTAAATTGTAATAAGTGAAAAAAATTATAACTTTAAGAAATAAAATAATTTTATATATTATAATATACAAAATTTTGTAATTACTTACAAAACTTACTATACTTACTATGATAAAGTAACCACTCTAAATTCTTTAATATAAGTCATTCAACTGAGCCATTTACTAATTTTTACATGTAACATAGTAAAAAAATATAAGTGGTCGAAAAATTTAACAAATTCTGAACCCAATGAATGGGAGTAAGAATATTTTGTAATTACAAGAAATATGTTTATATTTTGTAATTTAAATAAAATGTTATTAAAAAAAAAATGTAAAATAGTACTGTAAAAATTGTATAATTTTTATCAAACTATGAAAACTGTTATATAATATATTGATGTATTAATCTGCTTTAAAAATATTTATATTATTCTATAAATAATATAATTAACAATTATAAATAACATTTGACGAAAATATAATATACCATTATGCATGCTCTGATTTTATTTTAATTTTATATTAAGTTTTTTACACCTCTTTTATTTGTCCTGTTCATTTATGACTTTTAGTTTATTTTTAATTTAATTTCTTATTGATGTTTAAAAAGCTTTATTATAAATCAAATATTGATTTGTTCTAATTTTTATAAAAAAAATTTATAACATAAATTATTAGTCAAAAGTAACAATTACGAATTTTCTAGATAATTGACAACTACCCAATAAATTGCATTTTATTTCAAATTGTAAAAAAAGTGATGTGGTTGTATTTAAAATTAACTTTAGTGCTGTGGTAAGGCAAGTCCAATTTTAGCGTAGCTGCAGCAGTCGTTTAAAGTGACAGATCGCGATAATAATTGCTTTTTTCAAGTTGAAAAATAAAATATTATGCATTTGACAATTAAATTTTTTGTTTCTTACAATTTAATTTTCAAGAATAAAATTTTGAGCGAAAATTTATATAAAAAGAACAAATCAATAGTTGCATTTTATAAAATTTGATGGAAAATAAATTAATTGAGATATAAATTTTTATTAAAATACGTTTTATCTAAATCAAAATTTTTAGTTATTTATATTTTATTATGAACTATGTATATGTATGTAATATGCATATACATATGTATGAGTATAAAAATATTTTCCATTAAATTGAAAGCTTATTATAATTTAAAATTTTCAAACAAAAAAACTAACTTTAAATTTTTATTTTCTTCGATTAAAAAAATATAGTACCACCAAGATGGATACTTGAACCTACCGATAAAGCTTTTGCTCAAGGATCAGATGCTAAAGTTGAATGTAAAGCTGATGGATTTCCAAAACCACAAGTAACATGGAAACGTGCCGTTGGTATGCATTAATAGAAATTTTTCCTTTTAAATGTTTTACAGCCTGTAAACTTTCTTATTAAATGAAAAAAAAAAAAATAATTTTTATAAATGATAGGTGATACTCCCGGAGAATACAAAGATTTAAAGCAAAATGATAATATTCGTGTTGAGGAAGGAACCCTATTCATTGACAATATACAGAAAAATAATGAAGGATATTATTTATGTGAAGCTATTAACGGAATTGGTTCAGGATTAAGTGCAGTTATTATGATTAGTGTGCAAGCTCCACCAGAATTCACAGAAAAATTCCGTAATCAAACAGCTCGTCGTGGTGAACCAGCTGTATTACAATGTGAAGCTAAAGGTGAAAAACCAATTGGAATTTTATGGAATATGAATAATATGAGATTAGACCCAAAAACTGATAACCGTTATACAATTCGTGAAGAAATTTTATCTGCTGGTGTTATGTCAAGTCTTTCTATTAAACGTACTGAACGATCTGATTCTGCATTATTTACATGTGTCGCAACAAATGCTTTTGGAAGTGATGATGCCAGTATTAATATGATTATTCAAGAAGTTCCAGAAATGCCATACGCTCTTAAAGTTTTAGACAAATCCGGTCGATCAGTACAATTAAGTTGGGCTAAACCATATGATGGAAACTCACCATTAAAACGTTATATTATTGAATTTAAACGGTCACGTGCTTCATGGGATGAAATTGATCGCGTTATTGTTCCTGGACATACGACTGAGGCTCAAGTACAAAAACTTAATCCTGCTACAACATACAATATTAGAATTGTTGCTGAAAACGAAATTGGAACATCACAATCATCGGAAGCTGTAACAATAATTACTGCTGAAGAAGTACCATCTGGAAAACCACAAAATATTAAAGTTGAACCAGTTAATCAAACGACATTGAGAGTAACATGGAAACCACCAGCACGCTCAGAATGGAATGGAGAAATTTTAGGATATTATGTTGGTTACAGACTTTCAAGTTCTAATACAACATACATTTTCGAAACTGTTAATTTCGCAACAGAAGAAGGCAAAGAACATAGTTTAGATCTCACAAATTTAAGAGTATATACACAATATTCGGTTGTAATTCAAGCATTTAACAAAATGGGCCCTGGACCATTAAGCGAAGAAGAAAAACAATTTACTGCTGAAGGTACACCAACACAACCACCAAGTGATACTGCCTGTACAACTTTGACATCACAAACAATTCGAGTATCATGGGTAAGCCCTCCATTAGAATCTGCCAATGGTGTTATTAAGAATTATAAAGTTGTTTATGCACCAAGTGATTTATGGTATGGTAAGTACTGCATTATTAATAATTCAGGTAAGAATAGAAAATTATCAAATTTTCCAACATTTTAGATGAAACAAAACGTCAATACAAAAAGACTGCCTCAAGTGATACTGTGTTACACGGTTTGAAAAAATATACAAATTACACAATGCAAGTTTTGGCCACAACAGCAGGAGGCGACGGTGTTCGTAGTGCTCCAATTCATTGTCAAACTGAACAAGATGTCCCTGAACCACCCACCGACGTTAAAGCTTTAGTTATGGGTCCAGAAGCAATTTTAGTATCATGGAGACCACCAACTCAACCCAATGGCGTTATTCAACAATATACTGTATATAGCAAAGCTGAAGGTGCCGAAAGTGAAGTAAAATCACATAAGATTCCGTATTACCAAATTAGTTTTGAAGCCAATGGATTAGAAAAAAATAAACCATATGAATTTTGGGTAACTGCAAGTACTGTTATTGGCGAAGGACAACAATCAAAGAGTATTGTAGCAATGCCAAGTGATCAAGTTCCAGCTAAAATTGCCTCTTTTGATGACACATTTACTGCCACATTTAAAGAAGACGCAAAACTGCCATGCTTAGCCGTCGGTTCTCCTACACCTGATATTACGTGGAAAGTTAAAGGAGTTGAATTCTCACAAAATGATAGAATGCGTCAATTGCCAGAAGGTTCGTTGTTAATTAAATCTGTTACTAGACAAGATGCCGGGGAATATACATGCCATGCCGAGAATTCAATAGCTAAGGATTCAATTACGCACAAATTAATTGTTTTAGCTCCACCGCAATCACCTCAAGTAACTTTATCTGCCACAACAACCGATTCTTTAACTGTAAAACTAAAACCACATGAAACAGACACTGCTCCTCTACACGGCTATACGATTCACTACAAACCAGGTACAATTGAGAAATATACTAAATTATTTTAGAAAATTTTAACGTAAATTAATTTGATTTTAGAATTTGGAGAATGGGAAACTGCTGAAGTTTCGGTTGATGCACAAAAATATAATATTGAAAATTTACTCTGTGGATCAAGATATCAAGTTTATGCAACTGGTTACAACAAGTAAAATAAAAATTCATAGTTTATAAAGTTGTTTAAATTCTAAATTTTTATTTTTAGTATTGGTGCTGGAGAAGCTTCTGATATATTGAATACAAGAACAAAAGGATCAAAACCAATTTTACCAGAAACATCGAGATTTATTGAAGTTTCATCTAATTCAGTTAGTTTACATTTCAAATCATGGAAAGATGGTGGATGTCCAATGTCACATTTCGTAGTAGAAAACAAGAAAAAGTAAAAAAAACAAAAAAATTTAAAATAATTACAGTCCTAAAATATGTTTTCAATTGACTTTATTTAAGATTCATTTCTAAAATCGAACCAATTTTATTTTTTTTTTATATTCAGGGACCAAAGTGAATGGAATCAGATTTCAAATAATGTTAAACCTGATAATAATTATGTTGTTCTTGATTTGGAACCAGCTACATGGTATATGTTGAGAATAACTGCACATAATTCAGCTGGCTTTACTGTTGCGGAATATGAATTTGCCACACTTACTGTTACAGGAGGTATTTATTGTGTTGCTTGGTTGATTTTTTTTATACGCTTAAATATAGAAGATTATGCAAAAAGTTATCTAGTTGTATGAAAATGAATTCTTTATGTTTAAATACCACTAAATCCAGATTTAACTTGTATTCTTAAAGAAAATAATTGTAAATGAAAAAGTTTTCAAAATATTTTAAATTAATTTTGCAATATATTTCGAGTATTTTGGAGTTATAGTTTAGTGGTACTTAAACTTAATAGAAAATATATATAAATAAAGTGAATAATTAGCGATAAAACAATTAAAATTTTCTTATATTGCGATATTTTAAATAACAGAAAAATCAAAAATTAAAATCTAAGATAATGCTTAATAAAAAAATTCACTTTATTTCTTTAATCCTATATCACCTGTTTGCAGCTTTTCACAAAGTTTTATGTTAATTATAATTCGGTTTTATTTTATAATTTTTCGAGTTTCCCTTGTTTTTTTTTTAATTTATTTACATATTTTAATGACAAATTTAATGATTGGTTTAGAATATTGTTTTGTTTCAAAATTTATACAAAAAATATTTTAAAAATTTTAAATTTTGCATGGTCAAGTAAAGAAGAACTGAACTAAATAGTTTTTTTTTTATATTCGCGGTAGTTCCCGCTCTTGATTTACATTACATTAATACTGTATAAAAACTACGGCAGAAATAACAATGGGTTTGTTAACTAAAACAAGTTGAATCAAAAATTAACTTCATTTTGAATAATAAAGTTAAATTACTCTAGAGAAAAGTGTACATGATTATGTATGTTACTTTCATTAAAATTAACTAATGCAATCAAGATCATATTCATCATTCACAATAAATTATTATAAATCATGTTTCTAGGAGCCATAAACAATTTTTGATAACGAAAACTTCAATTTTTAAAATTGATGGGACATTAATATTTGCATGCAAAGCTGATGATTTTTGATTTTTAAAAAATTAAATGTTTCAAGAATACTTTTGATATTTTAAAAACAGTCATAATCCATATATATTTTAATAATTTTAAAAAAGTTATCGTGTCCTGGGAATATTCACTATTGAACATCAACTGAAATCATCAACATTTTTGTTTGAAGTCATTGGGCCATTCTTCAAATTTGTAAAGTCTGTTAGTACAATTTTTAAAAATATATTTATGTTACATAAATTATTATAAATGGGATCTAAATAATCGATTATAAAAAAGATGTTTAACTATAAAATAATATTGTTAAAAATTCTGATAATAAAAATTTTACATAATTTTAGAAAAATCAAAAAATGTATTGCCATCAGAATTATTAAAGAGAAGAATATCTTCTGAAGAAAATATGGCGTTAGTGGCGTCGTCAGAGTCTTCTCAATTTTCTTCAACACTAAAAAATAAAAATGATTCAGAATTATTAAAAAAGGAAATTGTATATTCAAAAGACAATTGCATACTGACAGAATCAAAGGTTTCAAAAGAATCTTCTTCACTACCGTATTTTAAAGATGATGTGGATTTTTTCAACACATTGTTACCTTATATTAATAATATGTCAAAAGAGGAAAAAATGGAACTTCAAGTTGGCATTTTGAAGTTAATGTTACAAATGTCTCATAAAACAAAAAAACATAAATAAGAGATAAAATATAGTTACTGAAAAATATTTTAATTTTAAAAAAAGTTATGAATGTCTACTGAAATTAAACTAGATTTAGTATAGCCTATACACATTATTGTCATGTTGGTAGGAAAAATTCAATTAACTATGAGCTCATAAAATAATTTTTGATTATTTTAAATATGAAAATTTAAACTTTCATTAATTTTTAATAAAGCTTTAAATTTTTTTACATAATTTTCGTTTTTCAAATAGGTACAAATAATTTCGATATTTTCGGTTTGGTTTTTTCAATTTGTATGTTTGTATGTATTTAAATATATCAAAAAAATTTCAAAGACTTAAAAGTCCGAAAATAGACATTCTTAATAAATTTCGTAATTACAAATTCGTAATAAATATTTCAATAGAGTAAATAGGTGACAAAACTTTTTTAATAGCAGATATTCATAACCGGACCTATTTCGTGAAAAGCTACTAGAATTATCAAATTTTATTTCAGCTTAAATGCTGTTCTAATATGTAATAATGGGTATGATAGATTATTATATAAATTAAATTTTTCGGCGGTTATTACTAATTGTTACTATTATATAAGCTTAATTATTAGAGCTTCAATAGCGCAATTTCATAAAAAATTTTCATATTTCTTACGCCAAAAATTTTATTTGTCATTAAAATAGAAATAAATTGCTTATTGTGTTTGATTTTAAAAATTAAATTTTATTTTATTATTATATAATAATATTTTAATTTTTTTTATTTTTCACATCATTATACAATCTTGAAATAAAAAAAAACAAATAGTTCACATTTAAACTCAACAACATAGTTAACATTTTAATTATACAACATTTCAACACACTACCATATACAATAATTATCTGTTAGAATCTTAATTTTTTTAGTTTTCGTTTATTAAGTTTTTGTGTTTTTCTTAGAAAAAAATAGTAAAACAAAATTGAGTTAATTTTTAAAAATTTTTTATTGCGTAAATGCAATTTGTTTTTCTTCCCATATAAAATAAAAAAAAAAAGTATATAATTATATAATAAATTTTTTTATTTATTTTTAATTTTAACATTTTTTTTTTTCAAATTAGTAGGAATATTTTAATTTATTTGAAAATATATCATTTATAGATATAAAATTAAAATGATTACGATTTAAGTGCTCATTTTTATAATATAATTAATTATAATAATTATATTACTACTATACACCATTTTTAATTGCTTAATTAATAGTTACTTGTTAATTAATTAAAAATTAGTTTTCTATATATACAACTTTAAAAATCACAATCAAAAAAATTAAGAGCAATATTTTGTTTTAAGCTAGAATTATAATTATAATAATATTTAATTATTAGAATATCACAGTAATTATTATGTATTGTCTGGGTATCTTTTAGAGTAATCTTAAATTAGACTAAGAAAATTTACAAAAAAAATGAGAAACAAAGTTTTTCAACTTGTCTTATAGAACAATCAAGTTTTAAAATTGATGTCGTTTCTCTAATGCATTTTATAAATAAAATAGATATTTTGCATTTCAATTGTAAAAAATTTATACCTAAAGTGATTTTTCGCTACAATATGAAAATCCGACAAATTAATTTGTGAAAACTTGCAAAGTTGAAGCAATTACATTGCCTCAAATACATTTAATAAAATAATGCCCAAAAAATATATTTTTCGTTACGAATTACTTAATGTTTACTATTTTAATTTATGAAAATCTCTTTTAAAATGAGCATTGCATATTATAAATAATGAAAAATAAAATGCATATTTCAAATCCAAATCATTTTAATGTTTTCCTATAATGATATTATTAAAAAAATTATAGTTTATTACAATTTATTATTTTAAAGTCATTTTTTTTTCCAGCAGTTATTAATTTTTATTTTTAATTACAAATAATTATCTAAAATTTTAAAATTAAAAATTAACCATAATAAAAATATTAATTATATTTTATTTTATTTTCTAATATCAGATATCATTTTTACTATTAAATTTTGTTTCGATTTTGATAAAAAAGAAAGTTAAAAGGTTATGATATGATTATGAAATAAAAAAACTGTTCTCAATACGAATGAGAAAAAAAAAAAAAAATTCGGAAAAAAAAATTTTATTAAAAAAAAAATTAAAAAATGTCTGTACCGCACTTTTAGAAATTTAATTTCGATTGAATTGTGTTTTTTATTAATTTTAATGAAAAAACTAAAAATGAGAATCGAGAATTTTGTTCCTGAAACAACTGATAATATGGAAAAGGATGCATTCTTTTTTTTTTTTTAAACGTTAAAGGATATTTTTCATTTGTTTACAATTTAAAATTTTTTTTGTTTTTGATTATTTTCATGTATGTATGTAATTACATTTAGTTTTAATTTAAGGTTATTTTTGATATTAAATTTGTATAAAAAATTTTGGATAAATTTTTTTTTAAATTAATGATGATCAAGATGGAAATGTATTTTTCTTCAAATACATAAATATGTATATAAAGTTATTTAGCAAACTTTATGCTTAAGAATAAAACACATAACATTTCCAAATAATTCAAATTAAATATGTAATTATTAAATGTGACAGTCGGTAGATAATATTTTAGTATTCTCAATAAAATATACAGCTTATGTATTGGAATTCACTAAAAATATGACAATTATTTCTGATTAATTGCCAATTTTATTTTATTAAGGCGTTTTTTTCGTTTAAATTTTAACACAAGAAGGTGTAATTGATAATTTCAAATGCCGGTCTTGAACAATTTCACCTGACGGTCACCAACTAGCAATCAATGTATAAAACTTTTGCATGCCATTTTTTGATAACTGCTTTAGCAACAAATTATTTCTGATTTGAATATTTCTAGAACTAAATTTCATTAAATAAAATTACTTAATACTTTTCAAAATATTTCATTTTGCACAAAAAACAAAATTGAAATTTTTTTAAAACGAAAATGTAAAAATAATTTTAAAAAATATGACAGACAATTGACATTATTAAGTAGTTACAATGCAATATCGATTAAAATGCAATGCGCATTTTATATTGCGTTTTTAAGAAATTCATTTTACATATCTTAATTTGTGAAATAATAATCATTGAGTGAAACATTAATCTCTAATTAGACATTTGCATATATATGTGCATATTAAATACAATTACAAAACATAACAGTCATTTATACGAAAATTAATTTCTATATAAATTATCATGTTTTATTTAATAAAAAAACAATATGTTAAT
This sequence comes from Condylostylus longicornis, assembly GCF_029603195.1. NCBI lineage: Eukaryota > Metazoa > Arthropoda > Insecta > Diptera > Dolichopodidae > Condylostylus > Condylostylus longicornis. Next base: position 487,133 of record NW_026578092.1, read on the forward strand.
AATGTAAATAAAATAAAATTTATCCAAATTATGTAAATCAATTATTTTAATTTGAAATTAATTTCATTAAATATAATTTTGCAAAAAAAATTTTATCCAAAATGAAAAGAATTAATTTTTTTTTTATACCCCTTTTTGAATATATAGCAAAAGCACACTGAAACAAAATTAAACGTTCATTATAATTTAAATTAATTTTATATTTTTTTGTATTTGATATTCTGAAAGCTTATTTCTTTTTTAAAATAAAAATGAAAAAAAAATTAATACCTTCTTTTTAAGTTAAATTAAATAAATTCAGTTTTAATTTTTAAAATATTTATTTTAAATAAAATTTTAAGAAAATTTTTTTTCTAAATTTGTTATTGATTATGATTATTATAAAAAAAAAATTGTTAACGCTGTTCTTTTGGTCTATGATCTTTTTGAAAATACATAATAAGTATATATAATATAATATTTAAAATAATTTATTAGGAGATTATGATTTATTTAAATAAATAAATAAAAAAATTATTATAAAATAAATATTTTATTTAACAAATTTAAAAAATTATTCAGAGATAATACAATAAATACTTAGATAATTAATTAAAAAATTTGTAATATATATATTATTATATTCTTTTTTTTTTTAAATTAAATAATTAGAGATAAACAAATTGCATTTTACTATTTATATATAGTTAGAAAATATTAAAAGAAAAAAAAAAACAAGAAACTAAAATTAAATAACAAATTATTTTAACCTTTACTTAATTCAAACTAAATACTACTATACTTTTAATCAAAAAAAAAATTAATTAATTAGTTTATTATTATTAATATTTAATATTCAATACATCTTTGATAAAAACAAACTATTAATTATAATTGCATTTATTTCAAAAATTACTATATAATTCATTTACTTGGATTTTTTATTTGTTTATCTTGTCATATATTTCTTTTCGAAATTCTTTCTGTTTTGTGAAGTACAAATTCTTATGTTACATATATATGTATAAATATATATATATATATATATATATATATATATATATATATATATATATATACGTATATATACTTATATATATACATATATACATATATTATATTCTATCTGTTAAAAGTAATTTTATATATATAATACAAAATCTAAAATAATTTTAATTAAAAGAAAAAAAAAAAATTAAAGAAATATAGAATTAACAATTTATTGAATATTCTTAGGACAAATTTAAGGGAACCATTTCAAAAATAAAAAAAAAAATTTATCCATAAACTCTATAGCTTTTTCTAAAATCAAAACATAAAAAAAAAAATAGATTTCATTTACTGTGAACCCAACATAGAACTATTATTATTTGGTTGTTTCAGGAACAATCGCTCCGTCGCGTAACTTACCGGAATTAACCGCTGAGGATACAATCCGAATCATCTTATCGAATTTAAATTTAATAGTACCAGTGGTAGCTGCTATTCTTGTTATAATTATTGCAATTGTTGTTATTTGTATTCTACGTACTAAAGGCAACCATCACAAAGGTATAATATAACTAATAATTTTTTTTTTCTTTTTTTTTTCTTTTTTTTTCTTCTTGGTTATGTTTTTCTTCTATCCATTATTTGTTACGAAAAATCTGTATAAAAATCTACTACTACTCCTTATAAAATACAACAAAAAAAAAAAAAAAACAAATGCATATATGAATGATTAATCAATATACAAAAAAAAAAATATAATTAAAAAAATATATATATTACATACATATATAAATATTAACATAAAAAATAATCGAAATGGTCAAATCTACCACAATATTAATGGATTTATCAACATAATATTTTAAAATGGGTATGTATATGTAAATATAATTTAAATAATTTACCAAAATGCGGGAACAAAACAAAAACAAAATCGAAGGAACTATTGCCCCACCATCGGGTTCAAGTGGCATGGGACATGGAAATCCAAGGATAATAATGCCAGCGTGGATGCCTGAATGGTTAGATTTAAATTTTATGGTGCCTTTAATTGCCACTTGTATTGTTGTTGCGGTGGGTATTCTAGTAATATGTGTAGCTGTTTCAAGAAGACGTGCAGATGATTTACGTGGAGGACAAAAAGATGTTTATTGTAGGTTTTTTCTTTCAATGAATGTCTATGATTTGTTTTTTTTTTTTTTTATATATAAATATTGTGATAAATTCATGACATATCACAAAAACAAGAAAAATAATACAAATATTTTTGTTTTCATTAATATTTGATAAAAAGCATTATTTAATCAACAGAGTATATAGTAATATTTCAACCAAAGTTTGCAATTGTATGAACCTTCATTCTCTTGTTAATAGTTAAAAGATGATCAATATACGTTATATGCAATTTGAAATTGCTCAATTTATTTTTTTGTCTTAGAAACCCGAAGTTTATTTTGTAGAAGTATTCGGGTGACATGTAAAAAAATCCTTTTTTCCGTTTTTATTTTCGGCACTTAATTTTCTTCTCAGTAATGGGAAAATAAAGGGTTTTGGGTAAGTTAAATACTTGTAATGACATTAAGCTGTTAAACTATTTAAAAGAACAAAAAGCCCTCCTCATTTTAAATATCTTTATTGACCGGCATATTCACACAGTTGATTAGTACACCAAATATTAGTTTGAGTTCAGGCAACGCCGTGAAACTCTTTCAACAATGATTTGAAGTGAATTTGAAAAATTTTTTTAAATGATCATTCGGATAGCGGGAATATTTCAATTTTGGTGAAGAAAGTGAACATTTTTTTTTTTTAGTAAATTCATTCCCTAAATCAAATAAAAATTTACTCTAAAATTTTTAAATAATACGCTCATTTGAGTACGTTTTTATTTTCATCAAATCTTTTTGTTGTAAAATTTTTGAAGGTATTTAAATTTTTTGAATTTTTATACAGTTTCTTCACAATATTTATCAAAAGATCACTAAGCTAATACAATTTAAGCTTATCATTATTAAATTAATAAAAAACAAAAATTAAATAATGCTTTTAATTCATCTAAAACGATGAAAATTTATACAAAAAAATAAAGTAAAATTAGATTATTTTTTAAAATACTTTTATTTACAGCTATATATAATATTTTATATAATATAACTACTTATACGTATTTAATATACATAATATTATGAAAATTAATAATATTTTTATAATATTTATTTAATTAAATCTTAAAACAATTATTTACTTTTGGTGTTTTCTTTTTTAAGTTTTTGTTTTTCAAAAACTAAAAAATTTTTCTTTTGTCTCTTAGAGACTTGAGTGTTTTGACATGTTTTTTTAAACAAAATAAAACATTTTTTTTTTTTTTTAAATTTAATTTTAAATGTCTATAATTAATACATATGATTTTCATTTTGAATAGTATAAATAATAAGAAATCATTACTAATAATTATTAGAATATTTTTTGTCTAGAGGAAGCATGATCGTTTCATTAAAAATATGTTTGAAATGTTAATGATATTTATAAATAACTTAAACTCAAATATAAACGTTTTTCTTTTAGAAAAATAAAATAAAAATTTAATTCATATAACTATAATGAAATTGCAGTAAAAAAATGCTACACAATTTAGGAATTGTAATTTATAAGCTGAATTGCAGAAACTATAAGACATAATTTAACTAATAAGTTTTACTTGTTGACATTAGAATGAAAATAATTCTGCTCAAAGAATACTTCTGGCTGACATCAAAAATGCAGTAATATTCAATTTCTCAATATGTCAAAAATTTTATGATCCTGTAAATCACGTCATTCACTTGATTTTGTAAATGACAATTATCTGCAATTTATGGAATTTTCGCAATTAACATTTTGAAAGTTATTTCTCTCTTATGAATCAACAACTTTTAGCGAAATGGAAAAAGAATACTATAAAAATAATAAGTTGCGTTGGCAACGTATATTAGAATTTACGACATGTACATAATTTCGCGTTATTATACAATTTGGCTTAAAGAATATTTCTTGCTGACATCGAAATTGCAGTAATAATGGAATTCTATAACATTGACATAAATGTGCATGCCTGAAGATTTAATATAGATATGCCTTCAAGTTTAAAACGAAAAAATTATTTGAAAGAAAAACGTTTAAGAAAATCTTAATAAAGAAAAATAATGTTTCTATAATTTATGTTTTATAAATAATTTTTGAAACAAAATTCTAAACTTTGAGTATAATTTTTGTTTTTTCAAATTGGTTTCATTTTTAAAGTGCTAAATGTTCTTAGATTTATTAACCTAATCGTTCATGTACATACATATAATATGAAACTTAAATATTAAAATCATAAAAATAATCTTTAATCTTTTCTATTTCATCAAAAATTTCCTTCTTAATTATTTATTTATATTTTTTTTCTCCTTTCACATTTGTTTAATTTCCTTCTTCACATTATTACATTTTAATTATGTCTTCATTTCAATTTTCCTTCTATTTCAAATTTAATTTAATTAAACAATTTTTTGTTTTTTTTTTTCAATTTAATTAACAAATTTTCTTTGTAAAAATTTTATTTAATTTAAAATAAATATTAAATTCTTTAAAAGATGCTTTCATTATCGCCAAACAAGATTGAAAACAATAACGTAAATCAGAATACAGAGTTCAACTAATATCGAACATCAAATATCATAAAATTTGAATAAAAAAAAAATACATCAATCATGATCAATCATCATTATCATTTTAGAGCTTTTTTTTTAAAAAAAAAAAAAAGAGAGCTTTTTTGTTTTCATTTTTTCTTAATTTAATTAATTTAACTACAAACTATCTCCTGTATTTTAGAGTTGAACATTTTGTCGGTGTATCCTGTTTTGAAAATAATTTTATATATATATATATAAAAAGAGAACATTTGCATTGCTACATGAAATTAATTTTCCTTAATTCCTTTTTACATAAACGTTCTTTTTCATTGGAATCTGGTAAATTTATTTTATTGTATTACAAAAAAGTTAATAAAAAATTATATGAAAATTTAATTCTCGCACCAAAGTAAAAAATTATATAAAAGATTTGATTAAAATTTTTTTTATATATTAATTAATTGTTTTAGATTAATTAATAATTTTTATAATATTTATACATAAATTATGTAATAAAAAAATCAATAAAAATTTATTTTAAGAGCTTTTCTATAATATTAAGTGCACAAAAACGAAAGAGAGAAAAATATTGAAAAATAAAGCTTTTTTCTACAAAGAATGCTTTTTAATTAAGTTTCATTGAAAAAAGCTTATTTTCATTGTTCTTTCTTAGAATTTTTATATTATTCTGCACCAAATTTTTCTTATTTGTTTTTTTTTTTTTTTTTTTTTAAAAATTGAGAAAATTTTTTTAAAATATGATAAGAAAAAAATAAAAGAATTAAATTTGAAATAATTATAAAAACAAAAAATTTTTGGGATTAAGTACAAAACACAAACAAAAAAAAAAAAAATTAAAATAAAAAAATGGTAACAAAAGCATCTTCTGAATTTATTGAGTATTCGATATCATCGATTAATTTTAGACGATGTAGTTTACAATCAGACTATGGGACCTGGAGCAACGTTGGACAAACGCCGACCAGATTTACGTGATGAATTGGGTTATATTGCACCACCAAATCGTAAATTACCACCAGTACCAGGATCAAATTACAATACATGTGATCGCATTAAACGAGGTACAGTAATAAGTAAGCAAAATTTTACTAACATAATAATTAAATTAAATTAAATTTTTTTGAATTTCCATTATGAGGAAAAAATATTAAAGAAAAAAAAAAAAATATTTCTAGAAGAGAACACAAAAGTAAACTTTTAATATTAAAAAGATTTCTTTCTATAATTTTTTGATTTTTTGTTTAATCACATATAATTTACATGTAATTTTTAAATATTTTATATATATATATATTTATATTATATTTAAATTATAAATAAAATTGCTTTAGATGTTAGATTTTAAAAATGATACGTAATAGTTCTTATCGCCTACTAAATACTCTAAAATCCGAAAGCAAATGGTAAAAATTTTACAGAATTAATTTGATGTGAAAACTACACGGTGATGTATAAAAATGTAGATCTGAAATTAACTTGACTTATTCAGTAATACCGTTGAATAAGTCAATTTAACGTTAGATCTACATTTTTCTTTAGATTCCCTACCTATCTTATCTTCAAATTTAATTATAAAGACTAAATTTTACGTTTTAATATTAAAAAAAATCGATATAATAATTGACAAGATTTGAATTGAATTTTTAAAACATTATAACGCTATATTTTTAATGTATTTACAATTAAAATTACATATTTTATACTTCCAATCACCCATTTTAAATTAACAGCGTTCTATGTGAATCTAGTATTATCAAAAAAAAAATCTGACAATTGTATTTTAAGCTACAGTTGTCACATTTTCTCATTCCAGTCATTAAAATTATAAAAATCAAACTATGAAATATTGTCAAATAAATCATTTGTCAAAATGACAGTATCTCCAACGGTATTGTCATATTTGACAGTATTTCCAACGGTATAGGGTATATAAATAGAGTATTATAGGTGGCGTAAAAGATAAAATTTTTTTGCATGCGCTTTTGATGTTCTTATTAGTTTTTATTTTAAATTCTAAAGAATTTTATATAAAATATAAATATTTTTATTTATAAAAATGTTCTAGAAATATACGTGTACGATATTACAATTGACAAAAAAATTTGATTTAATATATAAAAACTCGCTGAAAACTATTATTAATATAAATAAATATAATAATATTAAATGCTTCGGGTAGCTTTAATTTCAAATAAATATACTAAAATAATGAAAATAGAAAATAACTTTTATATGGAAATCATAACTATGTCTTATAAAATAAAAAACCTTTGCAGACAATTGTTATATTCAAAGTTTTACTAATTTGGAATTAGCTTATTTTTTTTTCTCAAATTTTTTATTAATAAATTAATAAGGTATTTTTGGAAGAATTTTGGTGAAATATTTTTTTTTGGTTAAGAAATTTCATTTAATTCTATTTTGCGTTAACACTATTAATTAATAATATTAAATAATATTAAGGCTGGGAATATTCTCAATTCAATTCAAAATTTTGAATCCATCATATACCAATTTGTTTTTTATTATAAAACTATTTTTTCTAATTTCTTTATAAATCATGATTATATGTGTATACCCAACTATTTAAAGCACAAAAAATGTAATATGCAATTATAGTTTTCAACGAGTTTTTAATGAGAATTTTTTGAGTTTTAAATATAGTAATGTATTTACTCTACGATTTACTCTATGTATTTACTCTCGTATTTATAAAGTAGAGCAAATACAATTTTTAAATATTGAAAAACTCAAAAAAAGAAATCTCATTTTTCAAAATTATATCACTTGATTTTCAAAATTTTTAAAATTTAGACTACACAATGCTCTAAGTTCCAATAACTTATGGCGTTATTCCAAATTCAAAATTTTATAAAAATAAATTTTTTTTTTCTTTTTCATGTTTAATTAAATTTACTTTTATACTTAAAAAAACAAAAAAAAAAACCCTGAATGCACTTATTTTGTTTTGTTGTTTTGAAACTCCCCTCTCCTTCAATTTTTGTAAATTTAAAATCAATGTATTTGTGTTATACCATCCCTTATTCGAAAATATATTCAATAACAATGTTGAATAAAAACAAAAAAAAAAAATCAATAAACAATTAAACAAAAAAAAATTGCAATTGAAAAAAAAATTTGCAATAAATAAAGGCCGAGGAATGAGAGCGAATCTTTCGACATGGGATCCACGTCGTCCAATTTATGAAGAATTAAGACCACCACCGATCCCACATAGATTTGCTGGGCCAGGTGGATCTACAGAAGAATGTGCTTATCATACGCATCCAGGTAGAATTAAATGTAAATTATCATGGTTTATTTTGGGATTTTTTTCATTTTTATTAATATTTTCTGTTTTTTTTTTTCTTTTTGTATTTCTTTCAGTTAAAAAATATTATTTAAATTATATTAAATATTTATTTCACTTTAGTTTATTTACTAACAAATTAATCAAAAGCATATAAGAGTAAAATAGGGTGATTAATAAAAATTATGTGGAAAAAATTTTTATAACAAATTTAGTACAAAATCAAGATATTATACTTGAGCCCTCCATGTTCAAATTTAAAATTCAAGCAAATTTAATCCGTTCGCGATGATAAAGTATTCAAATTAGAGTAAGAAATCTTTGAAGAATTTTGATTATTTTTTTCAAATAAATAATTTTTTAGAAAAATATACCATGGTATAGAAAATTTGTTTGATAAAAATTTGTATTTAAGTAAAAATTATAAAAATTATACTAAAATTCAAAATTTTTAAGTAGAAATTAAAATTAAATAAAAATTTACATAAAAATTTTGACCTAAATTCTTGAAACTTCATTTTTAAATATTCAAATTTCATTTGCTTAAAATTAGTGATTCTAACTTAGATCATTTTGACTTATTGTTATAGATAATTATCTATATAATAATTGAAACAAAATCATAAATTCTAAGTACTCGATTAAAAAAGAAACGTTTTACCACATATAATTTGAATAAATTCGAGTTTGCAATTAGCCTGCAGTAATATTGATGGCGAGCATCAATAAGTATAAAATGATTCTGGCTTATTTTTCTCTTATTTTATTACATTTTATTTTATTTTATTTCAATTTTAACAATTAAGTTAATTTTTATTTCAAATATACTAACAAAAAGACATCAAATATAATATAAAGTTGTGGATTTAAAATAATAAATAACTGATTGATTACTAACTCACAAAATATATTCAATTAAAAATAATTATGTATGTAAAACTTTGAAAATAAAAAAAAAAAAATTAAGAAAGAATTTTCTCTGGTAAGCGCAAAATGACACCCCCAGAAAAATTTCCTTCCTATATATGTAGATTATTTGCATGTTTCAAATCCTATCACTTTAGTTCAGTAATATTTATAGTACAATGCTATATTCATGTAAATATTTGGCACTTATTCTCAATGTTTTGTAAAAACTTAATCTAATGTAAATATATTTTTTTCTATTTTTTTTTTTTTTTTGTCTTTATTATGTGATTCAAACATTCATCAAATTGTGTTAAAAAAAAAAAAAGGTATGGAAGATGAAATTTGTCCGTATGCTACTTTCCATTTACTCGGTTTCCGTGAAGAAATGGATCCAACAAAAGCAATGAATTTCCAAACTTTCCCACATCAAAATGGTCATACTGGTCCTGGTCATGCTGGAACAATGGGTCCACCAGGACATCCTGGACACGTTCATTCAAGATCTGGATCTCAATCAATGCCAAGAGCTAACCGTTATGCTCGCAAAAATAGTCAAGGTGGTCAAAGTTCTATTTATCAACCAGCACCAGAATATGATGATCCAGCTAATTGCGCTGAAGAAGATCAATATGTAAACTAAAAAAAAAAAAATTAAATTATAAAAATTAGTAATAAAAATGAAATTTATTCCTTTATTTGATTAAATAGCGTCGTTATACAAGAGTTAATTCTCAAGGTGGTAGTTTATATAATGGTCCCGAATATGATGATCCAGCTAATTGTGCACCTGAAGAAGATCAATATGGTTCACAATATGGCGGTCCTTATGGTACACCTTATGATCATTATGGATCACGCGGATCTGTAGGAAGACGTAGTGTTGGTAAGCTTAAAAAAAATATCAATTAATAAATTTGTGTTGTTAAATATTGCATATTATGAATATTAAATTTTTATATTTATTGAAAAAAGGTTCTGCACGTAATTTACCAAATGGTAACGGATCTCCTGAACCACCACCACCTCCACCACGTAATCATGATATGAGTAATTCATCATTTAATGATTCCAAAGAAAGTAATGAAATTTCTGAAGCTGAATGTGATCGTGACCATCCAAGAGGCAATTATGGCGGTAAGAAATTTAATTTGATTTTTATATTATTTACAAATTTCTTAATAAATGAAACTATAGGAAATTGAAATATAAAATAGGAGGACATTAAAAAAAAAAAAAACAAACAAAATTAAATTTTTAATTTGTTTTCTTTGACAAAAATAATATTGGCACTTTTATTTTTATATAAACAATTTTTTTTTTTTTTGAATAAAACTTTTATTGTACTTTTGATTTAACAAATTCATAAATTTTGATTTGTATTATAATTTCTAACAAAGTATTCAAAATTTACTACAAAAATTTTTTTCCAATTGTATAATAAATTAAGTATAATAAAGTATAATAGTTTTGAGACCCGTTAAGACTTATAATAATGATTTTCTATAACAATATTTCAAGCCACTAGGTTATTGTAAAATGGCAATCTTTTCTAATTCAATAATAAATAATGGAATTCAATTGAATCTCTTAATTCAAAAGAAATTATTCATGCAATACATTTTAAAATCGTATATAACAATATTTTAAATAAAGAAAAATCTTTTAATGCGTTTATCAAAGATAAAATATTAGACATAAAAGTGCCAAATATTGAGAAAATAATTAAGAATTTTCAAATTATCGCTAGTTTATATACTTTCATTACAAAATTCACAATTATTTTAATATGTAAACATAAATTGAATCCGAAACTGGTGAATAAATACACCCTAAATATACAAATTTAAATGTAAAAATACATACATATCTACCTTATTATAAAAATATTTTTAATGCTTTTTAATTATTATAATTTTTAAGCTAAATCAAATATATACATATATATATAATTATAATATTAATTAACTAAAATTGCTAAATTTATATATTTTTTTTTATATTTTCTTTTTTTTTTATGTATTTTACGTTACGCGAAATTATGTAAAAAAAAAAAAATCTAAAATATTAAAACCAAAAATTAACAAAATGCAAAAATCTCAAAATTAACTCATTTACCAAACCCCAGAAGATTCAGCTGAGGGTGAGTGAAAGAACAACTTAATCAAAAACCAAAAAAAAAAAAATAAAGTTTTTTCTTTAAAATATATAATTTCTTTTAATTATATTTTATTTTCGCAATAATAATATAGTTATATTAAAAAGTTTTACCCTTCTTTTTATAATTTAATTTTGAATTTTTATAATTTCTATTTAAATTATAATTGTTTATTTATTAAACATAAATAATATGGGGTCAGTGTAAAACCAAACTGAAAAATTTCGAGTTGACATTTGAATTTTTGTTTATTTTAATAAATATTTATATTATGTATAATTGAAATATTTAATAAAAATTTAATTCAAACCCAATAAAATCATTTAAAAATTGTTATTGTTTTCGATTCATTCATTTCAATTTTAATTGAGTTAATAAACGACACCGATTTATACAATATAATTATTCTCTTTTTTCTTTTGCAACACTGAATTCATTGACATAAATTGAGTACAATATAAATGTCATATTCACATAATATTGATAAATGAGTAATTTTAATAATTAATTCAAAATTTAACTTGTATTATTGGTAAAATGTACGATATAACTTAATTAAGAAAAGAGAAAATTTAAAAATTTTGTTTATAAACAATGTTGCAAAAATTTCACGTTGCGTTTCCACAATAAAATATTAGTAACAACTTTTTTTTGTTTTATAATTTATTTAATTAAAGTAAGGTTTTTCATTAGCCCTAAATTTTTATTTCTATTTCCTGAATAATTTGTTTTTGTTTCACTGAAATCTAAAATTATTTAAAAACTATAAAAATAAAAAGGAATTCTTTTGTTTCATTATTTATGTGAAAATTTTTAATTCACAATAATTTCTTTTATTTTTCTTAATATTGTATCTAAAATAATATTAATCGCTTGTCAAAATTTTGAGTTTTTATATATTTGATTTTTGTTTTTTTTTGTTTCTTTCATGTCATTTTGAAATTTGAGTTGTTCATGAATTATACTAAAAAAAAAATGAATTATTAAAAATTATAATATAAAATTCATACAAATTTAGATAGCAAATTGATTGAATTTGAAATGTTTTTTTTTATGTTTCTTTAAAAAAAAAGTACCATAAGTATTTAAGAAAAAAAATACCTTCGTTCATTTAAGAAAAAAAAAAAATCACTCACCTCATCTCATAGAATATTTTCTTTTTTATTTTTTATTTTTTTTTTCCAATAAAAATATCATATAGAAATTCATATTGTTTTTTTTTTTTTTTGTTAATTAAATTTGATTAATATTAAACGTATGATTAGTAATAATGTAAATATTTTGTATAATAGAATTCATTGATATTAAAGTAAATGAATGATTTGAAAAAAAAAAAAAAAAACAAAAAAAACGTCAAAGTAAGAAATAAAAAATTTAAAGAAAATAATAATGAATCTCTCTCCATTTCAAACAGTAATACCATTTTTACCATTATTTAACAAAAAAAAAAAATAAATATCGTAAAAACATATAATGAGTGCATTTTGAAATTCATCTGAGTCATTATAGTTTGTGTACATTATATTGTGAATGTTTTTTTAAATCATAATGTAAATGTATAGCATGATTGTTATTCATGTCGCATATATATAGTATTCCTAAAAGTTTAATATGGCAAGGAAAGAGTAATATCTAAATTTAGTATTGCATTAAAATTAATTTCCCCCATAATTTACCCAAAAAAACCAGAAAGTACCTATAATAAAATTGTGTGTTTTTTATTTAATTAATTATGTACCTCTATTATTTGTTTTTTTTTTAATTAATTTATTATTAATTTGGTTTCGTTTTTATAATATGAAAACATATATGATTTTTTTTGTTTTTGATTTCATATTGTGTATAATATTTGTATTAAAATTTTTTTGTTTGAATTTTGAAAATTTTGCAAAAAAACAAAAAATCTGTTTTTTTTTTTTTTGACATTTGTAAATTTTGTGTGTATTTGCATGAATATTAATTGTGAATAAAATTTCATTGTTTTTTTTTTTTTTCTGTTGTGGTGTTTGAATTAATTTTAAAACGAATAAATATGATTTATGTTATAATATTAATTTGTCATAAATTCAAATATTATATATGTATATTTATTTTCATATTTTGATCAAATTTTAATTTTATAATTAAAATTTTTTAATAAAAAAATTCGAAAGTTTATAATTACCTTTAATTTTTTTTCGTAACATGTAAAAAAGCAAATATATTGAAAAAATATTTGAAAAGATTTAGGAAAATATTACGTCGGGCTGTGATTTTTTTTTTTAATGAAAACTAATTCTATAAAAATCTGAAAATATTAATTTATATGCTAGTTAGTATATTAAGAAAAATATTCTTAATAATATTCATATTTCAAATTATTGTAAGGAGATACAAACTTTATAAAATATGAAGACTTCAATCTTATTGATGATAATTTTCCGGTGTTACATTAACTATAAAAAATATATATTAATATAAAAATATATTTTTGAAATCCTAGTTCATTTTAGAACTATTGTTTAATTTAATATAATACGCTTTCTTAAGAAGTTTCAAAGGTTCTTAATAATAGTTACGAGTAATTACAGGCAATATATACTCGTACTCTTCTTATTTTTGGTTTATAATTAATGGCTTTTATCACTAGTCGATTTCGAGTAATCAATCGATTTTTTTTCCAAGATTATATCTGTATAAATGAAAATATTTGTTTCACTTAATCAAAAAATTGCAAAATTAATGAAAAAACTAAATTTTTTTAATTAATTTTAATTATTTAAAAAAAAACAAAATAGTTAATTCAAATTTTTCATAATATGGCTCTTACGTAAACCGTGCTCGTTCAATATAAAAATTATTTTCAGAATAAAAAATATTGAAAAATTTTCCAAATTTTGTTACCCCGATCTCGTTGAATTACAGAAATTTTACTTTAAAAAAATTGTGTTTTTAAATTTTTTTTATTTTTCCCGCAAAAATATTTTTCTTTATTAACTTTTCTTTTTTTCTTATTTATATTTTTTAAAGAAAGATGCAAATTATGTTTTCATATGTTTTCTTTTTTTTACTTTCTTTTTCATAAATTGACAAAAAGAATAAAAAATGGATATATTTTTAATTTTAATTCGCTATATCGTTTTTTTTTAATAACAAACTAAATGTACGTGCTTTGTTCAATAGTTAAAACGTTCAATCATTTTACTTTTTTTTTTTCCTTTTTCATAATAATTAATTATTTTAATCATATATAATAAATTATATCCAGTCATATTTTTCTAAAATGTCAATTCATAATATTTATATAATACATTAGCTATACGCATCAATTAAATATGATATTCATCGCATCATTTATAATTATAAATATACGTTCATATAAAATATTTATTGATTCATCTCGCTCATTATTAATTAATGCCAAATTGACAGCCTATATATATATAATGTTTATCAATCATGAATTATTTAGAATTAATTGTTTATAAAATATCCTATATTAAAAACCTTTTTGCTTGAATCCATATTGTTTCTATATAATTCTAAAATAATAAAAATTTGTAAAACAAAAAAAAAAACGTATAAATTATTTAAGACAAATTATTACATAACCATTTGAAGCTGGGTCCAAAGTACATAATCAGCTTTCGATGTTATTTTTGTACAAATTATTTTATTTTTGTTTTTTTCTTATTAAATTTTTCATTATTAAATTCATTATATTATATTTTTTAATATAAATAATTAAAATCTATACAAGCCACAAAATAATTCAGTGTATATAAAATTATTTTATTATTTGTATATCAAATTTTATCTCGAAAAATCATTATTCAATAACCTATACATATTATTATCATTTTTATTGCAAAAATATTTTTAAATTTTAATCACAAAAAAAAAAAACATACATTTAAAAAAGTAAATTTTTTTGTTTTTAATTCTAATCAAAAATTTACACACTAAAGACTTTCAAAATAAAAACAAAAATTCTGTTTTTCATTTTTATAAAATTTTACATTTTGCAATTACAAAATAAATAAATTAAATAAGAAATATAAAAACTAATTAAATAAGAATTAATTAATTAATTTTTTGTTTTTCATTTTTTTTTTCTTTTTACATTATATCTTCTTTTTTTTTTTTGATTTCATTGTTTTTTTGTGGGACGTATTTTAATTTATTTGTAATTTCCATGAATAAAAACAAACGAAAAAATTTTGAAATTTAATTGAATAATTGTTATCATAAAAAACAAAAAAAAACAAAAAAAAATTAAATAAATCAGCCAAACGTTCCCCAAATCAACGGGACCAGCGTTCAACTGAAGAAATGCGAAAATTAATTGAAAGGTAAAGTAAAAATCAGAAATATTTTCTTAAAATTAAAAAGCATCATAAAAAAAAAGGGCAAAATAATGTAAATAGTTTTTTTTTTATGTAAAAAATAAGAATTTTTGATAGAATTTTCAAATTCATCTTTATTCGAACTGTATTGCTCGAAAAATTTTCGAAAATATTTAAATTATGTAAAATTTAAATATGTTTAAATAATTTTTAAACGAAAGTTCACTTCTGCCACGATATTGTGATTTTATGCAAATATTTATTAGAAGTTTTTTCTATGGTTTGTAATAGATATTTGCATAGACATATTGTGTCGTAAACGTAATTGGAATATCAAACTCAAATTCCATTCGAATTGAAAAATATGAAATCTATTTAAATCTCTAATAAGAATTAGGCTATTTTCTAATTAAAAATACATTTAATATAAATGTTTAAAAAATTAAAAAAGCTTATATTAAAATATATATTTTGGCTTTGAAAATACTATGTGTATAATAATTTCAATTATTTTATGAATTCAATAAATTTATATAAATTAAATTTATTTAATCTTCAAAAAAATTTAAAATATAAATTATTTGTATTTTATCAAAAATTCTTTTCTGCACAAATTTTATAATTTTATTTTTTTTATATTTTTCGAATTTTTTGCCCTTTTTTTTTTGGTTTTGCTATTTTAATAAGAAAGTTGCTCTTTTACTAATACAAAATCAGTTTTTTAACTAACATTTTATACTCCTATAAATTATTATTATAACATTTTCATAACGGTTTTTTTGGCTAACAGGAAACAGTAAGTTTAATTATTGCATGTTAAATAAATATTTTTTTTTCATTTAATTATAGATAAATTATATTAAAAAAAAAATAATAAAACTGTGCCGTTTTTTATTTAAGCATTTTGTTTTCATTTTTTTTAGTAGAAAATTAAATAATTAATAAGTTTTAATTAATAATAATTAAAGTAGTTTCACTATAATATTTTTGCATAATTAATTGGTTTGCAAGTTTTTTTTTTCCTTAATTATTTCTCATTTTTTTTCTGCTTATGTTGGGGTTATTAATTTGAAAATTAGATTTCTTTATGCATTTTGACTGGCTTTTATTTTAAAAAATAGTGTTTTAGTTGTAGTTGCCCATATATCTAAAAAAAAAAAATTTGGATTTAATTTTATTTTTCATATTAATTTATTTTATTTACCTTTTCAAACTTTGATTTCATAAATCCTATTATCCCCATTTCCTGAAAATTAAAATAAAATATTATTGTTGTATAATTCATTTATAAATAAGAAAATTATTGAATTTTTATTCTACTATAAGAATATATTTTTGAATTATTATTTTTTATTTGAACATTGTATACAATACGTTAAAATAATAAAATTCGCCGAGATTCAAAATTATTAAATTAAAAAAAAAAAATATATATAATTTTGCTCTTTAATTAAAATAATTAAATATTTCATTAATAAAATTATTTCAATCTCTTTAATGAAATCTCTAAGCTGATAATTATTTTTTAATATTGAATTTGAACAAAAATAAATTTAACATAGTTCAAATCAAAATATAAAAATGTATTCAATTGCATTTAAAAAATAGAAGTGAAAATATTAGGAATTTTAAAAGTTTAACTCACTTTTTAAGTGCCCATTTATTAATAATAAATTTTAGTTTAAATAATATTTTCTATAATTTTAATATTTCTGTAATTCATTATCATTAACTTTTTTTTTTTTGAATTAATTAAAAGTCGACATAAAATAAAAATGCCAAAATAATTTTTCATATAGTTTTCGGTGGTAAAACTAATTTTACTAATTAATAATTTGAATTCAAAAGTTTTCAATTAAATTAAACTATAAATATAATAATACATATTATATTTTACAGTTTAGAGGACTATTATTTAGGGAAAAAAAATTAAAATTAATTTTTTGTCTACCACCTACTTAAAGTAATTAAAATTATACCAAAGAATTATTAATTATACCTATTATATAATTATGGAACAATATTTATCAATATAAAAAAGGTAAAAATTGAATAATTACAAAATGTTTTTGTTTAAATTATTATTAAATAAGAAAATAATGTGATATAACGATTCTTTTATATAACGAAACTTTACTAGAAAAATAATAAAAGTAAGAAATGGGACTAGTTAAATTTTTTAAATAAATTAAAATTTAATTATTAATATAATAATGAAATAATAGTTCAATTGCAAAAATAAAGTTTTGTTTTGTAGATTAAAACCGAAAACAGTAGTCTCGTAAAATAGTTATACTAGAAAATATATTGCTTTTCCAATTATTTTTAAATCAAATGAAATTAAATACTAACCAAAACCAAATAGAAAGGGAAATTTAATATTGACCAAAAAATATGTTACGTGCCCTTTGTGAATTGTTAATAAGCTTACTGATGCTATTTATTTTCAGGTTAAATAAATCTCCAAAATTTAATCGTTACAATTTGTACTGCAGAGTCAGTAATTTATCCATTCTTTTATTAGATTTTATCCATTATACTTCTTAAATTTTATCTTCAAAAAACGCTCCAATATATCCTCTGCCTTATTTTGTTATAATACTTTACTTATTCGGTGAAAAATTTAATTACAACTTTTGATTAATTGTCATCCATTTTATAATTGGATTAATTGTCATCCATTGTATAATATTTTCAATGAAATGAAATAAAAAATAGGTGTGAGTTGTACTGAATTTTCTAAAACTAAAATGTTCAAATTCTTTGTTTAGTTGAGTCGGTAATTAAATTTTCTAGATATACTATAGAAATGCAGCTACATATTTTTTTCTTATTTATCGCCATATTGTAGAATGCACGGTACTATTTTTATTATGTTCAAATATTTTATATTATACTAAATATAAAATTGTTACCGGATATTAAACATTGAATGTGTACAGTCGCAATTACAAAACTATTCTATTACTTGTTTCTTCAAATTTTCAAATGCGAATGAAGTATAAGGAATGACGTTCATCTCTTCTCGTTATAACATTTTTCAACTAGCACTCGTTGATTGAGTGAAATGAAAATTGACGTTCATCTCTTCACGTTATAACATTTTTTAACTGGCACTCGTTGATTGAGTGAAATGAAAATTGAGTGAATTTGATATAAATTATCTATCTCTTTAAATAATAGAATTGTCAGATTGTATACTCAATTTTTATACCGAAATAAAATTACAATTATTTTATTGTGAACTAATATTTTTTTTAATTGACGCGAAATTTTTAATAATTTGACATAAAAATGTTTTCTGTCAATTTTTTTATTGTAACTCTAAACCTCAAATCAAATTGGTTTTAAGGAGAAATCATATTAATATGTAAATATCCAATATTATTGTTCTTAATACACCCCACTCAGCATTTTTCGTACAAATTGTAAAATATTGTTGCTAATTTTAAATTAAAAAATTATTTTATAAGAATAATAAATAAATAACCTTAGTTATTCTCTTGATTCCAGCAATCTTTTATTCAAATGTTAATATTAAATCAGAATGAAATTGTAAGAATTAAAAAAAAAAGTTTGTGCATGTTAAAAATTTTTCTAATATTTAAAAATTAAAAAAAAAGTAAAGTAAGTTTTTTGTAAAATTTTTTACTTTTGTTTGAATTTTTTTTTTTGATTCTTTGTTCTTTTTATTTTCCCAAATTTGTATTGTACCTTGACTTAGAAATTTAAAACATTAAAAACTTAGAAATAATTTTTATGTTTATATACAAGAAATTTGAAAAAAAAAAAAACAAAAAGCTTTAGTATTTCTAAAATAATTAAAAAATATTTATTGATTTTATAGATTTATATATTTATAATTGAAATGAAAATAAGAAATGAAAATATACCTATAAGAAGCTTTGCTTATATCCTTTAATTGTTTTTTTTTATTATAGTTTCAAAAAAAAAAAAAAAATTTCATGTTTATATAATATATTTTTTGTTTAATTCGATTACATTAAATTTTATTACATAAGAATAAAAATATTAAAATTTAATTATATTTATATTTTTTTAATATATTATTCATTTTTTTTTTTTCGTTTTCTTCACATATAAAAAACATTTATATATAGAAACGAAGCCGGCCCAACAAAACAACTCCAACAACAAGGTAGCGCAGGACTCACAGCCTACGATACTATGGCAGTGTAATTTGTAAGAAATTTTTGAATTAATCAGCAACAAAAAATCTGAATGCACATTTATATAAAAAAAAAGCAGAAAAATAGAAAAAAAAAACAAAAAAAAAAATATCATAAAATATTATAAAAAAGAAAAAAATGGAAAAACTAAACCAAATATTTAAAGAAAACTAAAAAAAATTTAAACTAATTAAAAATTATATTTAAAAATTACTATTATATATTATTATAAAATTTAAGAGTGAAAAATAATCAGCAAACAAAAAAAAAGAAAGAAAAAGAAAACAAAAAACAAAATTAATTTCATATAAAAAGTAAAAGAAACAAAAGAAAAAAAAAATTAATTATCTCTAAAAAAAATATTAAATATATTCATTTATATATTAAATATCAAAATATATAAAAAAATTATAATTGAAAAAAAAAACAACAAATATAGCAAACCAAAAAAGAAAGAAAACACACACACACACAAAAATAAAACACAAAATAGCCATATGAAAAATAAAAATATTTGATTGTAATAAATAATACATAAATAAATAAATAAATTAATAAAAAAATTTCGTAAAACAAACGAATAATAATGCGCAAAATATTTGTAAAATTTCAAATACTGTCACGACATCTATCCATATTATTATAATATTTTTTTTTTAAATAACATTAAAAAAATTTTTTATATTAAGTACCAAAATATTATTAAAGTATGAGAAAAGGTATAAAATAAAGAATATTTTTTTTGAGAATTGCAGAAAAATAAAAATATATGAGAGAAAAGATAAAATTTATAAGTCCATTTTATAATTCCAAATCTAAGAAATTTACAAAAAATTTATAAATTTATAACATTTATTTGATCATCATCGATCAAAATCAAATTGCAAAACAAAAAATAAATGTCATTGAACAATTCGAGTATCGATTAATATTGCATATTCACATTTCACATATTTACATCACATGTATTCAATATCGTTTTCTCTTCAAAATTTTCCTATTTCTCTCTTAAAAATTACATAATTCTCATATATTCTTCACCTAGTGGAAAATTTTGGAATTAAAATTTCGATTGTTTTATTTCAAAGTAATTTTTAAACATTTTGTTTTTTTATTGAAATATTTTATTGAATAAAATTGTTTTCGTATTTTTTGTAATGCAAAAATGTGTTTTATAAAAAAAAAATATTTTTAATTTATATTTTATATACTCCCATATTAATTATTATTTTTTTTTTTTGCAATTATAATTTTGTGTGTTTTGAATTTCGATTTTTTGAAAAATAACAAAAAAATAAACAAAGTGTGTTTTATAATTGGAATGTTTTTTTTTTTCATTTTGTTTTTTGTAATTTTGTAAAAAAACTTTTTTTTAATTAAATAATGTGTTTTTCTCTTAATTATATTTAAATAATAACAAAATATCGAGACAAATAATTTTTGCCATTTTTTTTTTATGTATGTTTAATTTTAAAAGCTTCCATATTATATTGATTTTTAAAATCAATATTTTTTTTTTTTTACAATAATTATATTAACAACAATTACATTTTTTGTAGTAAATACATTAAAAATATAAAGAAATTAGATTTATACAATAATAATATTATGTTGCTCATCGATCGAAAGAAAAACAAATATTTTTTGTCGTTATAATTATAAGAATATTTTTAATTTAAATGATTTGTATGTATATATAGTTAAAGGAAAAAAATCAATCATTTTATTGAATTTCGAAATCATACTTTTCTAAAAAAAAATCATACTAAATGTATAAAAATTTTTTAAATATGGTATTAAAGTATTATCTTGTAACCATTGTGAATAATTTATTATGTATAACAAAGTAATAAAAATTACATTTTTTTGTATTTCATTAGAAAATATAAAATAATTAAGAATTCTATTTCAGTAATTCTATTTCATTCAGACTAATTTTAAATTGATTCATAAATAAATTTAAAATTTAATTAAAGTTTTAATTATACATTTTGGAAATCACAATAAAATAATTCTATTAATATGTAAAGCGTTTACACTAAATGTAAACTCTAGTCTGTATTCAACAATTAAAACTGTATTAACGTAAAACGAAATAGAATTATTTATATAATTTTGATAGAATTTGTAATATTATGATTGAAATATTTCTCTTTACATACATACATACATACATATTATATTATATGAATTTTTTTAGTTTTCGAAATCTGTATCCTATTTAGATTTTAGTTTTATATTCATATATATATTATATTTATAGTTTTATTAATTATAGTTTTTATTTTTTTTTTTTTTTTTAAATGACTTAGTATTAAGTTTAAAGAAGTTTAAAAACAAAAAAAAAAAAAGCGAACTAATTGGTATTAGCATTAACTGATTTTATGTTTTACAATATTATAACTATAAAAATAAGAAATTAATATTGATTCTGCGGAAGAATTTTATTTTTTTATTCCTTACTTATATATGTATATTAAATTAAAATATTAAATTTTAATCTATGTAGATTTAATTTATAATTAATTATAATCACATAATTTAATTTTTATAATTTTAATTTAAATTTTTCTTTTGTTTTAGATAACTAAACACCCACAACTATAATGAATTTAATTTAATAAATTCAAGTTATTCAAAAAAAAAATTAAATAAAAGAAAATGAAAAAAATGAAATTCTTCGAAAGAACGCAGAAAAAAATTGAAAACTAAGAAAATGAAAAATAATTATTGTCGAAATATAAAAGTCAAAAAATGTGATATTCTTGTTACATAAAATTAGTTTTTGCAAAATATGTAAATAGTTATTCAATTTTTATAGATAAATTTAAATTAATAATATTTTTTTTTTTTGTTTGATTTTAAAAAATTAATTTATAAATTTAAGTTTATAAATCTAAATTAAAATATGATTTTTAATAATTTTCGATTTTAATAATTTTATAATTTAAAAATCATTTAAATTCATAAAAAAACATTAACATACATTTATTTTTTTTTTTTTTTTTGAAAATTCGTGATTTTTATTTAAAAATTTTTTTAATAATTTCAAAATCTATGTAATAGAAATTTAATAATAAATGAATAATTTTCTTTTTTTTTTAAATAAAATCATTTTTATTTTTTAAAATTCATAATAAATACTATATAATGTAAATTTAAAATTAATTAATTTTCAAGTCAACTTTATTAATTTATCACTGATATTATATTTAATATACAAAAAAAAAAAAAAAAACATAAGAATTTTTAGAATAATGATATTATATAATTTTGAAAAAAAAAAAACAATTCTAAAATGAGAAAATTAAAAATAATTATTAATAAAAATTAAAATTAGGCATTTTTTATTCGAAAATTTAATATCTGGCATTAATTTATTAATTATAATATTTAATTATTATATTATGTAATAAAATAGAACATTACAAGAAAAAAAAAATAAATAAAAAGTAAAAAAAAACAAAACAGAAAATAAAACAAACAAAAAGTTAACGAAAAATAAATTAATTTAATTTTTTAAATTAATTAATCATAATTAATTTATAAACAATTAAATATAGAGCTAGCTTTAAAAAAATATATATATTATGCAAATGTTCTTTAAATTACAAAAAAATTAATATATTAATTTATTTAAGTTAAAATAGAATTTTAAGTTATTTCTAAAAATGCAATTTTTAATGTTAGAACTGTAAAGCATTTTAAAATCTTTACATTTAATTTGTACATAAAGCTTTCAAAGTTTTACAATTCTAACTTTAAGAACTGCATTTTTTAGAAATACCTTTTTTTTTTTTTGATTTCGAATTTCTATTTCACAAAATTTCGAACAGAAAATTTTATTTTAATTAATGCCATTTAAAATTATTTAAAAAAAAAAAATAACGTAATATGCCTATTTTTTCTATTTTAGAGATTAAAGAAAATATTTCAATATTTAATCATAAATTATTCAGATATTTTAGTTTTTCAAATAGCCTATTCATATTTCGAGTGTATGTATAGTTTTTTTTTTCTTTTCTAAACAATATTCATTAAAATTTTTTCAAAGAATTATCACAGAAAATTCATTTATAATAATAATTTTCAGGTATTTTTTTTAATTTTAGAATAGAAATATAAATTTCAATTAAATTAGAAAAATATCACAAAGATGACTGTGATGAATCTTTGAAGAAAATTGAGTGATTATTGTTGAAGAGAAAAAAAAATATACATATATTTTTTTTTAAATTAATATTGTGTATTTTTATTATTTAATTAATCATTTTTTTTTGTCGTGATTTCTTTATTTTTTTTTTTTGTCATTTTGTACTATATTACGTTCAATAAATGTGTATTTTAAATTTAATTATGTATTTTATTTTTTTTTTATTATTTTATTTATTTGTCTATAATTTTTTTAATTCCCACAGAACATCTTTTTTTTTTTAACTCATTTTCACGATTTTATTTGAATTTAAATGTTTTCAAATAATTTAATATAATAGAAAAATAAATGAATTTTTAAATGCGAAAAAGAATGTGATTTTTCTTAACAAAATACTTAATTGCTTTATTTACAAATATTAAAATTAATTGCACAAATATTTTTGAATAATTTTTTTAAGCACATTGATTTTCTAGTTTTGTAACTTTTTTAAAGTAAATTTTCCAATTTTTAAAATTAATTTTAATAAGTTTTTTTTTAAATATTTTATATTTATTAATTTTATTATTGTAAAATTTTGGTTTTCTATTAATTTTACAAAATTTTTTAAAATTTTTTACAAACGATGCTATTTTTCGACAATATTGGAAAATATTCAAAAAAAAAAAATTTATTTTTAATTATTTAACTATTTAGTTTTTTTTTTTTGCTTATAATATTTAATGCGTAAAATTGATAATATTTCATACAAATTTCATAATTATGTTTCAAAATTTTCGATAATAAATTTAAACAATTTAAAATTGTTAAATTTAAAAATTTTATTCTTAATATAAAAAACTGTTGAGATTATGAATTGAAAAATTCTCAAAATAAAAAATATTCTTTTAATGTTGGTATAAGAAAGATAAAAATTATCACATAATTTACATTATTATTAATATACTGATCAATATTTAAATAAGAAAACAAATTAATTATAATTCATATAATCTTTAAATGAATTATTTAAAATAAAACAAGACAAACGAAATAAGAAACCAACACTGCTGCATTAAAAATATTTTTTTTTAAATATTATACACTTAATATAATTTTGATAAAACCTTTTCTTAATATTTTATAATAATAGCAATTATTCAAATAATAATTTACAATATATTAAATAATATTTGATATATAAAAACAAAATATAACATTTATAATTTAATCTTTATATACAAATAAATTAAAAAAAAATAATAATGATAAAATATAAAAATGGAAAACAGTTCTATACTTATAACCACCAAAATCAATTTACAAAACGAAAAAAACAAAATCTGAAATATTTAAATTAAAAAACAAAATTAACTCAAACTTTGGATAAATTTATATTACTCTCTATACTATACTACCATATAGCTAAAAATTTAATCTAAATATATAAAAAAATATTTAATATAATATTATAATTATAATAATAATAAATTAATTAAAATATTCAAACGATTTATTAAAAAAAAAAATAAAAATATTTAATATTAAAGAAACAAAGAAAAAAATTATTATAACAAAATTTTGGAAAATCAAAAAAAAAAATTAAAAATTTTTTGCTTTTAAATTAATAATCCAAAAAAAACAAAACATAATGAAAATGTAAGGGTTAATAAATTTTGACAAGAGTGTAAAAATTCAAAAAAGCATTGAAAAATTCTATTACACGAGAATAGTTATTTGAAAAGAAGAAAAACTGCTCAAAATTTAATCAAAATTTTTAATGAAATTGTAAAAAAAAAAATTTTAAAAATTTCATAAATATATTTTTGTAATGTTTAGGCAAATAAATTATTCTTTAAAATACATTTTTATATTCCCTAAATATTTAATTATATTTTTGTAATTATTCAAATCCAAATGATTCCAGAAATTATTAAAAATTTATTTTGATGCTTTTAATCATTGCAATTCATCTGAAAACCTATAACAAAAAAAAAAGAATATTAACCCTTACAATTCCAAGTTTCTATTCACAAACAAAAACCAACAAAAAAAAAAAAAAAGAAAATTAGTTATAAAAATTGAAAATCAAAACAAAACACAAAAAAAAAAAAAAAACGAAACAAATAAAATATAAAATTGCCAAATTTTTTTAATTTTTGTTTTTTAAATTTATAAAATAGCTTTTAAGAATTAAAATTGCAAATATTTTAAAATATATATATATATATATATATTAAAATAATTATGTACTTAAAACTAAAATACACAGACTTATACACATACACACACAAACAAACACAGATACACACAACACTAATACAAAATTTATTAAAACAAAATAAAAAATTTAAAATTTATATTATAGGAAAATTATTAGAAAATTATAATAAGAAAACAAAACTACATATACGTACATTTATATTTATATATAAAAAATAATTACAATGTACATTATAATATAATAAATATGAATTATTAAAATAAATAAAATAATATATATAATATTATATACTGTATTACAGTAGAGAATAATAATTACAGTAATATTGAATATGAGAAAAATTTCTACATAATTAACTTTGTTACAATTAATTTACTTGGAAAGATTTAGTAAAAATGTCCCGTTTTTAATTTAAAAAACTAAATTTTTTTTTTAGAATCAGATTTAAATATATGAAAGCCAAAAAATTAAGCTTTATATTTTCAAATAAATTAAGATTATAATAAATAATAATTTAAATATAAAATATAAATCTAGTTTCTAGTATTATATATTTACTAGAACATTCCACGCTCAGAAATATAAATGATCGTTCCACTTTTAAATTACTCATAGTTTGTATTTGGGAGTAATTCAAAGTGTTATATTTTTTGGTGTTGTAAAAGGAACACAAGCATAAGATTATTATTTTCTAATCATTGCTCAAAAAAAAACTCTTGTGCGAAAATTAATTATTAAAAATCATTTTAATTAATTAAAGACTAAAAAATTTAAGCATTTTTAGCAAAAAATTTTATGAAATAAATTGAAAAAAAAAATACAATAATAATTTTTGATTTGAAATTAATAAGAAAGAAATTTATTTATTTTTTTTGTTTTTGTCCTATTAGGATCTTAATATAACCAGGGAATATATTATTTTTTTTCTGATTAACATTAAAATTCTCTTATAAATTAAGTTTAAAGTCTTAAAATTTCAAGTAAATTAATGTAGAAATATATATAAAAATTTACTCTATAATATTCTGTATGTATTCAAGTATATTTAATATAAAAATCTCCATAAATGTATATATATAGTGAAGTCTCTGTATAACGAACATTTCGTATATAAAGAAAATCTCAATATAGCGAGCATAGTAGGCATAGTAATACTCATTTTTGATTTTGATGAAGTATAATGTATACTAAAAACAAGATCATAAAATTTTTATGCTAACCCAGACAAGATTTGTAGAATTTTGGATGTTTGTTATATAGAGATTCTACTGTATACTATAATAAAATAAATGAATATATTAAAATGACACTTAATAAAAATTAAATATTATTAAATATAGCAAAAAAAAAAAAAATATTGAAAATAATTAAAAAAATTTAGAAATGAAAATTATTAATTTTTAAAATTAAAATTACAAAAATTTCGACAAAAATTAATATTTCAGAAAATTTTTTTTGCAAAATTTTTAATAAAAAAAAAACAAAAATTTAAAAATTCCAAATTGTAATTGAAATTTTGTGTATGTTGTTGCTTTTCTAAATAAAAAAAAAAAACCAGAACAAAAAAAAAAAAACTTTTTTTGAAAATTATTATAATAAGAAAAACAAAAAAACACAAATAATAATAAAATTTTTAATAAATCTATCTCTCCATCATAATCATCCTATTACATAAATATATATACATATACACATTTATATCAATATAGCTGAATATGTATTTTATATGTATTTAATTAATATTATAATTATAAAACAACAAAAATTTATTAATTGTATTTCATTGTAATTGTAATTTTTTTGGAAAATTTATTATGAAAACAGAAAAAATACAAAAAATTCAAAAAAAAAAATTCAATTTTAAAATATATAAGAAAAATTATGATGTATACATACATACATATATATATATATACTTATAATATATTTAAAAAATTATGCTTAGAAATTTTAAACGAAATCATAATGCTTATTTAAATATTTAAGGGAAAAAAGTGTGTAGAATAAAAATTTTAAATTGTAAGGATAAAAATTGTAAGGATAAAAAAGTATGATGAATTTTAAATTATTAAATTTTTAAAATTTATTATTTATTTTACTCTTAATTATTAATTTATATAAATTTATATTAAAAATTATTAATTATTTAAATTATTCTTTTAATTTATAATTTAAATGTTATAATTTTTTCCGAAGGGAGTATTATGACTTTTTAATTAAAATTAAATTCAAATTTTTTTTATTTTTGGAAAATAGAGATTATTTAATAATTTTTTTTTTTATTTTTGATTGTTATGAAAATATTTTGTTTAAAAATTTTAACTATTTGTTCATTTATTAATTATTTTTATTAAACAAACAAGAAGCAAGAAAATGATTCCCATTTATGGTTGTCTCAATCATTCTAAACGTTTCTGCACATTATTATATATTATTATGTATACATAATATATGCATAATACATTTCTACATATAATAAACTCAATTTAGAATGATAGTTCGTACGGAAGTATTTATTTTTTATAAATTCAGATTGTTATAATTTAATATTTTTAGGATACAAATTACAATAGTGATAATGGGATAAAAATGGATAATAGTTTCATCATAAAGACCAAATTCTATTTATGATATTTGCGCCGCCGGACAACTAGTGTACAATGGCAGTCAGAAAAAATATGTATTGTAATCTGCATAAAAACGATTCTAAGTTGCTCAGATTCTGCAAATAAAGAATTATCGAACATAATATAAATAATTTTGAGGAGAATTTATTTTAGTATGACGGAAGAAACATCTTTACCTGAAGACTCACACAGTCCTCTATTAAAAAATTGAAGTTTTACTATGGAAAACATCATAAAATTACCATAATGATCAATATATGCATAATACAAACTGGTTACAATTGTATGAAGTCAAACACCTCATTTTAGTGCTAGCTAAATCAATAATATTGGAATATTGTTTTTAGAGGAGCGAAATAATATGGAGATCACAGACGACTAGAAATTTAATTACTGTCATCATTTCATTGTCAGTCAAATACTCCCTTCTTTTTATTTTTTTTTAACAAATTGTTTCATTTTATTTCAATATTATCATTATTTATTTTATAAAAATTATTAATTTTTTATAATAAATATTAAATTTTAAGCTAAAATAATAGAAAGGAATTGCTTCATCATATTATAAAAAAAAAATTTATCAAAAAAAAAAATTTGCTTTGTGATTGTAATTGCGAATATTACTTTTTTTTTTTTTTTAAATTTTAATAAATTATTATTCTATTATAGGTGAAATTAAAAAAAAAAATAAAATTACAATATAATTACGAATTATTTTTTAACTTGGAAAAAAAAATTAAAAAGAAAATTAATGAAAATTAAATAAAAAATTGGATGAAATGGAATGGATTTTATTAAATTCTTTTATTTTAAAAAATTTCAATCGGAATTCATTGTTTTTTTTTTTAAATTAAATATTGTAAAAAACAAAAATAAAAATAAGTTCCTTATAAATAAAAAAAATATATTTAATTATATATTTTCTTTTAAATTTATTAAAATCTTACTTAAAGCAATTAATGATTTCAAATTAAAAATTGTTAGACAAATTCAATAATTATGGAAAAAAAAGAAAGAAAAAAATTATTTAACAAAAAAAGACAGAAAGAAAAACCTTCCCTTTCATCCATATTCATATTAAATTATGAAACGGTTTAACATTATGTAAGGCGCGAACAGTTATAATAAAAAGAAAAGATATTAGAATTTAGAAGAGTAAGGAAAATTATTTAGAATTTGTCTCAACCATAATCAAAATCAAAAAAATTTTACAAAAAACCAAAATTAAAATATTTATAAATGTAGTGTTGTGATTTATTGAAAAAATAAAAAATAAAATTTAATTAAATAAATAGATTATAAAGTAATAAATAAAAACATATAAAATTATTATAATAAATATAAAATTTTTAATTTATAATTAAAATTTTGTAAAAAAAAAAATAAAAAAAAAAATTTAATTACGATTTATTTGCATAGCAAGAAAATTGTTAATATAAAACAAAAACTATGATTATAATTTGAAATCAAATAAAAAATTGGAATGCACTTTTTTTTTTATAATTATTAATAAATAAAGAATTATTTTGTTTTTTGTTTTTTATAAGTAGAAGGAAAAGAATTACAATTTAAAATATGTACTAAATATATAAAGAATTTCCCCGTAGATATTCCTGAAAATTAAACTTCAAGTAACATTCACACTAAAAAAAATCTTCAAATTCTCTTAAACAATTTGAATTAGAATTTACCAAAATATTTTCCATTTATATATATATTATTGTATGTATATGCAAATTAGTATATGTGTTATTATATATTTACGAAATTCTATAAGAAACGTGTGTATATAAAATGTTTCATCAAATTTTATTATTATATGTCAATCAGAAAAATGTATGAATAAAATTACATACATTGCATTACTTCTAATTCCATAACTGTTATATACACGAAAACAAATACCTATATATAATAATATATATTGCATTAATAACTGATCTACAATAAAATTCAAAAGGCTTAAGTTTTTTTATTATCATAATAAAATTTAATTAAAAATAAATAAATAAATTTATTTAATTAAAAAAAAAAAAAATGGCGCCTAATTAAATGCAATATATACAAAATTCTTAAAATAAAAACAAAATAATCGTTTAAAAAAAGTGCATTTTTCTTTCATATTTTATTTGATTTTTAAATTATATGATTATAAAAATTAAAACGCCACTATCAATTTTAAGTTATTTATAAAAATAAATATTTATAAATTTATAATGTATATTTTATTAAATTACATAACTACAATTAAATTAAAAAAAAAAAATTATAAATTTAATTAAAACCATTTTATATTTATACAGAATGTGTATTCAGAATAAAAAGAGAAAAAAAAAACAAAAAAGCTGAACAAAACATATTAATAAAAGAAAAAATAATCAAATCATAAAAAATAAATAGGCCATGCACAAAATTAATTAATTAAAATAAATTAATAAACGAAATAGAAGAAGAAACAAAAATAAAAAGAATATTTACGTTTATCAAACAAAAAATACCACTCCCTTACAAACCAAAAGTAAATTATATAAACTCATGTACATTAAAAATAACCATAAAGAAAAAAAAGAATACAAAAATACAAAAAAAAAAAAAATAAAAATTAATAACGAACCGTTACATTATGTATGTATAATCTTTTAAAGTAAAAAAAAAAAATTTTTGTACTTGATTTTTTTATATAACAATATAAATGTATACTTGTAAATTAATTAAAATATTTTGTAATTGTATAAAAAAAACAAAAAAATATTTAATATAAATATTTCATTATTCTTAAAAATACAATTATAACTTTATATATAAACAAAACATAAAAAAAAAATGAAAAACAATATTTAGATAAAATAATAACATTTTTTTATTACTTTATATAGACTTAAAAATAAAACAAAATAATAATGAAACAACAAAACAAATATTATGAGAAAATTTAATTAAATAAAAACCAAAAAAAAAAAAAATATTCAAAATTAAGAACAAAAAATACAACAAACAAACAACAAAAATAACAAACAAACGAACGGTATTTTTTCATAAAATTAATATTACATAATTATATAAACTAATTATATTATACATTTTCTCAAAAGAATGCCATATACATATAAATATATTATTAATTAATATATAATTTATAAACGTATAACAGTTAAAGCAACAAAATATAAAACATTACAAACAAAAACATATACTTATATAATATACACATATTTAAATATTAAACAACAATACTACATACATAACAATAATTCAAAAACAAAAAATCTAAATATATTTTTTTTGTTTTTGGGATATTAAAAATAATCGAAAAAATCCCGAAAACAAAAAAAAAACAAGACACAAAATATAAAAGAAGAACAACAAAATTTAACAATAGACCAACAATTAAAGAAAATTTACTATAATTATATAAAAGAAAAGTAAACCAAAAAGAAGAAAAAACAAAAATTTAAGATCAAAATTAAAAATAAACAAAAGAAAACAAAAAAAAAAAATTATTAACAAAATTAATAAAAATATAAGAGAAAAGTTAAAACTACATTAAAGAGAGTAAAAAAAAATAAAAGAAAAAATAATTATTTAAATAAAAATCATAAGCATATTTTAAAAACAAAATTAACTAATTACTAACAATTATTATAAAAAAAAAATAAAAAAAAAAATACAAAAATTATAAAAAATATATAAAAAGTCAAATAAAAATTAAATAAAAACAAAATGTTTGGCAAAAAAAAAACACAAACAAAAAATATATTGTTTTTCTTTTTTATTTGACAGTTATTTGACAGATTTTCAAATAAGCTATTACAAATAGACACAGATTTATAAACTATTACCGACTTCCAAAGAAGGCCTTTGTATATTTACTGAATATATTCAAGGGAAAAACGAGTACCCGTAAAAGGCTTTCTCTGTCATGAAATTTCCAATTCTTCAAATTTATAAATTACTTTCACGCTAAAAACAAAAATTAAATTATATATTTTATGACTTAATTTATGTATAAAATTAATTTTTTTTTTATGATTTTGTTAAATTGTTTTGTTTTAACTTGCATTTTTTGTGTAGAACGTCATTTCTCTACGACATATCTTGTATCAGAACGACAACTGGAATATGGCTGAAGCATATTTTCCCCTATTCGCCGACAAGTGTCACTGCGATCGCCGCTTAGAATATCAAATTCAAGTCGTAACGACAATAATTGTCGCTCTACTTCGACAACTAGAATAAGACTCAAAATCTTTACGAAACCTTTGATATTAACAGGTTCGGGAAGTTACCATACAATTCTTAAGGTTAATTTTAAATATCTTTAAAATTATATATCTTATATTTATTATATTTAATAAATATAAACATTAATTTAAAAAATAATAAAGTTAGATGGGTAACATTTTTACGAAACTTTGCAGTCATGTGATCAATTATAAGTCGGACATATCCGGGAAGTTTTAATAAAATGGTTTGAGAGTATTTTCGAGTATACATAAAACTTTTTAATTTTTATGCTTGTAAAAATTAGCAAGCAGTATATAAGAACATAATATAAACATTTAAATACATCAATGGATCTTATTTCTTCCAAAAAATAAAGTACAACATATGGATATGGACAAGAAATGATTTCAACAAGATGTGAAGAGACGAAGTGTTTTACGTTTACTGTCAACCAACTATTCAAATCAAAATTTGATATCTATGACATGGTGAAATTTGGACCTGCCAGTTAGTTTTTCAAGATCGTTGTATTTTAAACGCATTTATTACTTAACCGCTGAGGTAAAATATGATATGATTTATATAGTGTAACAGGTACAACTATTGACATTCTGAAAAACAGTCATTGACTCCCCAATTACTATAGCGCTTTTCCTTTTCTAGATTAAGACTTGTAAAACCTGAGATTAAACCCTACACGTGTAATTAACATTGCTTAATGGTACAATATTTTTACTATTAAGCCGTGTTAATAGTTGTACTAGGATGTCAATAATTGTACTTTTTGGTATTCATGCAAATAAATTTAATTTTTAATATTTTAAATTAACATTTGATAAATTTTAGTATATGATTGTGAAACAAGAATATTCAATTTATATTTTACCGATGCTCAAATTTTTATAATTCGTTGTAGAAAAGTTTTATGAGAAATACCGCTTAAGAGTGTCAATAATATTGTAACCGGTACGCTATATGTTGATAAAATAGCAATAACTTGAAATTCTTTGTGTTATTCGAAAAAAAAAGAGTTCTATTCAAAATTTGTTCTTAAAAGCATTTAGTCAAAAACAGTCGGTAATCGAGATTTATTGAAAATCATTTTCAAGTGAAAACAAAAGAACAACAAAATTGTTCTTTTTAATACTTCATTATTCATCAAACATTAACGTTCAACTTCAAGCGTATTACACAATACTCATAAATTATATTCTTTATTAAAAAAGTAAACTTATTACTTATTACAAATTCTGAAAATATCAATATTTAGTAAAAACTGATCTAGATGTATGTATGTATGTATTTATACATTTATATAAGCCAAAAAATAAGCTTCTCACATATTCTTCAATTATTTTATAGCTCTTTCTGTGTATACGTATAGTCAGTCCGTCATATGTAATTTTGAGTTTAATAATGGCTAAACCACCCCTAAGCGTATGTACTTAAAATAACTCGGCGATCATAAATTTAAAAAATTATATAAATTACTTTAATATAGAAATTTTCATTCATAAAACTTGGATTAAAAAATAAAAACTATTTTTTTTTTTTTTATTTTTGTTTTTGAGAGCTGAATTTTTCACCCTTGTTTAATATGAGTGATTGGCGCTTGTTCGTTTTTAGTTTCTTTATAATAGAGAAAAATATTTTGAAATTATGATAAGGAGTAAAGAGAACGATTTTCTACTACATAGAAAGTGTATTGCTAAATAAAGTATGTAAATCTATAATTCAATATGACTGATAAGAGACACAATACATAATGTTAATGTAATCCTAAATAATAAAATTATTACGAACAAGGTTAATTTTTTATTCTTAACTAAAATACTTAAGTAAATTCTATACAAAATAATAAGGTGAATCTTATAAAAATACCCCACATTCCAATGAAAAATGTTAAATGTCGGGAGATCAAGTAAAAATATTAGGTAAACATGAACGTATATAAGAAAGTAAACAGAGTATTTTGTTTTGTCTATGACATGAATAAATTTCAATAAGTAATTTCAACACTAACATCCAAGCACATTAATATTTTACAAAAAAAAAATTTACAAAGAAAAAGTAAAAAGGAAGAACTCAATATTTTCTAATTTCTATTGAATTTTTTTTGAATTAGAGAAGCTAATTAAAAGCAATTGGCTTTTTTTTACATATGGTGTTTTAAGACTTTTGGAGACTTTGAAATGATTAAATGGCTTATGTGTAAAAAATTTTTTACTTAAATATATTTCAAATTCTTATATTCACTATTATTCCGAAATAAATCTACTTTCATTAATGACGTACCTATAAAAAATACATGCTTATAAAGAAGCACAATGCCAAAATTTAAATGAAAATCTGCTTAGCATAGTTTGGCAATCTGACCTAAAACATTTCCAGCCGCTCACCACTTTTCGCAGTATTCAAATGCCATTCTAATCTTGTAACATATATTTCTATTAACACCCGCCGTCCCTCCTCCTTCTCCGACATGTTTTCATCATTCATCATATTCCCGCCTAATAGAAGATTACTCATAGTATTAAGTATTCTACTAAAGCTGCCTTGAATAGAGTCATTCCTTATTATCCAAGTACATATGTATTACGTTTACGGTAAATCCACCCTTAAAGAATTAGTTGAAATTTTAAGAAAGAAAATAAAAGTTGTATTTTTTTTTTTTTGTGGTTAAATTGAATTAAATAAAATAATAATGAACAGCAATGAATAATAAAAATAATATTTATTTTTTTTTTTTTGTAAGAATGAAGACATACAATAATCTTATATTTCTTTTATCATCATAATTTTATGAACAGAGTGTATGTGTAGTGAATACACCAACGCTTAAAGGTGCGGCAAAATCTTGTTGAATATTTATAAAGGAAAAGAAAAATTCGTTTTCGGCCGCAAAGATCAATTTGTGTAAAAGATTTTAGCTTTAAATCTTAAAGTGTATAAAAGATTTGTGGTCTAAGTAACTTTTGAAATTTCAATTCAGGAGAAGAAAGTGATGGAAAATTAAACATTTACATTGGAAGAGTTTCGATATTCTGGTTCTTATAATCAAGTTACTGAAATCAGGCGAAAGAATAACAGACACATGCTGACCTAGCTTTATGTATATATTGTGTTCCTTGACACTCTGTATGAAAAATTCTGTTTACAATAAAAATATGTTATATGTAATCATATACATATATGTACATTGCATTGAGTACGTACCTACTTGATATATGTTTTCATTTTAACTACAAAATGACTGATACCAGAAATTATTTTTAATATTTTATAATATTAAAAAAAATTATTTTTCTTCATTCATTGTAGTTCTGAACATTCTGAAATCCTAGTAA
Organism: Condylostylus longicornis; assembly: GCF_029603195.1. NCBI lineage: Eukaryota > Metazoa > Arthropoda > Insecta > Diptera > Dolichopodidae > Condylostylus > Condylostylus longicornis. The sequence goes on from NW_026578092.1 coordinate 523,219, forward strand.
AATTTTTGATAAGCATTTTATACTTTATATTTTTAATATTTTTTATTTTCTACCCTCTTATCTACCCTCCTATAATATGAATGAAATAAATTCATTATTTTTTTTTTTAAATTTTAAACTGAGCACAATAAGCTTTTATGCATAAATAATATTTTCCAGAATTTATTAAGTTGTAAAATATTAAAATTACATAAATAAAAATATTTTATTTTGACAAAATTTTAACGATTTAACCATAATTTAATAATAATAAATTTAGGTATTTTATGTTTTTCAAGAGCTAAGATATTTATGTATATATCTACATAAATATGCTATTATTGGCAATAGTATGATCTAGACAAAAACCTCATTCAAATTATAATGAAAATGTAAGAAAATTTCAAGTACATACATGCATACGTTACACATAGGTTAGTATTAATTTATTAGATAAAACATATATATATTGATATATATATATACATATATATCAATAAAATTTAAATTATTTCATAAATTATAGCAAAAATTCTAATATAAAACTTTTTAAGCATAGGATCTTTCTATGGATCAGCGAAGCGAATGAAATTTTTGCCAAATATGAATTTTTGGTATTATAATTAGCGAATTCGCCTAAATTTTAAGCGAATTAGATGTCAAATCTATGTCGAATGAAAATTCTGTGTGACAAGCTTGGCGAATGAAACCAAAAATCAAAATAATAGATAAGTGTTTTTTTTTTATTGGATATTATACATAGCATTTATAATGATATAATGGAAAAATCTAAAAATTTGATTGTTTAAAATTTAAGTGTGAAAAAAACGAACCAAAAACAATTCGAATATTTAAATAAATTAATGGACAACAATCCCGTATAATTGCTGAAGGGATAGGAAAATTCCATTACTGTTTTTGCAAAAAACCAAATACAATGTACATATGTGTTGTGTTAAACCTTATTATTTTCGGTAGGTTTTCTGATGTCTTGCGGTACCAAGATTTTGATTCTGGCGAATGAAATAATTCGCCGATCATAATTTAATATATCATTCGATTCGCCTAATACATTCGATTCGCCTAGCTATTCGCTTCGCCAATCATAATAAGGGTAATAATCAACTTACCACTGAATTATTACTGATTTGCTAGTAATAATTAAAGTTAATGTTACAATGAATTCCGAAAGTACCTATTTGTTTAGGAAGCTAAAAATACCGTTCCCTTTATATCATAACAATATTGTTTGCCATATTTTAATAAAATATCTCGTTTTCCTATATTTACCTAAATTTATTGTTATGTGTAATCACACAAGTTATTCACAAGTTCTCGCATTTTTTTTTATCTTTGCTTATTGAAATTTGTATATGTATAATAGCAATTGACTTGTCTCTCCAACAATGTAAAAAACGATATTAGAGTCCAAACATTTTAAAGAAGAAAAAGCATTGTGATAAAAATAATTTTATTATTAAATGCAAAAAATATGAATCATGTATCGCTTTTATTACAATATAAATATGTATGTTTGCATAAAGTAGTCAAGTGTCCCAAAACTTATTATATGTGAAATAATATTTGAACTTTATTTTACACATAAACGAATGTATATGAAATGAATATACACTTTAATGCTTAACAATGACAATATTATTAGCCGAGTGCATAAGCACTTACATTATCACCAATTAAGTACATTGAGTACACAATTGAATTAAAGAATAATGAAAGCAGACGTTGAAAACATTTTGTTATCAGTTACAGTTAAGAAATACATATATGTATGTATATTATCATACTTACCAGTACAAAGTTTTAAATGGGAGGATCTATACTTATAGTCGTTCTATATGCGTTTGTTTATTTCGTGTTTGCTTTCTGTTATGCATCTTGAATATTCAATAAAATTTATTAAATCTCTTAGAATTCTGTGTGCAAGATAATAAATATTTAACAATATTGTTTTCAATATTTGAACAACATTTACGTAAGAATTTCAAAAATATAAGGGGTATTTTCTTTTAATTTTAAATTATTATAAAAATTTTGTTTGTATAAGTATACAAAATGATTATTTGCACAAATACGAGTATTAATAATTTTTACATGACATGAATACAATTATTAATTTGTACAAAAATTACAAAAAACAGAAGAAAATTTAAAATTATAATTTTTTTAAAATTAAAAGTTAATTAAAGTACATTTATTATTTTGTTCTTAAATATAAAAAAGAGTCATGTCTGAATTATATTTGAATTTCATGAAGGAATTTTACCCAACCTTCACAAATAACATCACAATATGAAAATTCAAGATTTCAGTCACTTAACATTAATTATTGCATTTTCTATTAACCCTTAATCACTGAAATGAAAGTTGTGTTAATATTGAGCTACATATGTTTGTATGAGACAAAGAAAATTTTAAAAATTCAGAATAGTTTAATTATAATTTTTTTTAATTATTTATGTCATGTGTCATCTGTTTGTCATCTTCTACATTCAAATGTTGTCATCTTCTGCATTTTGATTATCTGAATTTGAAAAAAAAAAAATTTTAGAATATCACAAAACATTAATTTATATAATATAACAGTACATAATATAAACTAGCACCAAGTCTAATTTCTTTCAAATTTAAAATAAGATTTTAAATTTCATTTTAGGGTTTGAAGAATATGAGAACACTTAAAATTTATTTTTCTATTATAACTATACCGTTCAGGTCAAGACATTAATAAAAAATATGATTATTAAATAACATTATTATTAATTTAAAGTCTGCCGAATTTGATGGACAAATTTGAATTGCTTGTAGGCTTTTTTTTTCCATTTTTGCTTAATGAAAAAATGAAAGTTTAAGATTATATGTATATGTATGTATGTATGTACATAAATATCATCGTTCTCACGTTTTTTCTGATTCATATAGGCATTAATTTTCTAGTAGGATATCGAGCAAGAAAAGGTTGGACCGACAATATATAGACGGTTAAATGGACGACTAATTTCATATATGTATGTAATCGCAAAATATTATAAAATAATTTTTTATTTTTCATATTTTGACCGTATTTCCTTAATTCTTATCAGAATGTACTTAAATATCAATCATATAGTGCTTGACTTAAGTACAAAATTTACAGACAAATTCAATAATAAATAAATAGAGAGAGAGAGAGAGAGATAATTAAATTGTTTAAAGGCTTTAAATTCTAGTCTATATAAGTATAAAATAAAATGACTTGTAAATTACATTAATCATTGTTATCAATTAATTATAATTTTCCTATTATATACCCTTAATCTATTTATTTCATAAAATCAAACCTGAATTTCTGATAAATCCTTCCCATTTATTGAGTTCTTGTAAATTATATTTACAATATTAAAATATACGCTCTCAAAATGATAATAAAGTACACCAGCACTCAATTATATGATTGATTAAATATTGGGAAAGTATTGTGAGTGTACTTAAATATTATATAAAACGTATGTACATGTAGAAATTAACAATAACAATTTACAATTCAAATTTAATACTAATCTTATCGACAACGATAAGTCCTCTATATTAATATGTATGAATGTACATAACATTAAAATGTGCTCTCATTTTTTTTTTTTATTTCTAATTCTTTTGTATATATTGTGATTAATTTTATTCAATTTTGGCATTTGGAAAACATCGCTAGTTAATTTCAGATCTAAATTTTTTTTTTCTTGCGGTTAAAATAAAATGAGTAAATTTATTCTTCAAAAAAAAAAATAGTAATAAAAAATTGAAATATTAAACGGAAAAATAATTAATCAGAGTAAAAACGCAAAAATTTTAATTTATATATAAAAAAAAAAATTGAGTTTGAAAATTAAATAGAAAAAAACAACAATGAATCCAGAGGTGACAGGAAACTATTCAACTCCAAATGAAATTAGAGAAAAGGAATTAAAAATGACGCAGGATATAACATTGCATTTAGTTAAAAAAAAATTGGAAACATTTCAAAATAATGTAATAAAAGATGTTCAAAATAAAATGGATGATATGGTAGAAGGATTAATAAAGGAGATTCAACGTCAAGAAATCCAAACAAATGATTTTAAAAATTTTGCAACAGAACAATATGCTCAGATTTGGTCCAATAGAAAAATAATTAATCACGATAATGAAAACAACAATTCAACTACAAATACAAATAATGTTAAATATCAAGGAACAGATGTAAAAAAACCAAAATTTAAATTTCCCGAAAAGATATTTATGCCAAGGGAATCATATTTAACAGCATTATTAGAAATTAAACATATGCGTAGCATTTATAATTTCTTTTTTGTTATTTTCATTTTTGTATTTTTAAATAATGGAATGCATGATTATTTTATTGATGGTAAAATTAAATTTGGTTTTGAAACGATAATAACTGGATTTGGAAATTTACATATAGCATTTTTGGTATGGCTTGGTTTACAAATATCAACAATTGGAATATATTTTGCATTTCAAATTTGGTCTAAAATTCGAATAACATTAAGATTTAATGAATCATTAGAACGTTTATGGAATTATAGTTGTTTAGTATTTTTTATATCATTTTTACATATATTTTTTTATACGGCATGTGTATTATGTCCAAAATTAGATTTACCATTGATATCATCATGTTGTGTTCTAATGGAAGCGACACGTTTTATGATGAAAATGCATGCTTTTGTACGTACAAATGCTGTAAAACAATTTATTGGTAAAGAAAAAATTGAAATTTTAGATAAAGAAAATGAATTTAATAGAAAAAATCATGATAATATTGAATGGAAACCATTACCTTTACCACCATTCAAAAATTATTTATATTTTTTATTTGCTCCAACATTAATATATCGTGATTCGTATCCGAGAACAAAAAAAATTCGTTGGAATTTTGTTGTTGCACGGCTTTTAGAAGTTTTTGCTATAATATTTTTATTAAGTCAAATTCATGAAAGAAATATGCGTCCATTATTTATTGATTGGTGTAAAAATAATAAACCGATAACAGCTGGTACAATGGTTGCATCAGCTTTTGGTATGATGATGCCAGGTTTAATAACAATGTTAACTGGTTTTTATTGTATATTACATGCATGGATGAATATTGGTGCTGAAATAATGCGATTCGCTGATCGTATGTTTTATAGAGATTGGTGGACTTCTGGTAATTATACAGCATATTATAGACATTGGAATATTGTTGTTCATGATTATTTATATGAATATATATTCCGAGATATTTATTATTTAACAAATGGTTCAAAAAAATTAGCAACAATTGCTGTTTTTTTAACATCAGCTATTATACATGAAGTTATATTATCATTTGGTTTAAGATTCGTTTATCCAGTTATGATATTCTTTTTTATTATAATTGGTGGTATGTTAATATTATTAACAAGTAGATTATCACAAACAGCTGGAAATATAATTATTTTAGCCGGATGTGCAATGGGTAATGGAATGATGATGGCATTCTATTTTATGGAATATTATGCAAGACAAAATTGTCAAATTGGTAATAAATTTACAGATTATTTCATTCCAATTTCATTGTATTGTAATGCAAAATGTAGTTAATTTTTATTTTTATAATATGTATATTATTAAATAATAATTAAGTAATTAAAATTAAAAATTATATTTAAATAAAATTTATTTCTTATAATTTATATTAATAATTTTAATGTTATAAATAATACTTTAATATTATATTTTATTTGGTGAAAAATTTTTTTTTAAATTTTTATATTCAATTATTTGGAATTATAGAAATTTTTATATAATTTACTTACATATTAAGAAATTAGACTTTCTAGGATGAAATATTTATTGTTTAAAATTTAAAAAATTAATATTTAGATTGAAAAATAAATTTACGTAATCAGACTATATTCTGAACTTTTGATTATTATAAGAGTAAATAAATCGTTATCGCCATAGGTGTATAATAAAAATAAAAAACCTAAATAAAATCTTAAAAATTAAAATTGTTTTTTGAAAAAAAAAAAAAAATTTTTTTAATCTAATAAATATTTAAAAAATATCTATAATTTGCAAAGAATGATAAGACCGGAATTCATGGCTCTTTAAAATTTTAAGACTCTTTTACTGTGGGTTTTTTTTTTATTGAAATTTTATAACTTTTCGGCTTTATCGCTATTTTACTATAATAAAGCAAATTTACTACATTTTGTTTTAAAGTAGATTGTGCTACAATTTTAATATATATGTATATTGTTTCCCTTATTCATTTTAGGAGGTTTTCTTTTATTCAGTTCTAGAATAGTTCTAACTTGTAGTACGTTCGAAAATTCATGCTTACATACACTGAACATATAGATAGTTCAGAAATGGCTGCAATAATAAAGTGCATTCGGAAATTCAATTTGCAATAATGAAATATTAGAAATGTAGCGCAGACCTCTAGTACAAATTTTGTTGCTGTTAAAATGACATTTTGAAATTCAAAAAAAATTTTAAATTTCAAAATGTCATATTCAGATATTGAAGGGTTATTAAATTAAATTTTAATATCTGGCTAAAATTTCCTTATTTTGCCGTGAATTGGAAGGCGAGAAAAGTATTGGGACACAATTTCATAAACAATGTCATTTCTGTTATTTTCGAAAGACAGATTATTTCAGAAGTTTCAGAATTTGTGAGACTGCGTAAACAAAAAAAGGTTAGCTAAAATTTTTTCATACAGTTTTTGACGCTGCGCAACTTAGAAATTTTTTAGTTCTAATGTAGAACTTTCTGCACAGCGTGAATAATCAGAATAATTTAACTACTTTCAGAGAAAATAATTTAATTATTCTGGTAAATTATTAAAATTATTTTAATTCAAATGTTGAATTTTACTGCTATAAAGAAAATAATTCTTAAATTATTAATCTAATTTTCAGAATAATTCCTTATAGTTGAAAAATTATGAATTTTCTTCAAGCCCAGTATTTTGCCCAATATTTTAAGTCATAACAATATTTTAGCAGTCTATGTTCAGCCGAATAAAGTTAATTTTCAAAAAAATTAAAAAAAAAAAGTTAAATATTAAATATAATTATTTTTATTTATAATCATATAATATAATTAAATTCTAATTTACATACAAATTTTTTTTTGTTTTTAATTTATATATATGTACATTTTTTTGAATTTGTTAATAATTTAAAAAAATTAACAATTAAATTAGATAAATAACAAATAAAATATTTTATAAAAAAATATTTAGTCAAATTTATTAATTTATTATTTACAAATATATATTAGAATTAAATTAAAATTTATTAATTATTTATTACAGTAAACAGTTCGAAAAAAAAACAAAACAAGTTTCAATTGAATTTCAAGATAAAGTATTGCAAGACATTTACCAAACATTATTATTATTAGAGCAAACCTTATCATTTATTTCAGGACATATTGAACTCAAATTAAAATTTGGTAAATTACCAACTGATGCATTTTGGGAATGTGTATTTATTGGCATCTGTTCAGTATTTAAATTTGAATTAATTAAATTTTGTTGTTGTGGAAATTGTACATTTAATCCTGTATTGCAATTATTTTGTAAACAACCAATGACATTTGATTTTGAACTATTATGCCAACTATTATATTGATAATTATTGGTTACTGTCGCCGTTGAATTATTAATAAATGAACTATTATTATTATTGTTACTATTAGTATTACTATTATTATTATTATTATTATTATATGAATATGATGAGGATTCACAATTTTCATTTGTTGTGCCAGACGAAATTAATGGAGGAACATTTAAATAATTTGTTGATTCATATGAAATATGATGTGAATGTGGAAAATGTGATGATGGTATTGTAGATGATGTTGAATAATTTGAAATAAAATTTGATTTTTTTGTATCTTTTAGAAATGCTGTAGAATTAGATTTGTTATATGAATCATTATTGAAATCAGTTGAATGTAAAATACTTGCACCTAAATAATCAATTTCAGATGTTAAATGATTATTATTACTTGATGAATATGATGAAAAATAATTTGTATTATAATTTTGTTGATCAATTAATTCAGAAGTTTGTGTTAAAGAATTAAAACATGGATTATATAAACTGGTATTATTATCAAAGGTAGTATCACAATTTTGAGGTAAAATCTTTGAAGATTTCTCTTTTTTCGATATAAGTGATTCAGCTGAATAATTACAACTTAATGATTGATTTGATTTTGAATATATTTTTTGAGATTGATGTTGTTGTTGATTCGAATGTTGATTTACGTTTGATTCATCGAATTTAATTTGATTATGGGAATTAGTTTTTATATTTTCCTTATAGTTTACATCTTTCAATTTATTTTGGGAAACTTTTTTCTGATTATTTACAATATCATTTTTATTTTTAAGCATTTCATTTTGCTGAGAATTTATTTGATTTTGATCAATCTGCTGGTTTTGTTGCTGTTGGTTATGTGTATTATGGTAATTATTGAAAATTTTTTGACCAGTTTCATTGGAAACTGAAGAAGATGTTTGATCAACAAATTGTTTAATTGAAAAAAAATTATTGCTTGTATTTTGTTCTTTAGAAGATGATTTTTCTGATTTAATCTGCTTACCAGAGGAATTAGATAAATAATTATTAACATCATTATCAATTTGAAAATCATTAGAAGTTCCATAATTATTCTGATTGTTATAATTTTGAACAGACTGATCAAAAATTTTACTTGGAGACCATGTAACTAAATTTTCATCTATTGAAGGATAATAATTTGATTTTTTATGGAAATCATTGTTGTTATTTGAAACGTTAAAGGTATTGTTAAAATCTTGATATACTGAAGGATTACATTCTGAGGAAGATTGTGAGGAAATTGGGCCAGTTGTCATCCAATTTATTGTACTTTTTTGTAATGTTTTAATTGTTGAACTAGTTCTATTCATTTCACAGTCATAATAACTTTTATTCTGATTTGATTGTGTTCGTTTTTCAGTTTTAATTGAAGAGGATGCAATTTTATTTTTTGATTTAATAGTACTTGGTACTTTAAATTCTTGATTATTTGAATTAATTTCATTTCGTGATACTGAATTAGTTTGAATAATTGGATTCTTTGAATTTAATTGAGAATCAATAGAAAAATTGTAGTTAGATTTTTCTACATTACTATTTGTAATAGAATTATTTTTGTTTGGGGATTTTTGTAAAGAAAATTGAAAATTTGTTGGTTCTGTTGCAGGATGTTTTACAGTATTAAAACCCAAACCGAAATCAAAAGAAGATGCAGTTTGATCGTAAAAACCTGTTTTACTAGGAAAATTCTTTATTTTATCATTAATACTAGTTACTGAAGACGATGTTTTGGGTGTTGTAAGAGAAAATGAAAAATTAGTTGTAGCATAATGATTGCTTGTTGTAACATAAGAGCTTGTTGTCGGTGTAAGACTAAAAGTAAATGCATTGTAATCAGTAGTAGATAATGAAGTTTGTGAAATGGTCGGTGGTGGTGCCGCCATCCAAGGCAAATCAGTCTTTAAATTAGGATAAGAAATTAAACAAGAATTGTTATTCGTTTGATCCAAATTGTATGAATTTGATTGGGAAATTATAGGAGTCATTGAATAATTATTATAAGAATTACAGTTTTCCCCTTGAATAGGATAATAATAATTTTTTGAATTGGCATAAAGACTATGATTCGAAGAAGAATAAGTATTATTTGCAAAGCTGTTGGAGTTTGAAATTATAGGGTCCATATTTTCTTTTTGATATTTATTAGAATAAGACTCCGAGTTCATTCCTAAATTATTATTAATTGAAGAATATAGCATATTGCTTGTTGAAAATTCATGAGATTGTATAGGAAAGTTTGAACCATAAAGACATGTTGAAGGTTTATTTTTTGTTGCGGCAAAACTTTCCTTATTACCAGACCCTTCAGAAGTAACTTTAGTAGAAGGTAAATTTAAATTCTTAGTTGAATCAAAGTTTGTGAGAAATTCGTTCGATTTCGTAATAGTGTTAGTAGTTTGAGAAACTTTATGTGAATTCAAAGTAGTTAACGAAGCATTTGCAGTGTTAAACACTGAGATATTATTCGAAATTTTGTTGTTTACTTCGTTATTTTGAATTATTGGATTTTTCGAATTCACCTCCAAATTATTGGCGGTTAATTTTGTCGAAATTTCATTTGATTTCATTTTTGATTTTGATACTAATTTCTGTTTAGAATTTGATAAATTACTGTCCTCCATTGAAATTAGGTCAGCTTTAGAATTCCCGTTGCTGACAAAATTGGATTTTATAAAATTAGAATTTATATTTTCAGATGCTTTCATTGTAAAGTTTTGAGTAAGAGATGAACGGGATGAAGATATCGTCGACGTTGATGATGTGGATTTTACATTCTTGAAAGGTGGGGTTCCTACCATAGTACTAATATTTGACGAAGGTAATTCAGGGAGAGTACAATCGGATGTTTGAATTTGTGTTGCATCACATTTATTATTTGCATTGAAAGTTTTGGAACTGACCTGAGGGGAATATGTTGATGTGTTTGAATTTCCCTTACTTTTCGATTGAATAACTTCCTCATTGTGCTTTGTATCAAATAGATTTGTCACAGAATATATTATATCTTTCCCTTTACTTCCCGTTTTATCAAATGAATTTGGATGATTACTTTCAGAGATAAGAGTTTTATTCTGTTTTTCTGAAACTTTCGTTGGATAATAATATTCCGATTGTGTAATATGCGATGCGTAATTACTGGTGTAATTAAATCCAGAATACGAGCATAAAGGATTTTCAAAACCAACATAATTATTTGAAAGGTTGTTCTGAATATTCAAAGTCCATGGTGGAATATCGGCATTTGGAACTTTAACGTTATTCAAATTTGAAGATTTTTTAACAGAATCGCCAGTATAATCAATTTTAAAATCACTCGATGTGTTAGATGCAGTACTTGTTGCAGAAGCCTTTGGAAAAATATTAGAATGTGCTAAAGTATCTATTAGCTCAGGTTTGAATTTAGTTTTTTCTAAATTTGTTGTATTGTTTGAAACCTTAGTTAATGTGTCTGTAGTATGGCTAGTTGATTTCGAAATAGCTGCTTTTGTATTTTTATTATCTGCTATAATGTTTTCATTTAAATTTTCATTAACATTAGTTGTTGAATTTTTGGAAAAAGCTGGGAAGTTATTAGAAGTAGTTGGAATATAAGGTGGACAAGTTGTAAAGATACTGTCAATGGTCCTTAAATTATTTTTTGTTATATTGCACATATCCTTATTGTTATTGATAGTACTGGGAATTAAAATCTCTTTGCTTTTCTTCTCATTTTTATGTGTTGCTGATGATTGTGATCCGGTTGTTTGCGCGCTTAATAATTCTTTATTTGATAAATTTGCTTTACTTGAAGTATTAGAACAAAAAGTTTTTGAGTCAGTCTGATTTAAACAATGGTTTTGGGTTTTTGAAACTAAACTGTCAGACAAAGAAGTCAGCGTTGAAATATTATAGCTAGGCTGCAATAAAGTTGCAGAAGTTACTTTAGAATTTGAATTTGATGGCAAAATAAGATGCGAATCGATTGTATTATTTGAAATTGCAGTGTTTTTTTCATAAAAACTTGTTATACCACTTGACATTTTAGAAAATGTTGTGAACGTACTTTGTGTATTGGAATACGCCACTCCCACACTGTTAGAAGTGACTAGCGGATTACTATTAATATTAGATGAGGTCGAAGTGTTTACGATTGGGTTAGCTGAGAGGCTTGAAGCTGTATTTGATGAAACTGATTTACTGAAACTTTGGGAATTTAAATCGGGTAGCTGAGAATAAATACACGTTGAAATCGATGATTTCATTTCTGGTAATGACTGAGTAGTTGAAGTGAGGGAGAAAGTAAACGAAGGATATGAATTTAATTTATTTGAACACTGATTATTTAATTCAGTGTTTTTAATGCTTTTCGATGACGTAAGCTTTGAACATTCTGAATTTTGTTTATTATCCAAACTTTTTTGGATATTAACATGTAACACTTTATCTGCCTCAGGCACATGGGGTGATGTTTTATTTTTACAAACAGTTTTTATTTCAGTATTAGAAACAGTACATGTCACAGTTGTTATTGGCGGACTTGTATAATTCACTGCATTCGAAACGAAAGTTTTACTCGATTCTGTATTATTTGAAATAGAAGTCGTCCCTAAATTTGGATTAAATACCGGCAAAGAATCTAGATAAAACGGTTTTGTATAATTAGTATGTGATGATTCTGTAATACAATGTGTAACAGGTGTGGTAATAGAACTCCACATGTTTGGTAATGTTAAAGGTGTATACGAAAATAAATCTGATACTAAAGAATTAGTTGATGTAGGACAAGATCTATTCGGGATTTCACTACTTGACCTAGTTTTATTAATTTTATTTTCAATATTTTCTTTTAGTTCTAAATTTTCTTTAACACTTTTAGCTTCAATTTTATCTGCTAAACCTTTACAATCATTTTTACTTTCCTCTGGAACAGTGTGGGAAGCTATTGAAGGAATTGAAAAATTGAAAGGAGGTGCCTTCTCAATTTTTTTATTCTTTTGTGTATTTTCTAAAGGCAATGGAGTGCATATTGGACCTTGAGTTGATAAGTTTAAATTTGATATGGATACGGGAATATTTTTAGTGGACGATATTGGTATTGGTTCGTCAAAGTAAGGTGAAAATATTGGCGTAGGTTTTGAATTTCTGGTATATAGTAAATTTGATTCAACATTGCTTTTCACTTGTGTAGAAATACTAGTTGCAAATGTAGTAATTAGACTATTAACACTGCTTAATTTTAAAGGTTGCTCATTTTCACACGAAACTATAATTGAATTATTTTCAGACAAACTAAAATTTTTTGAATTTGCAATATCATCAACAGTTGAAAAAGCAGATTCTACTTTGTGTAAGTCAGGTTTCTTTGTTTCTTCTTTTTCATTCACATGTTTTTCACTCTTTTTATCATTATATTTTGAAATACTCGAAGTATTTGTTCTATTATTTTCAGCAAGGTTGCAAAATCCGGAGTATGATTGGTTCGGTATGGAAATTCCATCTTTGTCAATATCTGTATCATTTTTTGATGCAGAGGCAACCTTTGGAAAAGATTTTAGGAACGCTGCTGTTGGTGATACCGTTCTGATATGTGCATTGACATTTGGAAGTTTCAATTGAATTGAATCAGCGTTTTCAATGATTTTTTCATCCGATTTATCTTTTATTGATTCATTTTCATTTAATTTTTCTATAATTCCTGTTTTGTTATCAGGAGCATCGTTTTCAGTTGAAATTTGTTTATTTGACGTTGCTGAAACTCTTTCTTCATCTTCAATTAGTTTGTCACATGTTGTATTAGTTTCATTTCGTTTTTCATTTGTGTTCGTATTTGATTGTATGTTTTTATCATTTTCACATAATTTTTCAATACAGTACGCTGACAAACTTGTTACGACGTTTATTTCTTTCGTTACTTCAATTTTTTCTTGGGAAGTGTTTTCTTCTTCTTCGAAGATTTTAATTTTTTTAGCATTATTTAAAACAGTTGTGATATTTTCGGGTTTTCTTTTTTTGCGTACTTTTTTGGTTTTAATAATAGTTTTTTTTCTGATAGGTGGAATTGGAATTTTTCCATCAACACTCGGATAGTATAACTTAACAGTTGGTTGTGGCAAGATTTTAATTGTTTTTATGCCTGTTTGTGGTTTAGTATTTGCATCTGCGATAAGTTTTTTCTCATGTGAGTTTAATAGATTTTCAAATTTTATAATTGTTGGCAAATTACCTGGAGGTAGTGTAATGAATGGAACTGATATTTGTTCAGTTGACAATACAACTGAATTTTGTTGAGCTTGTAATGGACTTTTTACTAAATTTGCGACATTTTTCATAGGCGATGCTGTAGATGTTGAAATAAGAGTTTTAGGATTACAGTCATATTTTATATCAGTTGATGTGATTGATATAGGAGTTGATAAATTTACGGTAATATTTTCAGAACTTTTTAAAGTACATGAAGTTGTAACATCTATAGAATTTGCTTCCGCAAATTTAAGATCAGCATTCAAAGGAAATTTTTCGGATTCTAAAAAAAAAACGAACGTAAGATTAATTTAAAAAAAAAAAATCTTACCTTTAGAAATATCCACTAAATTTTTGTTACTTTGAATTGCGCTCGAGTCAACGTCTTGTTTTGAATTCACAAACTTCGTTTTTTTTATTATATTGTCATGTTCAGTCGCTTTATTGTTATTTATTTTTAAAATTTGATCTGTTTTTAAGAGATTATCTTCCTTGATATTCGCCCTTCTTTTGATTTTTGTGTTACAAACATTTTCATCATTCGTTTTCGTTTTGTTATTTTCATTATTTTCAATATTATTTTCAAGTTCCTTTAATTGCTCATAAATTTTTGAATTACTTCCACAGAATTTTGGCAAATTAAATGGGGGTAAAGTTATATTTGCGGCTTTTAACAATTCGGAAAGCTGAAGATTTCTTATTTGATAACGTTTAAGTACTTCCGTCAATTCTTTATGATTATCTAAAAAAAATAACATAATTTTATTAATACAAAGTTCCCAAAACAAAAAAATTAAGTACGTTTACTTAAAAGTTCAGGGTCTTTTGCAGCTATATATTTTTCTGTTCTCTGATGTAAATGTTCGATATGGGCGATTGATTTTTGAATAATCTCGATTTTAGTCCATGTTATTGATGGATCGTAATTTGGTAACAATTTTGCTAAGTTTTCAAAAGACTTATTAAGCCGATCACGTCTCTCTTTTTCCCATGCTTTATTTTTTCTGAAAGTTTAAATAAAAAATTAAGATGAAATAAAACAAATTAGTTAAATCTTTATAAATTTTGTAGGTTTTGATTTGTTTGATTTTTAATCCGTTATAGGTTTTTATTAACTATTTTGCAAGTACAAAAAAGAAATTACAAAATCCAAAAACTTAATGCAAATTGAGTAAAGAAACAAGTGTCTGCTATGTGAAAGCTTTTTATTCTCCTTTAATCTTATTTTGTTTTTTTTTTGTTTTATATTGTTACATGATTATTTCATTCTCCAAAATCCTATTGGAAATAAAATTTAATAGTAAACATATTAATAATATAATATGACAGTGCATTTTTAAAAACAATGTTTGCAAAATTAATTTCATAAAAATATACAAATTAAAGTAAATGTTTAAATAAAATATAGAAATAAAGAATTATTTCGGTTTTTTTTAATTTAACATTTCACAATATCTAATATCAATATTATTATCTAATAATGCATCCCAGTCGACTTGTTGACTAAAAACATCTTGTAACCATAATTCATAGTTAGCTTTAAAATCTTCAGTTAATTCAATTTTCTTATCCCATTCACCATATCCTAGAGAATAATCATTGCCGAATACATTATTTGAAAAATTTCCGCCATAGTAGTTGTAGCCATAAGTGCTGTTTCCTATAATACCACTACCATTATTATTACTGCCTCCATTTGTATTTATCGACATGTCATTATCATAATTATCATGAATATCACCATCACTTCCATCTCCATTATTTCCAGAATTAATATTTCCAACATTATTTCCGCTACAGTTAGTATTACTGCCATTGCTACCATTTTGTCTATTGCCAATAGAATTACTGCCATTATTTGTTTGAGCGTTACCCGTACTACCGTTGTTAGCACCCGAAATTGATGTTTGACATTTTTGCATTGCCTCAGGATATCGACGATTATTGAAACGATCAACGCATGTTCTTAAGGTACATTCTTCAGCCTGAAAGTCCCAAGGTCGAGATTCTAAATCATTGCCAAATGCCCAGTCATCATTTAATCGATGTCTTACTTTAGCATAAATAGCACTAATTGTTTTCATATTTGCTTTACGCCATTGACGACCCAAATATTTCGTTTGCATTTTAAGTAATTTTAAAACATATAACTGCATCATTGCGTGACGTACTTTCAAAGTTTTCTTTAGTATAGGTGCTGATTTAAAAACAACTAACATCATAACACGTGAATGTTTCCATTTGATCAACTTATTTAATATTCTCAGTAGATTTATGCAAGAAAACACATTTCGCCAAGAATATGGAGCAGAATCACCAATTACTAGACTATCTGAAGTTAATTCTGGCTGTTCCCCAATAACACATGATGGAAAATCCATGATTGGTATAGAATTTTTTGATCCAATATATTCCATTATATTTTGATTGAAAAATTTTAGTACTAGGGGTATACAATTTGCGAATACCAAATGTTGTGACATGAATTCAAATTGATAAATATGGTTTATTTTAAAATGTTTTAAGTATAAAAGTAAAATAGCTGAAACTGCTTTAACAATAATTTCTTTATGACGATTAACATCAATACCTAATTTGGTTGATTGTTTTACAGTCATTGGTACCTCTTTTGGTAAAACGTCTGCCATTATATTTATACTTTCAGCTTTAGATTTTGATGTTGGGGAGGCAGCCAGCAAAATTTTTAGAAGTGCGATCATATACTGAGGCAAATTCGGTAAAATCGCTTGATATAAAATTTCAGCTGGTGTCATTTGAATTTCTTCTTTTGTTGATATTGGATTTCTTGTAATTTCTTCCTCCTTTTTAATTTGAACATCAGCAAGACTTGTATACATATAACGTTTCAATGTTTTAATGCCCTCATGTATTGGTTGAGGTAAGCCAGCTAAACTTTCATGATCATCAATTAATGTATAACCAATAAATTTATTTCTAGAAATATCCAAAAATTGATCAATGTCTTTTTGACGTACCTTCGGAGCCCATGGTAGTCTTGTAATATTTCTTATTGGATAAACATTATAAGGTTGTTGATCATATCGTTGACCCGCTGGACCAGGAGCTGAAGAATTTAAGGCTGGATCGTCAAATGGTCTGTAATAGTCAGATAAATCTTCCTCTGCATCATTTGGCTGAGATTCCATATCCATTTGAAGCTGTTCCTGATCATCGAATGAACTTTGTTTCATTAAATTTTCTTGCAGTACTTCATTAGTACGAATTCTTCTGAATGCATTTCGCTTTTGATTTTGATTATCTAATATATCAGCCGCTGTTGTTGGTGGTGAACTGGCTCTCATGCATTTTGTTATTTCTAAAGTATCCTCAGTTGCTTCTGGTAAGTTATATCGAGCGCGATGCTCGTTTTTTAATCTTTTTAATACATCCATGCCCCCTAAACTGACTAAAGAAATTTTCCACAGCAATAGCAATACTTTTTTCATTGGAAAATGGGGTGCGGTTCCACTACAAAATCGTGTTATCATTCCTAATAACTTAACTGCTAGTAGTTCATCACCATAAGGATTATTGATTTCATTAATAAAATTTTCACAAGCTTCTTTATATTCTTCACCTTCATTTTCTTTTTCGGCCCGTATTGTCTCTGTTATTATGTATAAAACTGATAAAATGACACGCAAATCCATTGAATCCGCTAAAGATACAGCAACTTTTACAACTCCACCTTCAGATATTGTGTTTTCTATCTCTAAATTAAGTAATTCAACAAAAGCCGAAAATACTCCATACTCATAGAGCAGTAACACATTTTCTCTTGCAGATTTCAATTGCTCTTCATCAGATTGTACCTCGGCCCAACATCCTTGTGCTAAATACAATATGCATCGTGCTGCCTGCATACGAAACTGTCTCTTCGAAACATCTAGTTGATCCATTAGCTTCATAACAATCGATCTACGCTGTTCCACAGTCAATTTTTGCCAGCTTGGTGGTAGTTTGTATATTTCCATTTGGTCT
This sequence comes from Condylostylus longicornis, assembly GCF_029603195.1. Taxonomy (NCBI): domain Eukaryota; kingdom Metazoa; phylum Arthropoda; class Insecta; order Diptera; family Dolichopodidae; genus Condylostylus; species Condylostylus longicornis. The sequence goes on from NW_026578092.1 coordinate 541,083, forward strand.
TCAAACGCTTTAACATTAAGTTGAAATTCATTGAACTCCGTGTAGCTGTACAATTCTGCGACTTCATTTTGTGTTGTGTCCGTATCACTATATATAAAATCTAAATCAACATTGTCGGAAAGACATCCAATTTTGCAACCATTCGCATCATTCATCATGTCGTTTTCTTCCTGTTCATAGGTAATTTTTTCTTTTTACGGTTGTTGACATATGTATGCGTATATATTTCATATACTCTATAATCCTACAAATATATTTATACATGTATATATTTTAGCTTCCTCTCTGACTTCATCAAACTTTCAAAAACAAATATTTTACCTTTACGTAAAATTAATTATTTTAAAATAATTTCAAGTATCTTTAACACATACTATTTAAATATCTCTTGGTTTATTTTTTTATGCAATTTATGTTTTATTGAAATTTTTCTTTGATTTTCTTATATGTAAAAATTGTGTCTGTATACAGAAAAGCGAGAAATTGATTTAAAAATGTCACTTTTATACTTCAATACTTTTTGACGTTTTTAAATGTGATTGCTATTTCCGAACGCGATTTAGTCAACACTTCGCATCGCGTTTACTTTCAATTGTTAATAAGGAATATTTCGCATTAGTTCAAAATAATCATAATCAGAATTATGCCGAAAAATATTTAAAATATTTTTTAGACATTTTTCAAAAATAAACGTTTGATAAACTTATATAATTAAAACTACAAAATCATAATAATATGCTATTTTTATCTTTTAAATAAAATCTAAAATTCAAAAATGATTTATTGAATTGATGAAAAATCGGAAATTTATTTAATATTTAAACATTATTTCTAAATAAGAATGGTTGTTAGAATCTTGTAAAAGAATAGTTGACGCACTCTGATTTTTACTTATTTGAAACTTAAGTCCGAAGTATTATCACAATATCATAAGTTTGATTTAGCAAATTTTGAATTATATAAAATTTACAATAACTTTAAACCGTATACTAAATAGTGTTTGAAAAAATATTTTGTAAATGAAACAATTAATACACAATCGATTTGTCAGATAAACTCTTTAGATCAAATTCAAATTAATTCGCGTATGGTTTTACTGTATTCCCGTGTCATGTTACTTGCGAGTTAATGTCAAGCTCGTAGCTATTTACATTTTTTACTTATCAAATGCCATTCAAAAAATAATTTTAGAACATAATACAATTTACGCTTTTTTATGTTTATATATGCACTTAGCTATACTCTTTATTATTTTCATATAATCAACGTAGTTCCAATAACAATCTTCATAGTACTTTGAAAATGAATATTTATCAAAACTATTCATGAATACAATTTTTCAATATACATATGTATATATTCCGTATTATCTCATCTCAACTAACAAACTTGAGCACAAAAAAGTTTTGCTAAATTCACAAATAGAGATCCGGTATTAAAAAAATTCAAGTTCCTATTAGTAAATATTTACTATTTCTCTTTAATTCGTAGAATGTTAAATACATTTGCTACTTGAACTGATAATTTCATATAATTTTGACTCGAATGTTCATGTCTGATTATTTAGTTATGATAACTTTTAGACTTTTGTTAAAATCAAATATTACGGAATGTTTAAACAATTTCTTAAGCACTTTATTTACTTACTCTGAAGGCTTTTTAGTCATCGCACCATTTAAACTACAACTAATTCTATAAATCTGTATTTAATCTTCATTTTATTTTATTTTTCAAAAGTAAAAATAAGAGTAATCATTTTATGATGTGATGTTTTGTTTACAATTTAAAAACTAAATTAACTTGTCAAAACTATCATTCTTTGTTTGACGTTTGTTTCTTTCTTAAGGATGATATGGTAATGTACAATAAGTTTGCAGACACCTCACATTCAATATTGTGAATTATGCAGTTAAATGAGCCATTTATTTCAAAAAATTTTCCAGATATTTGAAAATACTTTCAAACATAATATCTAACGAGTCATACCACATACTTTTCTTGACTTTTCAAAAATTGTGAATGAATAAAAATTTAAAGAGAAGAAGGTTGTTAAAAATTGTGAATTAAATATTTTTATAAAGAAAATTTTTTTAAACTGTAAACTTATGAATTTTTTTTGAAAACTATAAACTGAAAATTTGGAAAACTACAAATTTTAAAAATTTACCAATTTGGGCACAATTCGTTTATATTATATATATTCATATATAATGTTTGTATGTGCATATATAATGTTTGTACAAATAAGTACGCATTTTGGGCATTTATTAAGGACGGATTAGTCCAAATGTATTTATGTACATATCCGTTTATCAAATCTGAGAAAATGGATTACTTCTGGTCACAAATGATGATAAATTGGAATCTACATTTTGCAAAGTCACAGGATGCTTTGATGCACTAGACTTACATATGTACATATGTATAGATATATTTTTAGAATTGTGGCAGTGGCATTCGATCGAAAATTAACGGTTTGCAAAGAGTCCAACTATTTGAATACATACTTTGGTTTTTCTAAGTGAAATTGTGCATTTTTTGGAGCCGCGCTTCCTGTTCATAGGTAATTTTTTCTTTTTACGGTTGTACTAGATGTAAACGAATCACATAAATATATAAGCAAAATATATATTACGTAGTATACACAGGTAATATACAATTAAATTATATAATCAATTTATGTGTGTATATTAAAACAGGGGCCAGTAACCTTTTTGCGCGTGGGTCGAAATTAACCATAATGTGGATATTAATAATAAGTTTGGATTATTGATGTCGATATATGAGAGGTTTGGATATTTTAACATTAAAACAGTCTTCATAAATAATAAAATTTATATATTTTTTAGAAAAATAATTACACAACAGAGAGGAAAAAAGGATAAAATTTGTAAAATGTGTATGCAAGTATATGTATGTATATTGTTACATAAATATTGTAATTTAAAAATTCTCATAATTAAGTTAGGTTAAAAAAATTACCTATCTGATCATTGGTGCAGTGGTTATGGCACCGGCCCTTTAACCGAAGGGTCTCGGGTTCAAACCCCGGTCAGGTCACTATAAAAAATTATATTCAATATTATATAACTTAATATGCAATACTAATAAATATTAAAAAACAAGTAATTTTCAAATATTCATAATATTCGATACTAAAAACTAAGAAAAATAAACAGTAAATATTAATAACCTCAAATAATTAATATAAATAAAACTACGGCAGGCTAGTCACCTACCTAGCTAACTCTCTATGACTATAAGAAACTAGGGCATGATAGATATCATGCACTAGCCCTATACTCCTCCTAGGAGTAAAGAAGGAAAAAAAAAAAAAAAAAAATTACCTAAACAAAAATTTTCTTGAGCACGTAATTATAAGTTTAATTTTTTTTTGGATTTTCGTGTCTATATGTTTTGTTTTATAACTTATTTTGGGACAATAAATTATGGGTCACTTCAAATTATCAAAAGGAACCACTCCATATGAAACGTAAGTTTCCATTCCATTGTACAAAACAGCGTATTTTTTTGATTTTTGTTAATAGGTATTTATCGAAAAAGCGTATAGCTCGGTTATTCCAATACTATACAGTATTGAATATCTTTATTAATTTTTGTACATTATACGATGAATTATATGCATATTTATATATACATATGTAGTTAATATATGTATGAACTTTTCGAATTTTTATAAAATAATCAATTTCATTATATTTTATACATTAATGAACAGAAAACAAAAAAAAAAAGAGCAAATAATTGAAATGCCGGCAAATTTTTAAATTCAAATTCATTTTTGCTTTTCATATTTAAAAATTCCACATTAAAAGAATTATGGAATTTCCGCCCATTTTGCATATTTTATCGATAAATTAACTGGACAAACTAGTTCTGATCGGCTAACCTGGTGATAGGAATATTTTTATACTTTTTGTATAATCGATTTTTGATTGAAAAAATTCGAAAAATATAAAAATTTGTTAATTAGATTGTGTTTATTCTTCTTTTTTTTTCTCATTCATTAGTTTTGGACAATTTCTATACTGAATCATCATACAATCTTATATTATATTATATCAAATCACATAGAAGAAGTTATTTTTATTTTCTACTACTTTTTTTCGGTTTTTGTTTTCTATTTCTATTTCCATATAAAAAACAAAAAATAAAAATAAAATAAAACTACAAAAAGAAAAGAAATTTACCAAACGATTCCGCCAATCAAAATTCAGTAAAACATAACCAAAAAACAAAAAAAAAAAAATAAAACATAAGATAAAATATTAAAAAATTTTACAAGAGTATAAAACTTTTTCAAATAAATTTAAAAATTGGATAGTTTTAGATTTGGGTATCGAATATGCAAATTATATGGAGTGAAAGTCCTTAGTTTTTTCTTCTTTTACATTATTGTGAGCCCAACTAGATTGTAATGTACCAGAACTATATGTAATAAACATATGTATTTCAATTAAAAAAACGAATAGTACAGTGAATTCTCGATAAATATACTTTCTTTATTTTAATTAAATTTTTTTAAAACTAGATTTTTTATCATTTTTTTTAGTAAAGTTTTTAAATTCGTTATATTGCACATAACATATATGTATATACATGAATTATACCATAGAGATACCATTTCTAATATTTCTAATAAGTAAGATATTTAAAAAAAAATATTTGAACAAGATTACCTAAAAAAATAACTATGTGGCTTCATTTATTGTGAATTTTGTACAAAAATTGATTCTTGGTAAACCTTTTCTCTCATCTCTAAACAGTATGGCTTTTTAAAGTTCTCTGATAATGCAGAATAATAGCGATTTTTTTCTTTCATATAATGGAACAGTACAAATACAAACACTTCAATGAATAAGTGAGCCTAATTTTTGCAAATTAATATCACTCAAAATAAGAAGGAAAATTCTAATTTTCGGCTTCTAATATTTCTGAAATTGTAAGTTTTTTCAAATATCTATGAAAAAAAAAACTAACATGTCTCCTTATCTCTCTTTTTTATTATTTATTTTAACTCATAATGAACCAATGAATTCGACTATTATATTAGTTAATTTTTATTCTTCATCCGAAAAGTATGCAATAATTTTGCTATAATAATGAGAATAGTTTAAGTAGAAAATTTATTTTTTATTTAAACTTATATTTTTTTTTTGTTTCACTTGTTCAAGGAAAATATGCTGCTTCAAAAGCCATTAATTTGCTTCAAATCTATTTCAATTTTATCTTCGACTATTCTATTTTTTCAGCCCCACAATAAATTGCAATAAATCAATCATGGAATTTTAATAAACGCAACTCTTCTGCAATATTTTAATTTGAATGTATTAAAAAAAATTTTGGTTTTGGATACGCTAAAATGAAAATCTTTCTTTCATTTTACAATATTGTAATTGTTTTAGGAAATGAATGCCAACAACAATATTATTCAAGCAGTTCCTTGGTTTTTAAATACCTATAAGATGTGTAAATAAAAACAAAATTGGCTTCTTTAAATAACTCTACAAAGAAATAAAGAAAAAAAAATTTTCTCTAGAATTTGAAAATTAGAATAATGTTAGACCTTTTTCAAATTTTTTATATATATATTTTTTTTTTATTTTAGCACTATGTTTGAAGCTAAATGCATTCTTTATTGTCATTTGCATCTATATGGATAAAATGTATTTAATAGTATATGTTTGTTGTTGTTCTTTTTCTTTTTTTTTATTTGATTTTATCGTATATATTGTGTGCATTCTTTAAAATCATTTTGTACCTTTTTGTGCGCCTTGTATCTATTATAAGTATTTTTTTTTTCTTGTTTAAATTTTATTTTGAAAAGTTTTTCTTTTTTCAGGAAATTTTATGGTCTTAATTTTTTGATTGAATTGTTTTTTAAGTGAGAGAAAAAAAAAATAGAAATATTCCTGTGTATATTTAAAAATTTATAAAATGAGTCCATACCGTATTACATTAACAGAATCATTAATTTAGTATAAGTATATTTTTTGTTTTGTTCTACCTTTTCTGGTTTGATGGAAATGAAATGTTGGATATTTTTAGCAATACGACAATAGACACTTTTATAATAAATATATACATAAAAGAAAAATAGGAATTTATAAATACAACATTATATGTATATACATAAATATGTGTTATAATATGTATAACATATTTATTCAAATACTATATATATATATATGTATATATATATATATGTATATTTAATAATATATTATGGTTTATTTAAACCGAAATGACTTTGTTTTAAAATTTTCACATTTTCTATTTTTCTTTTATTATTTATTTTTGGAACAAATTATTATATTGTATATATAATATGTATGTATATGCATATGTATATATACAATATGATATTATTATAGTATAACATTTTAGAAACGGAAAAAACTTTCAGAAAATTAAAAATTCCTTGACTAAATAGAAAAAAAAAAGTTTTTCTTTTTAATTAAAAAAAATTTTTTTTTTTCTTTCGAAATTAAATTTTCTTTTTTTCTTTTTATAATTTTATTTTTTCTTATTCTTTTGTAAATCATCTCCTTTAATATAAAATTTCAGTATAATTTATAATATATACATAGATTTGATACCCCATTGTCTTATAAAGTTATTACTTATATATTTTTTTTATTTTTAAAAATACATTTTATACATTTTGTCACTGTAATGTCCAAATGAAGCAACTCAAAATATATTATTTTTCAAAACAAATTACTTTTAATAACGTAAGTACGTACAGAGTAGTATAATAGTAATTTGTACATTCATCAATGTGGAAATTTAGAATATTATTCACAATAGTACATTGTTATATATGTACAAAGCTTTTGAATCGCATTTTTTTTTATACTCTGCACCTTCATGAAGGGTATATTAACTTTGGTATGGAGTTTGTAACTACTTGAAGGAGTCGTCTGCGGTATAGATATATATATATATATATATATTCTTGCTCAGCGTAAAATTCTGCGTTGATTTAGATATGTCCGTTCGTCCGCCCGTCCGTCCATGATTCACATAATTTGGCACATAACTCAAAAAATTACAATTTTTTTACTTAATACGATTTCGAAACAATCGAACAAAATATCTTTGCAATACGTATTGTACTACGAGTATTTTAAACTTTAACTCTAGGGAAACGAATCTTATACATTGTATCACTACAGGACATACATATTGTGTAATATATATACATATATATAACTACATATGACCATATAATATACAACGTCAGTTGAAAAACATTCATATGTATATCGTGCATAATTATATGTATACAAATATAAATTTTTTAAAAAATTATATATACTTACATATTTGTTTTCTTGGTTTGAAACCATAATAGTATATTTAAAAAAAAAAAAGCAATATTTCACACTTTTACGAATTTTACTACTCGTATTAGAAATTTATTTTGCCTGTTAAAAGCACAATTTATGATTAAATTGAATTTATAAATTTCATATTATTCTCAGCCGAATTAGATTTTAAAATCTTATATTAAAGAATTTCAGTTAATCCAAGTTAATTGCAACATCTAAATTTTTTTTCAGCTCTACAGAATTGAGCTGTAATATCTTTTCACGGAAATATAAATTGCTGTTTCGCTTACTATTTTCAACTTTTTTTGAAATTTGTACGGGAAAAGTGTTTTGCTATTCAAGGCAAAGGATCGAATTTTGATTCTTTGATTCGTTTAAACTTATTCTGTACATTTAAAATACATAAAAAATAATGTAACTTCCATAAAAATTAGTGTAATTTATTTGCCCTGTTACAATATTCAAAGGAAGCAAAATAAGCAAGGCACAGTCATTAGACAAGTTTTCAATATTTTTCTCCCTTAGTCTATTTGAGAGCATTAGAACTTTGCTTCAATAATTTTTAGAGTCAAACTTCATAATCATTAGGTTTACTAGGTGGTGATCATTCTGTAATAATTAATATGTAGTTATTTAATTTTTTATTTAATTTTATTTAATAATTCAATTAATAATCAAAAAATGCATTTTCACAAAAATATACTTAAGTTACTATTATTTTTAATTTAAATAAATTAAAAATTAATATTAATTAAAATTTTTGTTTTTTTTTTTTGTTTTGAAATTTAATTGTAAAAAAAAATGTGAAAGGCTCAATTAATTCTCATTTGCATTACAAAAAAAAATTTCAAATAAATTTTTTACATAGTTGAGAATTTCGGAATGCCGGAATTAATACATATTATGATTATTATGTAGAGAGAGAGAGAGAGAGAGAGAGAGAGAGAGAGAGAGAGAGAGAGAGAGAGAGAAAGACAGACGGAAATTAATGATATTGAAAAAGATCTGATTTCTCCAAAATTGTAGGCAAATGCAAAAAGAAACGCGTTTATTATTTTTTTTATTTGAATAACAAAAACACATTCATTTCAAAAAAAAAAAAAAATTAAATAAAAATTTCGACAAAATTTTTTTCATTTTAAATTTTTTTTTTTTTTATTTTTGGTTAATGTTATTTTAGTTTTCCGTTTATTTTTTTTTTTTTTTTCTAAATTAAAAATGAAAAAAAAAATTGTCATTAATAAATTCAAATTTTATTACTTTATTATGCAAGGTATCACATTCAATATTATAAATTTTTCGTTTTTATATTTTTAACATATTTTTAAAACTGTTATACATACATACATATTTATGTACATATACATATTTATACAATCAGTAATTTTTTTTTTCTCTTATTCAAGAAAAAAAATAAAAATAAAAAAGGAATTTTATTTCGTCATTAAAAAGATTTTTGTTTTTTGGGTCATTTAAAATTGAAGAAATGAAAAAAAAAATATTTTGATTTTTAACAATATTTTTGAATTTCTATATATTCTACACACACATACATAAAAGGCGGCGATTAACATTTTAACCATTAATAAACTTTTATTGATCAAAAATTTTTAACTCAAAAATTTACCGAAACTTATTTTAACATTGTTAAACTATATTCTTCGAAAATAACAATGTGTAATGATAATGTGTAATAACTACTCATTCTTTGTTTAAATCTATACTTATTTATGCAAAGAAAGATATAACATTAAATAGCCTTTTGTTACTCTTTAATCGTCAAAGCTAATTTGACCCTAGCTATAGTTTAAAAGTCAATAGGGTTTCGGCATTTCTAATTTTTGTTCTAACCGTTCATTAATTAAATTATTTTTCAGAAAAAGAGAAAGTTTTTTTTTTTGTTTTAAGATTTAGTTTTTACATTAACAAGCAAGTCAATTTCAATATATATGTACATATGTCATAATTTAACATTCATATGGCTCCGATTTGTAGCTCACATTAGTTTTTATACTGCAGTTTTGTAGTTTAAGTTAAATTTAACTAAACCTACAATTTTTATTGAAATAATAATTTTTAAAGATAATTTGTATTTAAAAATATTTTAAATAAAATAATATATGTTTGCCTTTTACGTCAAATTATGAATTGAAAAATTAATTTTTCATAAAATTAAAATATTTTCAAACTTTCAATTTACTATTTTAATTCGTATTAAATAATAATTTATTAAAATTATTATTTTATTTGTTTATTAAAATTATCTAGCAATGAAAAGCAAAAATTTTAACAACAAATGGACAATTTTTTTTAAATAAATTTCAAATATTTTATATTACGTAAGCTGAATCAGTGGTTTGAGCCAATTTTCAAGTTAAGGACTGAAATTCAATGTAAATATATGTATGTATGTAGAAGCAAAAGTATGAGAGCAAAACATTGAACCAAAACTATATGAGAAAAGGCCTGATTATCCGAAAAAATTGAATTCAAAAGGAATATTATTTTAATGAGAAGAAATTTAAATTAATTGTATGTACAAAGACATTGTGGAATTCCAAAAATTAAAAGAGAATTGAGAATGGTTAACAGTACGAAGTATGTAAGTACTATTTTGTATAATATTTTTATTATATTAATTTTTTGCTTATAATTCTTTCATATGTATGCATTTACGGTACATATGTATGTTATTCTAAAAATATATGTGCATCTTAGTCATTTAAATTTGCACTGACTTTAATTCTAAAAAAAACAATGTAATTATAAAAAGTTTTTACATTGAACAGAAGTGGAGATTTGCTTATATAAATTCTCTACAAACTATTGCAATGTGTAAAATTTTTACACATACATTGTACATACATAAATGTTATATCAATAATTGTTAAAGTGTTAAATGGCAATTTTGTAAGCGAACATCGTCATATTTTTCTAATAATCTTCTTTTTTTCTCCCCGAAAACGTGCTATTAAACATGAACTTCATATTAGGTTCTACCTATTAGGTTTGAATTGTTCTACATATAAATATACTTAATAATATTTATCAAGCTATTTGTATTTTTGTATATTAAAGATAATTCTTTATTTTCAATTGCAAGCCATTGTTTAATTGAAAAATGACCTTTGATAAGAACGTCTTTATTATTTGTTGAATTTATGAAATGATTAAATTTATTTCATTTCATATAGTTTTTGATTATTTCATAATAATTTTACATTTAATTCAAATATTGTTTATACGCTTATATGTTTTTTTAAAAACGCGTATTAAATAAGCTTCATATCTAGTATGTATTGCTGTTAGGTATTTACATCTTCGAAGAAATAATCGCTTAACTAAGGCAATTTGGATTTCGATCGTTTTTTGGAATTTTTAAAATATTTGATAATATAAGTGGGATTTGATTAATATCCTATAAGTTTGTGTATGTGTTATGCCATTTAATAAAATTCAAAAGCTGTGTCCAAATTAATGCGGTATACGGTATAATGCGGTATAATTAGTATACGTATATCATACGTAAAGCCATCAGAAATTGCCATGTATCAACCCCATTAATTTCAATATTGCGACTTTAAGCGAGCCGTGATTAAGCTAAAAATTTTCTTTGTCGCATTACTTTGGTAAAAAAAAACTTAATTGTCTATCTCAATCATATTTTATGTAGATTCTATTTTATGTAGACTCTATTAAACTTTAAAATGTAAATAATCGATAAAATTAACATAAGCTTAATCACAATAGCAAAGTACAATCTATATTTGACATAAAATTTCAATTATTAAACATGTAAAAGTAATAAAATTATGAAATATATTTGTAGGTTCACTTGCCTTAAATTATAAATTACGTCAATGCAGTGTGTGTGGTTCAATCCTATCGAAAGCTATAAATTTATTACACAAAAATTTCAAAAATCTTTAAAATATTGGATTATAAATTTATTGCATATTTTATCTAATTTTTCCTTTAATTTTATTGAAAATTCAAAATACTTCAATTAAAATATAAATTTTTCAAAAAAAAAAAAATCTAGTAGCTACGAGTATATCATGAAAACAACATATAAGATCATTTACAAATATTTTTCGAGAACTCTCACTTTTATAAAATTAATCAAATGGCAAATATTTTTCTATTTAATATCATGTATAATAATAGAAAGTGAATTATTTTAAAAAATGGCGTTTGTTATTATTTTTTTTTTTGCTTTTTGCTCTCACATTAAATTAACTATGTGATTTTTGTTATTTTGTTTTTGATCAGGCGCAATACGCCTTAAAAAATTTAAAATAAAAATAAGAAAAATGAAAAATAGATGCTGCTCTGTACGTGTACACATCAAATGGACCAAGTTTTTTTTTTTTTTTTGTATATGCGAAAATGTAATGTTTAAGCAGGCGGCCCCTCTACTTTTTTATGTACGTACCTAGATACATACATACAAACATATTTATTCATTCACCCTTATTTTATTTCCCATTTTTCAATTTATGTATATATAAACGAGTTTATGTTTATTTTACTTAACGTTGAGAGAATTTTATTATTTTAATATTAAAGAAATATTTTTCTTTTGAATATATTCCTATGTATGTATGTATAAATAAAGCAACAACAATTACACGGTAAGTCGCCATTCTATTTTAGAGAATTTAAGAATTTAATTGGCGAAATAATTATAAAAGATTGTTTCTAATAAAAAAAAAAAAAGAGAAAAATAAATCAAAATAAAGAAAATGTATGTATGTATGTAAAAAAGAAAATTATTTGAAAATGGAAATTATTTTAAATTAGATAAAAGAATAAAAAAAAAATGGTTTCTTTCATTTGCGTTTTCATTTTGAGGAGATGAAGAAAATAAGTGCAAAATTATATATAACTAATTATATATATATATATATATAATGTTCATACGTATACATGGGAAATAGCGTTAAATTAAAATTTCACAGTAGCAAAACATTTTAATTATGTTACACATACATACACGTAGGGTTTTCATTAAATGTTATAATAAATTGTATAATTGGAGTTGGAACATTCGAGGCATTAGGTATTTCTCATATAATAATAATTATATGAGATAACAATAAAACAAAATTTTATGCACTATTTTATATTAAATTAGAATTACAATTTACAAATAAAGCTGCTCAATATGAAATTTATATTGTTGAGTATGTCACAAATATATACTTACATAATGTAGTTAGAAGTCTCGCTTATTTCTATTCCATTTGTTTATTCATAACAATATAGAAATAAATGATTGATATGTATAAAAATTATACATACTAAAATAATTTTAATGTATACAATATTGTTATAATTAAATTTACTAGTATACCTTCTTAAACACAAAACATAATTTGTCAAAGTAAATATGCATAATTATTTATAGTTTATCATATATTAATCGAATTATAGTTTGATTGTATAACGAAAAAAAAAAATTGAGTTGATCGTGTCAACTTTGTGATACAAATATGAAAGTTTTCTTCATTATAACATTTCATTTGAATAGAATTTTAGCTCTCTTACTACTGCACTTGCTTAAGACCAAATATATAATCAACTCTTCTAGATATGATCAACTAATTCTAGATATTATATAACAGTTATTGTAAAAACTCATATAAATCTACATAATTTTTTCAAAATATTAACCCTGTTCCGAATTTATTGAGGCAAAATTTAGTAACTCTGTACTTCATGGCAACTCTTCTATTCTTTGAGTGGAATGGGCAGAAATACGGACATAAATAGCTATAATTCGATTCGACAATGGTAAAAAACTATGTCTATATCTCATATACTTATGTCTATATCTTATTCGTTTATTTCTTAACGTTACGAACCGAATTGTAAATTCTCTCTACAATTACTTAAAATGCAACATGTGCAATTTCTAATAAAATATTCATTGAATAATATTTATGTACTAAATTTTTTAACGGGTTATTTTTACCTTTTTCTGGTTTGGTATTTGTAATTTTATTTTTGATATATTAGGCGTTACTTGTTACAGTTTGTAAAAGTCAAATTAATTTAGTTTGATTCACAACACTTCCAAATTATTAGATATGTTTAACAAATTTAAAAAATTTATTCAATTTGTCATCACATGCCACTGAAATCATGTAATTTCACGTATCTGATGGAAATCTTCTGTGAAATTTTTTCTCTATATATATACCGACTCCGATCCGGTATCGTTTACTATACAATATAATTTTGGCAAAAAAATATTGAACGTTTCATTTAAAACATCATTAGAACTTTTCGAATGTACGGAATAGAACGCATAAATTTTGTTGCACGCTCTCTTTAAAATTCTCAAAAAGTAAAAAATGTGCAGAAAAAAAATCACCCATTACAAATTATTGATTGATTTTAGCGAAAAAGAGTTAACTGAAATTTTATATACTAGACTTTAGACTGATATATAAAAAGGATATTTTTATTATTATATTTCATGATTAATAATAATTGTTATCAAAAAACAAATAAATAAAAGTTTTTTATTATATGGATGTACACACACATATGTATACTCGTATGTATATAAGTAGGTATATATCTAGAGTATGTACTTGACTATCTAACAATATGAATAGCCGGAAATGAAAAATAATCAATAAATATTAAAGTATTATAAATCAAAATAATTTATAAATAATTTTTTTATTAATTCATAAGACTGTTATACATTAACAAAAGCATTATACTTACTATACATATTTATATATTATACGTACGTAGCTGTGCATGTATTTGTAATGTAAATAAATCATAGTAATATACTTTAAATTGAAATTGATATTCTTAAATATAAAGTAGAAAAAAAAATGTTTTCACAAAATCAGGAATCGCATGACTTTTTTTAATATCGAATTTTATTTGATATTTTTTTGTTCTAAATTTTTTTTTTATATTATTTTGTGCTTCTTTTCTTTCAGCGATTCAAGTTTTTTTTTATGCTATACATACCTTTATTAAAAAAATAATAAAATACAAAATTTTTGGGGGGTAATAAAAAGTAAAGGTTGGCTAAAGCATAGAAAATATAAAAAAATTAAAAAATGATCATAATTTGTTTTGGTTTTCGTGTTTTTTTTTTCTTTTTATTAAAAAGGAATTCAAGACATTTTAATTGTCTTCAAATGGTTTCGCATGAGTGGTTTGTCTATGAAAAAAAAAAATCTTTTGTATAATAAAAAATTAGAAAAATATTAAAATAAAATGTCAAAAAAAAAAAAATAGAAAAAATTATTACATTAAAAATGAAAATATTTAAGCAATTTTTTTTTTTTTTTTTTTTTTTTAAAAAAAAAATATAATTCTTTTTCTTTTTCATTTTTAAAAATTAACGATTTATTATTATTTTTGGAAATATTCCAATAGTCGAAATATTAGTCGCCAGAGGGAGATTATATTGGAAATTTTATGTCTTTAATATTTAAATTTAATTTAGAATATAGAAGAATTTTATTTTATATAACTAAGAAATTACTCATTTAATAACATTATGAGCTATATTTACTTATGTATATACTTTTATACAATTTAGTAGTAACGATTTATGTAATAATTTCGTGATCAGTAACTGTTATAGTTTTCTTTCAGGCGGAGATGCACACCAGTTAAATGTGCACGCCAATCTTGAAAGAGGATATCGGGAACTGCAGATCCTGATCAAGTCAGACAGTCGAGCTGATATCGGCGATCTAAAATCATTTTGAGTATCTCCCGGGACAGTAAGGGAGAATGTCAACTAATTTGGTTGATGCAACCGGGACATACTGTGCTGACTGTTTAGATATGTGGGCGTGGAAGGAAACGAGGAACCCTATACGTTGACGAGAAATGGGGTAGCACACCTATTTTTGACCCCGAGCTCTTCTGCGTAATCGGACCAAATACGGTTCGTGAAGAATTAAGAAAGGAAAGGAGAATTCTCACTGACCTCGTGAAGGGCCAGTGCAGACTTAAAGGAGACGCCTTAGGAGTTTGGGCCTACAAAGTGAGGGCGCGTGCAGATTTTGCGGGGAGAATGAGAAAACTTTAATGCTCCATATGGGAAATTGTGGAGACTTTATCTGCAGAAGAAGGAAAATACTGGGGAGCTATAGCTCACTTCGGTGGGGTTGCGATCTGTCGAACCTTTCAAGTTATTTAAATTCGACAGGGGAGTAAATCTCAAAGTGTTGCGATAATGGGTTTTTCTCGTGCACAATTGATCCTTTAAGTTGGTCGCGGTGTTTTTTGATTTATTTTCATGAAAATTTTCTTGTAATCATTAATTAAATGAATATAGAATCATTTAATACCTCATGGACTAATAAGAACATAAAAGTGAGATTTACAAAATATTGCTATTTTATTTGTATTATTTATAAAACAAATTTTTAAAATGTATAGGTATATTATATGTACATACATAGTTTTTCATACTTTTATAAACACGTATGCAGTGCCGAACTTATCTACAGCCTTGAGCTCGTTTGTGGGCCTTATAATTCAAAAATTCATTTTATTTTCTGCCTGCATAGCCAAACATAATATGTGTTTATGTAAATTTACTTCTGAAATGAAGTTATTCATTTCGGAAAATAGAAACAGTTCCGAAGCAGATTTACTAATTTTCCTCTTAATAGATTGAGAAAAAACAAAAATTTACGATTAATTTACACTGGAAGGTAAAATTTAATTCCTATACTATTTAAATTTTATTATAAGAAAAATATTGTAAATTATACAATATTTCTGATAATTAAAGGATTTTCACTATAGAATTTAATAGCTTGGAACCCTTTACACATTTTCGTTCCTTAAGGCATTCCATTTGCTTAGAACGGAAATCCGACTCTGCATTGCATATGCATGTACGTACATATATTATTATATTTTGTGTATACATAAAAGTATAATTTTTAAAAATTTTATTTTATTTAACAATTTCCAAATGGGATATAAATCATATTTTTAAATGTATTTTAAAAATAAATAAAATAAAAAGGTTTCTATAAATCCAGTTTATATTTAAATTTTTATTTTTACATACACGTATACATATAGCATAGATAGCGCATTTATAAAATCAAAAGTTTTTAATAAAATTTTAACCAGCATTGTATTTGACAGCTTATAAATGTAATCTTTGATGAATAGTTACTTTTATACTTAAATTTATTTATTGCAAATAAACTGGTCTCATAAAAATGGAAACATTTTAAAACTTAATCTTCTTCTATAAAGTATTTTCTGTTTTAAATCTATATAAGAATTGTGAACGACAGCCTACATAGATTTATTTATTATACCTTTCTTTTATTATAAGTTGGTATTTAAAATTTGAAATAAAGTGTCTTTTAAATGTTAAAAACTTATTTTTAATATCTCAAAAATTAGACTTATTTTTTTTATAAACAAAGATTTAGTATAAATGTTTCAATATAATCTGCCCGTATAAAAATTTTGACACAATATCAAATATACTCACACATTTTGTATACGTACATATGTAAATGTCTTGTTAAATTTATTTCAAATGCACAGTTAGATTGAATGTCTTTCATTTATAAAAAAAAAAAAAAAAATTCTTTTAAGATCCGCCATCTTTAATAAATGAATTAATTTAATGTAATCACCTAATTTTAGTTTGAATGCTATATAACAATCGTTATTGTACCATACCTATACGTATAGAAAATTATTGTCCCACTTAACTTAAAGGTACTTCTTAAAATGAAAAAAAGTGCATATGTACTGAGAAGTGCTTAAGACTTCGCTTACCATGCTTGTATCGATGAGTTAAACGAGTTCACTCAAATCATTAAAGTATCATGTTCATGACGTCTTAAATTTGAAAAATCTGTCAAATTATCATATTTATACGATGATTTTGAGAAAACATTTAAAAAAATATTTGTATTAATAAAAATAGTAACAATGTAAGCTTGCATTTCCATGCTAATAATATTCCCTTACAATTTCAAATCTAGCTTTTGATTGTAACGAATTTGAGTGTAAAGCTGTCAAATTCTAGCAATTCAGATAATTATAGTCCTTTTGAGTTATTTTTGTATGTTGAAATAAATGCGCACTTAAATACTATTTAAATATGCTATGAAAATTGTATGACATTTTTGTCAGGTAGTTAATCTGCAAAGCATCTGCAAATACGAAATATCCGCTCCAATTTACGAGATAAAGTTAAATTTTTTTTGTGGTCAAAAGGAAATCTTCAAATAAACTTAAGATATTATAAATTAAATAGAAATTTATGAATACTTATTTGAATATTATAATAAAAAAATTTTTTATAAAAACTTCAGACTTTTTACAAAAAGGAAAAAAAAATATTATCAAATTACAAAATTTTCGTAAAGGTAAAATTTGATGCTCTATTCAATGATTTTGAAATATTTTTTTTTTTTGAATATTAAATTTATCAACATGTATTACAACTAATACGGTTCCATTCATTTTTGATTTTGGTTTTTCCGTTTTGGACTTTGTCACAAAAAAATTTAGCATAAATTAAATAAGAAACAAAAATATTAATAAAAATATATATGTAAGAAATAGAGAGAAAAAAAAACGATAAACCTACATACCGCAACATTTGAATTTGGAATTAGGAAATTTATGATTTAAATTTTCTTTTCGGAAAAGAAAAGTAAATTTATTGTGACCTAATTTTCACAAAAAAAAAAAAAAAAAAATTATAATTTTTGTATATATAGGTATGCATTAAATATTTCGGTTGTAAATCTTCATTTTTAAAAATAAAAAATTCAAAAAAATCTTCTATCGGATTAAGTTGAAAAAAAAAAATTAAGATTTTTTTAATGATAGCGCATTACTAAATTAACTATATAAAAGATAAAAATTTTTCTCTATGTATACGTGTTTATTTTTTTAATTTTTACTAATAAATTGTAATGTTATGAATTTTAGACCGAATTAAATTAAAAGTATTTTAGTGTTATACTTATTTCACTAACATATACATATATGTATACATATAGAAAAATTAAAAATATATACTCTTATATGCATGCATTTTGAAATTGTTAAGCTTGTAATATATCACAATTTACAATTCATCTATTTAGACACAAATATATTTACAAATTACAATCTATGTATTTGAATGTTGACTGTCAAAATATTGACTATAATAATATAATTACCACAGAAGAATAATAATTATACAACGATTTTATATCAATTTTTTATTTGGGTAAATTTATGGTATAAAATTACAAGTAAATTGACTTCCAAAACTGAATGATAGTGTCATTTTTAATTTGGCAAATTCAGATAGTAGGTTATAAATACATTGGACTAATAGTTTAAATAATAAGAAAAAATCTGCTGTCGGTTATGTGCTGATCACAGCAATGTGTATTGTAACATTTAGCCAAAGTATTACAGATGATTATGAAAGTGTGTAGTTAAACATTATTTTCTAATTGTAACATACCTAGAAAAATGTTAACTTGGCTCTTAGTAGGATTTCGATTAACCATCCAAATTCTCTCAAGAGAAGTCCGCAAGTTAGTTTCAGTAACACCTAGAAGTCGACAGAAAATTTGTAAAATCGGCAGCCGCTAGTTCGATTTCCGAACCCTAATCTTTTCAAAAAATTTAACAGGTTATAAATTTTTGAGCAATTTGGTTAATTATTTCTCTTTATATGCGCAAAAAATTAAAATCGACCGCAAAAAGATCCAGTTCCCGAGTTCTGATATATTCCAAAAAGTCGTCAATCTGTGTAGAAACTAGCCGAAACATGTAGCCGAAATAAACTCACATATAAAATTTTATGAAGATCGGTTCATCCGAATTTGAGATACACGAGTACACATACACAAACAGATAGACCGACATCTCTTTAAAAATTGTTTATTTTCGCTTCCCTACCACGCCGAAGTTCCTCTCCACTGAAAACTCAATATGCACAATTTGTTGCCAACCTCCCTTATTGTATGCAATGCGGTCGATAGAAATGCTAATCATAACGTAATTCATAAAATTGTAGAAAGTTTTCTAAATAGATGAATGGATTAACGAATTAAAATTTTATTAAAAACAACAATTTTTAATAATTTCGCAAAATAAATTACTAAATAAGGCCATGCCAAAGCAAATTATTTTCAAATAAAAATTTCATTTTCAATAAATTTGAATTTGAAATACGAAAAAAAATCTCCGATTTTTAGTAAATTAAATAAAAAGGTTAATCATTCAGTAAAGTCTATTTCAGATAATCATCAAATACAATTAAAAAAACCTATATTTCAAAATTTTAAAATAAAATACAGCTATGTGTATAAAAATAAAAATTTTTGTCGGTCTATTTTAAAAAGTAAAACAAGTTTTGAAAAAATCAGATGCAAAAAATAGAAAGTATCAAGCATAATTTTACGTGATGTTATCTGGGAATATTAAAATTCTTGTGTTAATTTTATGTTTAAAAAAAAAAATTTAAATTTTATTATTGAAAAAATATTATTAAGTTTATTTTTTGTATGTAAAATATTCATACAAGCCCAACAGAAGTGAATATGTATTCAAATATGAAGCTGATCACTAAACTTTTATGGATGCTTAAAATAATAAAAAAACGCGGAACATCAAAATTATTTTGATTCTCATAAACTTTTACCTATAATAAAATGCACATTTTTCGACATAAATTAAATTTTTTTTTTTTATATATTTTATAAATTTATGATAATTTTGTGGAAAAATCATTCTATTAAAATTCAATTTTCTAAAATTCTTTAATGAATTTACATTTTTGTTTGAAAAGATTTTAATGGCTTTTTTAATAAATATTTTCTTACTGGGGATTATAAGCGTTTTAGTGACCTTTATTATAACTCTTTAATATTCATATGAAATTTAAAATAGCTTACCCGTCGAGCGTTGTTCTTGAAGTCAAGAAAATTCGATATGATAAAATGCAATTTACATTAAAATATTTTTCTATAACAAAATGTGGAAGTGTAACATTCTGTTAGTACGCAAAATTAATCTGATATAAGCAAAAGCAGCCCGAAATACTACTCTGTTTGTTTCTGTCCGTCTCACTCGCAGAAATAGTGAAAATGTGTACTTTTTTTTCCCCACCTCTCGGAATTTGCGACACGATGCATTGAAGGCAACACCAGCCGGACAGAGAGCAGTGAGCATGTGGCTAGGCTCACCCAAAATCTAGCATCTCATGTAGATCATTAGGCTGGTTATACTACCTCGAGACATTGTCAGGAGCCCCTGCGAACATTTTTTATGCTGTCCCACTCCGTCTATAATTTTTAACCTACGATCAACACAAGGTACGTAATACCTATTAACATTTATTTTAACGGTGTTGATAAGAATCAAAACCCGTTTTCTCCTGGCCGAGCCCCATCTAGCCAACTCATCTGCCCTGTAGATTCGAGAATATTTTTGGCTAGAATTGGACCCGGCTGTCGGCTATATCCCTGTATGGCAACGATTTCATGACCATTAGATGTTTATATAAAATTTATATTTAAAAATATTATAATTATTTTCCTAATTATTTTGTGACATGTCAGCGGAAATTCCCATATATAACTATACATATAGCTATTACTTGCAAGGACTATAAATAAGAAATACTATTTGAAAGTATAATAAAATAGTTGGAAATAACAAAAAAAACAAAATACACATTTATTTGTAAAATTCGTAAATGATTCAATTCCCATATAAACAGTTGTACAAATTTAACAAATATTTACATTTTCTGTTTATAGGTGCCTATCTCAGGTGAGATAGCATACCGTTTCCTCAAAAAAGAAGAAAAAAAGGTTAAATTTATTTGATTTTTTTTTTTTTCTTTTTTTGGTCTAATTTTTTTATTCTCTAATTGCAAACAAGTGATGGGCTAGTTAATTCTCATATCTGTTATTAAAACAAATATTGTTTTAATTTTTTCTTTTCCTCTTTTTTTTTTTTTTATATTTTTAAATGAACCTTGGGTGTGTGTACATGTACATAAATATATATGTATATTAAAAAATATGTACACACAATAATGTCATAGATTTTTAAAACATCAAGTGTCAACTTCAATATTTTTTCCGTATACTCAGTCTTCTAAATACGATAAGGTACAAACATAATAAATTCATTCTTGTACATAATGTGATATAGGATTAAATAATATTTTGTTGAATAAAATCGAAAAGAAAGGATATCCTTGCAGCTCCCTACATATGTATGTATGTACATTTGTATAAATATATGTATATAAATTTCTTTATATAATAAAAAATTATAACAATACGTACATGTTACGCAACAAAAAAAAAAAAATTACCTTTACCGTCATTAAAAATAAAAATAAGTTGAAAAAAGTGAAAATTTTTCTCACAAATTGTTGATTTCGTTCACGTAAATCTATAGGGAACTAACCCTCTCATCCTTAAAGAAGTTATTTGTTAATATTTTACCAATATGCCTATATATATATATTTTTAATATATAAATTATATACATATATAAATACAATTTATACACATGTGTGTAAATTTTGTGTAAACGAGTATAAATATAAAAATGTTGATAAAGAAAAGGTGTGTTTTAAAGGTACAAAACACTTATTTGCGATAAATAAAGTCTGTTATGTCTATATGTAAATAATTTGTAAATAATTTTATTAAAATGAATTTTGTATCTATGTAAAGATCCTCTGCAAAAACATTCTTTCGGGAATTTTATATTAATTTCCAAGAAGGTTTTTCGGGTTCCTTTTTTTGTTTTCATTATATTATTAAAATTATTATAATTTTTCTAAAACAAAAAATTATCATTGACTTTAACAAGGAATATTTTATAACTTTTAAATTTATTTCTTAAATTCAAGTCGAGCAATAAAAATTTTGTTAGTTATATTGCCTAAACATTTTATAGTTTTCATCGCAATTCGGTTGTCAGAAAGTTTAAAAAAATCTTAAATGTAATTGATTGAAGATGGTACATGTTAGAGAAAATTAAAAATGATAAGTACAAATACCTAAAATAATAAACAATAAACTTCTTTGGAAGTACTTTTTTAAAATCTATTAAACTGAGTGGAGGCACTCATTTCAATTTTGTGAACTTTTCAATCTACACTTGTATATTTTGTTTAAATGGGAATATAAAATAATTTTTATGGCATACTTATGCTAATATTAAAATTAAAAAAAAATATATGTTGACATACATCATTGCACACATGTATACATATATTATGTATAAATTTTTGACATACAAACCAGGATATATGACATAATATATTTATGTATGTCAGTAAAATAAAATATCCTTTATTGAGTAAATGTATACATTGTATAAAATTATTTAAAGATTCTACCGTATACTTATGTGTGTTAATTGCAGTTAAAAATTACAATTGTATATAAAAACATTAAATTCATTACAATAATTAATTTTTCTTTTCTTTGCATTTTGTTTTATACAACTTTTTTTTTTATTTTAACTTTGGACGAATAATAATTATAGAAGAAAATGGGAAAGTTATTCATTATAAAAGGAGAAAAAAAAAGCAAAAAAAAAAAGCAAAAGGATAAGCAAATAAGAAAAAAATTAGGTTAAAAAATTTAACTTTCGTTTTATTTTTTTTTTTATATTTTTTTGACATATTATAATAATTAACGATGACGCGATCTTATGATACCGTAATTGTTATTAAAAATTATAAATAAAAACAATTATGAAAAAAAAAACAATACTGAAAATAAAAACAACTTCCTCATTTTAATTTTACGCGAATATTTCAAACACAAATTAAATTACATTAATGAAAATAATTATAAAATTAAAAAAATAGCAAAATAATTTATTTAGGAAAATTATATGTAAAGAAAAAGGGTTTCCTAAAAACAAAAAAAAAATATTTCAAGCAAAAAATTACACCCAAAAATGAATTTAATATTTTTTTTTTAAAAAATTATGCCAAATTTTTTTTTTTATTTTTACTTTCTTAATATTTAACCTAAAATTTTGAGTTATAGAAGTACCGTCGATAGATTTATTTTAGATTTTTCACATTTGCATTTGGAGACCGCAACACAAAACAACGCTAAAATTTTTGTGATTTTTGGCGAAAAAATGAACTAACATTACGCTAAAATTGAGTGAAAAAACTGTTCTGACCCTCAAATTCGCTCAAATTAGCTCAATCGCTCAAATTAGCTTAATCGCTCAAATTCGCTCAATCGCTCAAGTTCGCTCAAATTCACTTTTTCACACAAATACCACATAAGGCTGCAAATGAACTTTATACGTTTTTTTTTTTGAGCTGCACCATCTAAATTTAAATTAGTTTAAATTTAAAAAAGAAAAGTGCTATTTTAAATAACTAAAATGAAAATGTCGATTTCAAACAAATTTTATTTCTTAAAGTTAATGTAGCATTTATAAAGTAAAATAAAATATTAAATTTTTAAATAAAAAATTCTATAACCATAATCTTTATATACTACATACATAATGTTGTATATACACAATAATACAATGTATGTTAATTTAACATAATTTCAAAAAAAAAATGTTATCAATGAAGAAAAAAAAATGAGGAAAAAAAAAACCAGAAACCTTTGCAAATCTTAAATAATAATTTTAATTGATTCAAATTTAAATCATCCGTGACATGAATTTTCGTATCTCATTTCCTCTATTATTTCATATTTAATATATTTTTATATACATACATACTTATACTTATTGCCTCTCCATTAAATATAGACAAAGTCATCAAAAAATTGTCAATATCTATGAAATGAAATCTTTGAAATAAAAATTTAAATTTTTTATTAGTTTTTAAAAAAAAAAAAAACTAAAATAATTTTATTTTAATATTTTCTATTTAATTTTGTTCTTCTTATTTTGCAAAACACAAATATATTTTCCCTTCAATTAAAAAACAAAATAATGAACGAAAACTAGAGCATCAGCAAATCTTGAGAGGTCCTTCTAAGGTTATCAAAATTTCAATTTTTATGCCAAAGTCATGTATAATAAAGTATAATTTATTAAAATGAAATTTATATGAAAGAAAAAAATTGGATTCTAAATTTAAAATTGATGCAAAATAGCTCACATGTTTTGATTTTTATGTTTATTTTTACGAGTACCACATAATTTACATAACAGTTACTAACTGAAAAAAAAAAACGTGTTAAATTTTAAAAATATTAGAAAAAAACCTCTTGTTTACAAGAGCGTTTTAATCGCTTGGTATTAGATGATAAAATTATAATTTTGTATTTTGTTAATTTGTTTAGTCCTACAATAATTACATAATGATGAAAGTTAAAATTAAAAAATCTGATGTGTTCAGCACATAACCAATCGTAATTTGTTATATAACCAATCGTAATGGTTTAGTGAAGATGTTGCAGTAGATTGTGAAAATGCCTTTTTAAACACTTTTTTCTATATTTTAAGGGCGTAAGTAAGCTATAAGTTAACATACCTAGAGTAATATTAATTTACTTCTTAGTAGAGTCTCCCATTGTGCCATCTAAATTCTTGAAAATTTTACCTCTTAGTTTCAATTATAAACTGAAATATTAAATTTCAAGAAATTTGATTATTTCTCTTTATATCCGCGCAACTGTAAATTTTGGCCATAGTAAAAGTCCAGCTTCTGTCACCTAATTTCTTTCAAGAGTTTAGTGATTTCTCGTACTGTCAAACCTTATATTCGTCCAACCTTATATATAAAATTTCAAGCTAATCTGGTGAATACTTTCTTAAAAAAAGTCAAAAATGTAAAACCGGCCCGTGAAAAGACCTACTTCCCGTTTATTTGATATTTTCCAATATCAATATAAGATTGAAAATAATGTCCCCATATAAACAGTCTAGAAATATAAATCTTTTCAACTATAATTATAGTTGTTATACTTCAAAAATTTAAATGAAATTTAAAATTTTAAATAGGGTTTACTGCCATTTTGATCCCCTACATTTACATATTAAAAGGATCATTACGTTATACAACTTACCATTTAATAATATTGAAATTTCTATACGAAACTATTTTTATATGTTCATGTGCATACATGACACAAAACGTATGATAGAATACAAAATGTAAATTCTATAATATAAATGGTCACTTCAAATTTAACCTCTTAAAATATATTTTTATTATACGAACAGGAAGCAACTTAATCTTTTTATATTTACCCAAAAGGTAAAAATATTTTGCATTTATTATCAAAACATTTAAAACTTGAAACTTTTCTTTAAAAGTACATAATAAGTATATTTGTATATGTATATAAAGCAATGAAATGAACAGTTTCCGTTTAAAGGAAATTAAGTTTTCCTGTTCGAGTATAAATGTACGTCGAGTAAACGACGACAACGACAAGGAAAAGACATTGAATACGAGAAGAAGGCATTGTACATGAAAGAGAAAATCGATTTTTTAAATTTATTTTATTATTTTTTTTTTTATTTTTCTAAGCATTTTTTAAATTATTTTGTGCAAAGAGCCGAGCACGTCTTTATGTCAAAAATGTACGATTTTTCATATGTACAAATATAAAAAAAACAGTGTGTGTGTATAGGATGTTGATAAAGGATTGCAATGGTTCCGAATGGAAACTGTAATGGTACATTGATTATGATAATAAAAGATGGAAGAAATTATAGATTAAAGGTGTGTCCTTCTTCCTTTGATTCAAATTTTGGCAGATAGAAATTAATAAATTTTGCTTGGGTGCTCACTACATACATAACTTACATATATGTCTGCTTCATTCCATTTTCTTTGATTACAATAACTAGAGTATTTGCAAGTACATATGAACATACCGACATAAGCGTAGACAGCGCCAAATCACAATATAATTATATGGAAAATTTTGTGAAAGGAGAAATATTTGGTTTGCAAAAGCTTTTCAACACAGTCATTTCTCCTTTTCAGGTACAATACTATTTATGAGTAAAATATTGCGTCGGCGCAAAAAATAAGTTTTTTGTTTTTCTTTAATTTTTTTTTATGACAAAACTTTTAATATGAACGTACACATTATACGTACATATTACATACTATATGTATACATATAAGTCTTTATTTTCTTAAAATGGATGTCTCAATCGTCGGAAGGAACATCTGCATGCGATAGAAAACTGTACATGCGAATGTGAGTACAATTAATGTCGAAAATATAAAATTTAATATTTTATAAAAATTTCGTATAGAACACGACATTTTATTTTTTTTTTATTATTAAATTTTTTTGTTGTACAAGTTGATTGTTAATTTATACAATTCTACTTACATGTATGTATATGTACGTAGGTACGTACGTATATTTGTAGTTAAAAAGGGAACAAACAATATGTGTCGCAAAATAGTTTTTTTTTTATAAGTCATTAGTGAAATTGCGTTTTCTTTTTGTTTTTAATTTACAAGTGGGTCAAAAATTTGTGTTTTATAGTTGCATATTTAATGCATAGAGTTATGACAATTCATAGTTTTTTTTTCAATGTGATTAATATTTAAATATACACAAAGGTTTAAACATAGCTAACATGGGAAAAGTTAATAAATTTGTATAAAAACAAAATTTTTTTGTTATGTTGCATATTATATGGCGTAATTTGTGGCATGTTTCAGAAACCCTTACTTAGTATACTTGAAAATTCATTTAGCCCCACAATTATTATAAAATTAATTTGCACCCTTAAAATGTTTAAAAATGTTGTTGTTGACCTATTTAAGCTTAGAAATATTTTATTTTCAAGAATTTTATTGTATATGGTTCCTTTGTATAGTTTTCATTGTGGTCTCGCAATAAAGTCGGGGCGATTTTTGAAATAAAAACATGGAAAAATTGAAATTTCGAATGTAATTTTTGTTTTAATCAATCAATCAATGGTGGTCATCAATCAATGTCAATTTCTTAAATATAGTTTTTGTCTAAGACTTTACTGTTTTAGGTAGTCATTTTATTAGATCCAACTTTATGAGGATATTTCAGTCGTAATACTATCATCAGGCACGTTCAATTGCCCCAATATTGTTTTCGAAAGCTGTAATTAGCATTATCAGGAATGGTTCATGTAAACAAGTAAAATTCATACTTACTTCAAAAAAACATTAATCTTAGCAGTCAACAGACAGAAAAAATAGATTTAATAATTTGGCATTGTTATGTGGACATCGGCTTCTTTATCTTGAATTAGTAAACTAATCAAACGAATCGATTTGATGCCGTGTGTGGGTTAGGTTAAAAGAATTTCATTTTTCCATTTACAACATCTGCACGTTGTTTTTTTAATATTTACAGTAAACGTTTATAATTATTACCCGTAAAGTTTAATGGAAAAAGAAATAAAAAAAAATTTAAATGTTAATCTATAGATTACGATTTGCTATATAACAATTTTGTTAAATTTATTACTTATTAAAAAATTTATACAAACTTATTGAAATCCTACTGATTTGAAATCAAATCAGTAGGATTTGATATTATAATATTACCATTGTATAATAAACTTGTAAACGTTCAGTCTGTTTTCTTTGTTATACATTAATATATATAGTAGGTTTCCATATCAATTGCAAGGTACATTGATACATATATCACTTATGTACATGGTCACGACAATGTTCCAATTAATTATTTTAATCATATATATTATCTGAATGCACATCTATACTCTGTTTATAAAATGAAATAAAAATTTTGTATTAAAAAACTTGTACTTTATTAATTCATATATGTATGTAAAATGTACATACATATACATATATATATCATAGGTATATATTGTAATTATTATGAAACAAGATCCGAGTATATAGGCAAACTGTTATGTACAATTTGTTATTACTCGTATAGGCATAAAAATTCTACAAATATTTTATGTTTTATTAAAATTTCACATGAAATTCATGCTGAGAAATCATTTGTTTTATGTATATAACATTGTGTTTTATGTACATAATTGTATATACAATATTTAATAATAAAAAAACATTGTTTTTTTTTCCGTTGTATATTTAAAAAATTTATTTAGTTTAAGAAAATTTTAATAAAATATAAGATTTTTCTAAAATTTTGATTTGAATCTTATAATTTTAAAATATAAATGTATTAAAAATTATGTTAAATTTGATTTCTGTTATACAGGAATATTTTGCATATACTCGTAATGAACTGAAAAAGTAAACTGCTCACTTTCCCCACCTTTTTTCTCAAAATTTTAATTATGCTGCTGAATAAATATACTGAGTTTGAATTCTTCCGATATAGCTTATACTTATACAGTAATATTTTTTCATTTGATTCTCAATATTTTCGAGAATTATCCTAAATATGAAATGTCTTGCTACAAATGTCTTGTTTAAATATTTATTATTGAAATCATTCTGTGAATGCTTTACTCATTAAATTACAATTATTTTAAATGTAGAGCTCTAATTAACTTCAAGTTTAATTTTAACATTAAAATCATCATTTCACATAATAACACATTAATTATGTTTAAATGAAGTATAATGAAAAGAAATTCTTTCTAAATTCTAAGACTTATCTACGTCTATTTAAATAATAATTATATATACTTACACTTATAAATATACATAAATATTCATTTAATAAGCCTTCCATTTAATTTGTCACACATTGTTTAATCGGCGTATAAATAAAATTATTACAATATAACAAACCTTAATAATAATGAATGATGCGATCTTTATTTATCCCCATGAAGGATATTATTAAAAAAAAAAAAAACACCAACAAAACAAAAAAAAAAGTTATCCTCTTAATGTTTATTTAGTTCTCTCGATATACATACTTGACAAAACAAAACAAAAAAAAAAAAAGAAATTACTTATATAATGATGTTAAAAAAATATAAAAAGGGTGCGTGCCACATAGTACATTATATAAACGGTACACAAATACAATGTTACAGCACTCTTGTGGTTTCAATTGCTTTTTTAATATTATTTTAATTAAATTACACATTTAAAAGCATTTAATTAGCTAGTAAAGGGTGTGAAATATTCTATATGCTACATAAATGTATATATATATAAAATAATTAATAAATATAATTATGCGTACGTTTTGAGATATTGAAGTCATTTAATATTATCATTAGCCAAAAATAAAAACTCAACTCAAACTATATGTGGTTTGTAAAGTAGCGCGTTTTCCTTACCAATTGTAAACAATTTATACACTCTTCTTTTAATAATATCATAATATATGTCGTCATATTGCATAACTTAAGGATTAATAAATAAATTATAGCGAAATTTGTATTCTTGGATAAGAAAACATAATTTAGAACAGCTTTCAAACTCGATGAAATAAATTGCCAATAATTGAAATTTAAGAAGCAATAATATGAGAGAGAGAGAGAGAGGATATTTGTGTATAAAATTACAGCTTCCTATTTAAGAGTTACATCTAGAAGCTTTGCAAATAGACTATACAACAAAAGAGCATTTAGATTATATACATACATTTTTTTTTTTTGAAATTATGTTAAAAATATACCAAAAAACGAAAACTTGTAAACCAAATAAGAAATAATAATGTGGGCATTCATTATGACAAAAGTATATCATATGTAAGATTTAACATGCAATATAAATTACCCAACGTTGTACCTGCTTTATACGAGTGATTTGCCACAAATAGAAAATGCTACGATAGCCACTTTTGCTGACGATATTGCAATATTGGCAGTAGGAGCGAACATTGACAATTCGACAAAAAAATTACAGGAGGCAATTAACAAAATAAGCCAGTGGACTAGAGATTGGAGGGTGAAGTTGAATGAAGCAAAATCGGTTCACATAAACTTCACCAATCGGAATATAGTGAATCCACCACAAATTAACGTAAATGAAACGAACGTAGCGATCCATAACTCGGCAAAATACCTAGGGATGACTTTAGATGTCAAGCTAAGGTGGAAAGAGCATATAAAGAAGAAACACATAGAATTAGAAAATAAATATAGAGAAAATTATTGGCTCCTAGGTCGTAAGTCCAATTTGGCAATTGATAATAAAATCTTAATTTATAACCAAATCGTTAAACCAATATGGCGATATGGCATTCAGCTGTGGGGTTGTGCCAAGAAGATTCACATTAACAAAATTCAAACCTTCCAGAATAAAGTTCTACGGGGCATGGTAAATGCGCCATGGTATATACGTAACAGTGATATCCACAGGGACTTTGGAATTCCTTTCGCTGTGGATGAAATTAGGAGTTGTGCTATAAAGCATAGGGCTCGTCTAGAACAGCATGTAAATATGGAAGCAGCTCGGCTGCTAGACAATGCCGTTATGACAGAAAGACTTAAATGAACAAGACCATTCGATTTAACACGAAATACCAATTTCCTTATGGAAGGTATTTAATTCCTGCACGGAAAAACCAAGTTAGCGCGGAGGTAATAGTTGGTCTGTAGGACCAATTTTATCCGTTCAGAATTTAGGTGATTTTTTAGGGTAGGAGTCACACTCCCCCACTGTCGGAGGAAAAAGGCAGATAGAGTCGTCCTTCTTCGTCTTTCGAGATTTTTTCACCTAGTAGGAAAAAAAAAAAAAAATATATAAATTTACTTTTACATATAGTAAATGTTTTAAGGAATTTTTTACAAAATGATAAACACTGAATGTATAATCAATGTAGGTAAAATGCATAACAAAAAATTGTGATTAAATCTACTCAAATTTATTTTCTATTGAAATTTCTATTAAAACGTGTTACAATATTTTGCATTTGAAACGTTTACTAAACTTATAGATCAAAATTTTGATTTTTATAGGCATTATTTTATATAGAACCGCTCGCAAAATAAGTAGCTAAACTTCCGACTAAAAATGACTGACAGAACTCTCAAATTTGTTTGATACTTTTAAGAAATTCGAAAATTTTTTATCTCTATTTAAAATTATCAAATCGTGTGTACAGTATATAGAAAATCAATTAAAGTATTTTGAAAGGTTATTAATTTATTTTTATGATCAATAAAATTATTGTCATTATTATTATACGGGAAAAATTTTTTAATAGTTATTGATTTGACCTTGAATAAGGAATAAGGATTTTTTATTTATTTTATTGAATTATCAATGTTATTTTTTATATTTTATGGTTAATTTAATTACATATTTGGAAAAGTTTAATTCGATGTTAGCTTTACATTTGAAAAATATTCCAAATCATAAAATTAGAAAACATCACAATTGTTTACAACAATTAATTTTGCCAGGTATGCGCCGTATTCAATTGATTTTATATTATTTTCTCCTATCAAAATTTCCGTAATTTTTGACTAGCCGATAATATACGAAATTAAAATTACATTATGGACTGTGCATAACCTACTATAAAACTCATAAATTTTTATATAATTTATCCGGCCAATATCTTCAGCTATCATTCTACTATGTTTGTTTCTATGAATTATCATTCAGTGAAATAACTGATGATAAAACGTAACCGTTACCCATATAAATCGTAATCGTAACGTATAATCGTAAATTATATTTTTTTAAAACTTTACCAAAATCTGAAAAATTACTAAATATAAATATTGAAGTTTTTTTATTTTTACATGTTTTAACATGTTATAATCGTAAATTTTTGAATCTGTTCAAATCAAAAGTTGAGAATTTAATATTAAACAAAAAAAAATACCATTTTTATTATAATAGTTAGCCGTTAAAAAATAAAAAAAAATAATATAATTATGTTAATAGAATTCAGCAAAATCGGATTTCTCTTCTTCTCTCTTGTTTTTTAAGTAAATTTTCGAAAAATATGAAAAAAATATACTTACTAAGTTCATTCTGGCCATTTGTCTATCCGTATTTGAATTAAATACGCTAATAGTTTTACACCCTACATATATAAAAAATGTCTATAACGAAAATTTTTAAATTCTTCAAATGAAACATATAATTAAGTTTCTGCAGTTGACGGTGCAGCAGTTCAAGTCTGGTAAAAAAAAATATTTTTTTACTTTTAGTCCGGTAGAAAAACGTGGCTTTTTAAATTTTTTATTAAGTAATATTTTTGTCTTTTTAGATCTGTCTGATCAGAAGTAACACGTCTTATTCTCTACTACTTTTTTTCTTTATCTTCTTTCTCGCATTCAATCTTCCTCCTGCTCTCTCTCTCTCTCTCTCTCTCTCTCTCTCTCTCACTCTGTCTCTGCCACTCTGTCTTTCTCCCTCTCTCTTTCTCTCCCTCTCTCTCTCCCCTCTCTCTCTCTCTCTCTCTCTCTCTCTCTCACTCTGTCTCTGCCACTCTGTCTTTCTCCCTCTCTCTTTCTCTCCCTCTCTCTCTCCCCCTCTCTCTCTCTCCCTCTCTCTCTCTCCCTCTCTCTCTCTCCCTCTCTCTCTCTCCCTCTCTCTCTCTCCCTCTCTCTCACTTCATCTCTCCGCCTTTTTTTCTTCGCCTACATTCAATTTCCTTTTCTCATTCCCTCTTCATCTTATTAGGGTATCGCTTTCTATACCTTTCATCTTCTTCTCCCTCAAACTTCCTCCATCTCCCGCCTATCTTCCCGGGTACCAATCTCCTTTGTTTTCTCCCGATACTTTTATACATATATATATTACATATTCCAAAAATGAATTTCCACACCATCTTGTTGAACCAACAGTGTTCAAATATTGAACTATCATGGAGAACTGATATATGGACAAAATAATGCGGAGATTTAATATCGCTTAATTTAAGTGGTCGAAAATTGAGTTACAAAATTTGACGCAAATAAAATTGATCGTCATTGATAACAAAAATATGGTAATCAGTTTGATTAATGAAAATACTTTATAATATGTTAAGTTATTCAAGGAAATGAGCTAGTTTACAAACCATTCATTTCGTTAGAATTTTGTTTTCACAAAATACTTTTATTATAAAGTGTATAAATGTATTTTCATTTTTTAATAACGCAACCAATAAAAAAGAGGTCAAATTTAATCAAAAAAATTGTATAATGAAAAATATGTCTTCTTCATTTTTTCGTTTACTTTTGAATAAAAAATAAAATATTTATAAATTTATTTTTGTGTAAAATTCTTAAATATACTAATATGAAAAGAAATATCGGTGTGAATTACTATTACAACTAAACTCATGTACATATATGTACATACTTAAACACATATAAAAAAAATATGTAAATGGCAACTTAAATAATCGAATATCTAGAAATCAAAAATCGAAAATATTATAATTAATTTATTCGAAAATCAATTTTTATTTTTTTTTTATTTTTGCTGCTTTGTTTGCGTTGTCTTACGTTATTTGTCATTTCTGTCGCTTATCATATTACACATACATACATATGTATATTGTAAAATATATTTAACATACACAATTACAATATTAAATATGTACAACAGTTATACAATATAATTTTAAAATATTTCATTTTTTACATTATTTTTATAAATAGATTTCATTTGTTTTTATAATTTATTAAAATTTCTTTTAAAAAAATGTATTACATACATATTCAATAAGAATAATTTTGTTTTTATTTAACATTTTGGCCTTTAATCTTGTTCACCTAAAATTATTATATATAGTATTTAATATAATCGAAACATAGACCGGAGAGCGTACAGTCATAAAGTCCTTGCGATGATAATTTTTTTAATATTTTATGTGCATATACAAAATTCATATATATACAATATACATGTATATTTAGCTTTTAGATGGCATAGGATTCGTGTCATATACAGAATGAGTAGACGAGAAAAAAAAAATTTAAAAAAAAATTCAAATACGATTAAAATCACAAAAAATCAGTATTTTATATTTTTTTGTTCTTTTAAAATTAATTAAATTATATTATGCAATCGATTTCTTATACAATATATTGAATATCAGTATACGGTATAATAATATTGGAAATGAGGCAAGAGCAAATGAAAACAAATTTATGAATTATTATTATAAATGACATCTTAAAATAAAAATCAGATGAGGTCAAGCCGAATTATATATTTACTTTCTAAGTAAATACCTCAAGAAATGGAATTTCAAAAAAAAAAAAAAATGTTTTAATTTTGTGTTAGCATTCTGAAATAAATATTTGAAATCTGCCCCACTTAATTATACATTCTAAAATTTTGGGTATATTTAAATACCCCAAGAACTTCCTTCTCATCGTAATGAGGTATCCCTGATAAATTTTTCTTAAAGGTACTAAAGTCTGTCAAATATCAGTGGATCAAAATCTGTAATGCGTATAGAATTGAAAATATATTTTTGCGGAATTCCTGTTTTGAGATCTGAAGCTTGATTTCCAGGATTAATTTCCAAAAATCTCCTGGAACAAAAGGTGTAAGTTCCAATTGAATCCTTTCTATCCAAATCAAATTTGAGCAGCAATACACCACAAGATCAAATTTGTGGGCTTCCAGTTTTAGTATGTAAGAATTGAAAGGGTTCAAAAAATCGATTTGGTTGGGTTCCCTAAAAAAAATTTTTTTTACTAGAAACCAAAAATTACCGAAACTGCTGAAACACTTCCTAATCTTTGATGGTGATCGAATTGATAATGTAGTGGTTTATAAACAAAATCGGACACATGTACACTCGTTCTCATATGTGTATAAACATTAAGCATTATATTGACCATATACCCTTTGTTCAAAGCTTAAATCAATTTTGTATTCATTGATTTTTGAATGAATCGCATACAATTGTATTACAATGATCTATTCTAATTTGATTATAATCTCAACTGTCCGCTAACTTAAATAGTGCAACAATGTAAGTTAAGGTTGTTTTCAATATTTTAAAATAAATAAATTTTAAAATAATCATTCTCAAATACAAATATTTTTTAATCTTATTTTATAACAAAATATTATTATTAGAAAAAATATTAAAAATAAAAAAAACAAATCTTATTATTCTAACTAAGTATGAACCTTATCTGCCTTATCATTTTGTACATATATAAAAGTATATAGGAGTAACGAAAAGGTCATTACTGATTTTGATTATTAGAAAATAAATAGGAACAAAATATTTGACATACAAATGTGTATAAAAATTGACATGAACATCATAATTTAAAATGGTCCATAATTTTAATTATCATTTTCCCTGTTTTTTTTTTGCTTTGTTATTTTTATTTTAATTTTATGATGTCGTTATCAAGAAGTTTTAAGAGCCAGGCTGCATATTATTTGATTAAATTTTTCCAATATTCATCAGATGTACAGCATTTATAAGAATTGTTACGTTCGCTTTACAGAAATATAAAACTCCAAATTATTCCGCAATAATTGGAAATTCTGGTTTAAGAAGTTTTGTACGTAGGATTAATAGCTACAATATGAATTTGAATATTTAAGATTTCGTATGACGTTTATTTTACTTACAAAAAAAGTTAAGCCATCTATCGAAATAAATGTGCACAACTATATATTTAAATTATTCTTTTGAATAGATTAGTACAGTTGTACCCGCTGCCAGAATGGTGCATAGCCTATAATGGAACGATTAACATGTAATAGAAGAGTAGAAAATAATAATATTGAATTTAGGGTGATTATACAAAATAAAATTGAAAATTTTAATGTGATGATTTTTTTGTTTTAAATCCTAAATTTCAATTTTAATCATAACTAATTTATTAAGCATAGTTTTTTTATTTTAAATATTTTTAATCTGATAACTTTTTAAACCCACTTCACTCATTTTTCTTATTATTGTTTTTTTTTTTCTTCATTATTTTAATATACTATGTATTATGTATGAATTTTTTTATGTGCTTTTATAATTAGTTGCCTTATTTTTTGCTTTTTATTTATACATATATATACATATATATATTTATATTTTATACAATTTGAAATTAGCTGTTTATAGGCAGCAATCTGAATTTTATTATAATTCTTTTATTGATAATAAATATTTATTTAAATATACTTTAATTAAAATAACAAAACAAAAAAATAATAAAAAACTTAGTAAAAATAGAAAAATTACAACAGCTGGCATTATCTTGCGCACGTTAAGACCTTAATTTGTATACGTAAGTACACAGTTTAAGGATGAGTTGAATAAATACAAAATATTTTGCAGATGTTTAAGTTCAGGGATATTACTGCAGAAGTATTCAGACTGATCATTAGTACCTTTGAATTATTGCAATAATTGAAAAGACGTCACACTACTAAAAACAGCATAAAAAACAAATATCCAGAATCGCATAAAAGAAAAATCAACCGCTTCAGAAAATAGCCAATAAAGTACAGAACACCATTAGACATGGTCTGCATCGGCTTCAAGACAGCTTTTCAAGACAAAATTAAGCACAATGCAGCACAAAAGCATTAAAAGATAGCGGTACTCCAGACAAAATAATCTGCATGATTTGAGCGCTGTACGAAAAAACAAAGCTAAGCAATACTTAGAGGGAAAATAAGCGAACTATTCACCACTCAATCAGAAGTTGAATAAGGTTATCCATTTTCACCACTGCTCTTTACAATCGAGATAGACAACATACGTCACTTGCTCATGAAGAAGGGGCGTAATTTGGAAACTCAGCCAACATCTAGAAGATCTGGATTAAGTCGATGACATCTGCCTTCTTTCCCACAAGATCGGTGACATACAGAGCAAGTTAAAATACCTTGAACAACTGGCCAAATATGTGGGTCTAGAATAAAACATAGACAAAATCAAGCTGATGAAAATAAAATATAATAGCACAGTAGTGTGAAACTCACTAACCAATAAATAGAGGCATCAAAACACCTTATGATGGGATTCAAATAGATGAAGACAACAGGCTGAAGAAAGCAAGAGCAGCATTTGCTCGTAACAATAGATATAGGGAAGCAGTCAGATATCCGGAGCGACTAAGTTTAGAATATTCCGATTTTGTGTGTATAACATGGGTTTGGTGGTACGGTAGTGAAATTTGGCTAACATAAAAATCTTTCAGCATAAAGTTGCAAGTTTTCATCAATGAATGCCTCAAAATAACACGCCGAATATTCTGTCCCACATATATAAAAAACGAAAACATCTGGATTATAAATAACAGGTGTGAGGTAAGGAACCTATCAGTAGACGAATAAAAAGAAAGGCATACTTGAACAAAACCCGCCAATAATATCGCTAGAATGAGCTTTGAATGGAACGCACAAGGTTCAAGAAAGGTCGGATGTCTCAGAAAATTTAGCATAGATCTGCAAAGTCAGAACTAGAAAAATTGCATCTAACATGGGGTCAAGTTAAGCAAATAACAAAAATTAGAACGAGCTGGATATATGGTGCGCTTTATAGAAAGCAGCTA
The DNA here is from genome assembly GCF_029603195.1 of Condylostylus longicornis. NCBI lineage: Eukaryota > Metazoa > Arthropoda > Insecta > Diptera > Dolichopodidae > Condylostylus > Condylostylus longicornis. The sequence goes on from NW_026578092.1 coordinate 578,834, forward strand.
CTTCGTTCTTAACTAGAACTTTTAATTTATTTTTAAAGTTTATATAAAAGCTAAAATTATTAGTCATTTGACATGTATTAAAGTTTTATAAGCTTTCTTATTAATTTATCTAAAACTTGGGCTAGTATTCCAATGATATTTACTAACGAAAAGAAGTAAGTTTCTGCGTCTGCTTTATCCCCGCTTTTCAACAATACCCTCGAGTTACGGTTACACTGTGTAATTTAAAAAAATTAATTTTTATTGATAACAAAAAAAAAAAATAATTCAAAATCAGATGAGCCAATCAGTAGTTCGATTTATTAAAATTTCAATAAACGATTACACATTAAAAAATTTTAATGGATCAAAGAGTTCAAACTAACTAACACAATTTCTTATAAAAGCACTCAAAAGAAAAACTGATCGAAATTTGTTCAAGACTTTATCTCTCTTTCAAGAAATCTTGTTGAAATCATAAAACATAAATTTTTTAGTTGTTTATGAAAATTATATTTATAGTTTTTTTTTTTTTTCAAATAAAAAACTCAAAATATAAATTTGAATATTTTATTATTTTACTACTTTGAATTTATTCTTACTATTCTGTTTTTTGTTTGTTTAAAAAAAGAATGAATATAAATTTCTAAAATACAAAGAAAAAAAATTATTATAATTTATTTTAATAATACTTTTATAATTCGACATCATTAAACTAATTTAGATTTTATTTTAATCATATAATATTAAAGAATTTATAACAGTTTAAAGTTTTTATTCAATAGTATGTTATAATTAAATGTGTGCCAAAGATATTCCCCATATATAATGAAATGGGTGTTTTCGTTTTTTTAACTGAGTGGTTGAACTGGATCTGATTCAGAGGTCTCACTCTGTTCAGATAAAATAATTTTGTGTACTAATACCATTATTATGATCGGCGAAGTGAATAGCTAGGCGAATCGAATGACATTTTAAATTATGATCGGTGAATACTTTAAATTCAACAGATTCAAAATGTTGCTACCGTAAGACATCAAAAAACTTTTAGGCGAAAACAAATTTAGGCGAATTCGTTAATTAGAATAACAAAAATTCATATTCGCTAAAAATTTAATTCGCTTCGCTAATCATAATGAGGCCCTTACCTTAGACATTATACTTGAGCAAATAATAACTTTCTTAGTTCTATGCCCTAAGAAATAAAATATTCAAAATGAAAAGTTTGAGAAACAATTTCATTAAAACTAAATGACATAATTTTCTATTAGTTATTTAATTACAATTTTTACGAAAAATAAAAAAGAAAAGTAAAAAAATTTAAAAAAATGCACGAAATCAACTAAAGAATTTTTTCTTTCTTAATTGTCAATCTTTTCATCATGACATACATTACCCTTTAGAAAATTATGCGTATTTTTCTCTCAATTTGTAGATGTCGCTTTTTTATGAACTTATTTTTTTTTTTTATACACAATTCTTATATTTTAATTATTATAAGTATTTTTTTTTTACATATATTTTTCTTGGAATCTAATATGACTTATTTTGCACATTGTTAGTTGTGTGATTAAATTTTATGTACGTAGAAAAAAAATAAAAAATAAAATTTTAATGTGAAAATCCTATTTATAAAAAAAAAAAAATAATAATCATAAAATAATATAATAATAAAATTAAAGAAATTTTAAAGTGTCTCAGACAATTGCCAATGCTACCAGACTGCATGAATTTTTGCTACTGTTCCAATGCCACAGTGATTTTATTGGTGCATTAAAATTCCATGCAAGTGAATCTTGTCTTTTTCTTTCTTTCCGTTTTATTCTTTTTTAGTTTCACATATCTACACCATAATATATTTTATTCTCTATAGTTTTAGTTTTCTACTATTTGTTTTATCTTTGTACGCACGTATAAATTAATTCTGTGTACATTTTATTTATTATTTTAAGTCTCCCACAAGGTGTTTCGTGATAAAATGTATACCTACTACCGTATAAATATTTTCTTTCTTGTTTTTAAAAATTCTCTTGCTTGGCGTTTTCGAAAATTTAGAATTCTATTAATTGCAATAAAGTCATTTAAATTATCAAGTTAAAATAACACTTATAAATATTGGTTCGCTACTAATGAGTTGTGAGATCAATAATGCATTTGTATAAGCTTTAAGTGAAATTTTAAACATTGAAATGTAGTATTTTATTTTCAAATTTCTTAGCTTCGATTGTCATTGTTTATTTTTTTTGATTTTAAAAAAAATTTATTCTTAAGACTTAATTTATAGAAATTATGTTCTGGCGAGTTTTCCGTTATTTATTTGTTACTTCTATAATTCCAACGATGAAAATACTTTGTGCAGAAATGGAATGTTGCTATATGTTACATTATATTATGACACACTCTGTTCTACAGACATGCATAAATATTATACTTGCAGTAACTCAATAATTATTTACTAATCAAAGCATGTTTTTTAAATATTAAAAACATTAAACATTAAAGTTAAATAAAATCAAAAAAAAAGAAAAAACAACGAAAAAAAATAAATAAATGTCTTCCGAACATGACCAGACACAAATATTATTATGAGCAAGCATATACTATGAGTATTGGCAAATTCATATATAGCATAGAATTTACACATAAGTAAAAAGATAAAGTTAATTTACTGCCTCCCTTTTCACTCACCTTTTTCCTTTCATTTCTATCATTTTGATATTTCACATCAAAATCAAACTACACACAGGTATACATACATATGTTAAACTAAAATATTATTTGATTTTTTTTTTTTTGTATTCTTGTCATTGTCAAAAGTTAATTTTTGCACGTAATTCTGAATTAACTTTGGATAAATGAATAATGGATTCAATGATTTTCGTTTTTTTTTTTATTAAATACGAAATCGTAAAGATATCGTAAAAACACTTAAAAATTAAAATATGTTTGCTTGCATAACAAAAAATTTAAATGTTGTATTTTAAGAATGTTTTGCATTTTTCAAAAAAAGAAATTTATAAAAATAGCAAGAGAAAAAAACAATTTATGTATTTTCTATTTAAATTAAAAATATTTTTTAAATATAGTGAGTATTGGTATTAATAAATTGTATAAATTAATTAAATATTCTTTGTTGAAATTTTAGTATTAGTTCATTATACACAGGTATTATTTATTTGTCGGTAATGTGTATCGGGTATATAGAATAGCTAAATATAAGCAGTCTCAGGTACTTATTCTTACTGATATTCTTAGGCATAAGAAATTTCTGCACCTTAATGAGATCTTTAAAGTAATTTTAAAATTTCATCATAAAAATATTGAAAATCAAAAAATACTTACAGAAAATCTGACAACAAATTCATTTTCATTTAAACTCAGTAAAGCATAAAGGAAAATATTCTCTAGAATTTATTAATAATTATTGTTTTATTAAACTCACCCCGGGTTGTAATTAGTACTACAGCCCGGGGTGAGTTTAATAAAATTATATAAAATAATTATTTGTAAACAGTCTATTATTTTTATATAAATCATAAATTGTTAATGACATAATAAAGATCATTGTAATTTCAGCGATTATATTTCTTATGTATACGTTAAGTGTCTTATACATTTCTCTAACACATAATTATAACACGTAGATAAAAATAAAAATCCCTCGTGATCAGCACTTTGTAGATTGTAGATCAGCACTTTAATAAATATGTTTAAAGAAAACATTAACATTTTTAAAATTTTTAAAATTCTTTTCAAATATAAATATTTTTATATGGCAACTATATAACTGTATAAATGCGAGTTGTGTTCGTTAAGGATTGACACCATTTGGTGCTCTATTTGCTTCCATTTCGGTTTATAGCCATCTTAACCTTTATGCTTTAATGTACTTTATAATATCTTCATTATTTATAAGATCCATTGATTCTCGGTTTTACCTTCTTTCGTATTCATTATGCTCGATAATTTTTAGTCCAAATATTTGTTTCAATATTTTTCCTTCAAATATTCTGAATTGTATTGATTTCACATTACGTTAGTGTCCATGTTTCTGCACAATAAGTTAGTATAGGTCATAATACCGTTTTATATACTGTCATTTTGCAGGATCTCGACAAAATTTTAGATTTGAATAGCTTCGCGACAGAATGGTAAGCTCTGTTAGCTGCCACAATTCTTTGCTTAGCATTTTTGTGTATATCGTTGCTTGCATTTATTTGAGCACCAGCATATGCAAAATTGTCGACTCCTTCAAAATTATAGTTATTGACTGTTAAATTTTGGGTCGTTCTCCTAGTGTTTTATCTTGGTGCTATCATGTGCATTGTTTTACTTTCTTTTATATGCAGACCAATCCATTCTGTTGATTCTTAAACTTCCACAAAAAGCTCTACTGAATTTCTTTTACTTTTTTGAAATCAGACCGAGTTGTGTGGTTAGACATTTTGTTGTGTTATCATTAAATCGTATTTGAACGAACATTTTATTTAATTAATTACAAATTAACATAATTTTTCATTCCACACCACAAAGCTACATCTTCAAAACTGACCAATAAATATAAATACTTACACAATATTTTTAAACTCTTTAAATTTAGTTTCTTAAAATTAATGTTGCACCACAATATTTATTTGTAATTATTAATTTAAAATTTAAAAAATGTATAATTAATTTACAAATAATATTATTATTGTAAAATATTTTTTTGTTCCGCAATGAAATCGTCACCTAATTTCATTATTTTCATTTCTTTTTTCAAAATTTTTTATTAGTTTGTTTTTCTCATAACCTAAAATATTTGTAATTTTAATATTTTTATGAATGTATATACTTAAAGTATTCGTAACCATTTACTTTTAAGTTAATAATACTTCTACATAAAATATAAATGTCATGAATCACTTTCACTATTATAATCTTTAATAATCTTTAGCTAGACCATAATATTACAATATCGAAATTTCCATACGTATATTTATACTCAAATGCATAGAACATACGTAAATAAAATAAAATATAATTAATATAAAAATTTATGTACATATATAAAAAAAAAAAAAAAACTAAAAATGTCTCTTTAATAATCATAATGGAGGCGACATCAGTTTATTTACAACATTTTTCATGGACTTAAATAAAAAAAAAAGTCATAAATTGGCGCTCCCTCTACCGTATTCGTTCTTCTTCATGTCTCTTGATCTTGTACTAAAAAAAAAAACTGTAGAGTCATAAATTAGGAGCAAAAATTTTCGTATTTTTTTTTTTTTTTTTGGAAATCTCAAAATTTTGTCTATGAAATCAGAAATATATTTTTTTTTTACTTACTTATATTTAAAGGAAAAATTCTTATTATATTCGCATTTTTAATGAAAAATAAATGGAATGATAGAAATTATGTTTCGTTTGCAATTATTTATTTATTTTTTGACAGGTATTTACAACGAAATTTCACAAACAAAAACTTGTCTATCATACATATTGTATGAAGGAGAAAAATTGTAATATATTTACTTCACCTACGAGTATCTCTATAACAATTACATAAATGGAAATTTTTGACAAATTGATTTTTCCTCTCTCTGTCAAATATGACATCTTACAGATATCGCAAATATTTAGTAAATCTACATTTTCTAATGTTATTCTAACGGCCTTTAGCTATATAAGAATTTTCTATTCTCTTTGGAACATTTTTCAATATAGCAAGTCCGTAATTGGCACTGTTATATTTTAATTAATCGGATATTACGCATAGCCATTCAAAATATCCTAGAATTGACTTTATTTATTTTATGTATTTTTTGTTTTTTTTTTTAATATATTTTTTTGGAAAATAAAAATGGTCGATTTCACCTACACAAAAAGTTTGTCAACATCGTCATCAGAGCATTTTCCATTTGTTTTTTTTTTCTCTTATTTTCCATTTTTTATTAATTTTTTTTTTTTTTGCGTTTTGCTTTTTACTCTAAAAATACACAAAAAACAGATCAAAACTTCGAAATATAAGAATGAAAATATTTTGTGTTTGCTCTTTCTGTTTCAATTTTTTTTAGATTTTGAGTTTTTTCTAGCAGATTTCCAAAAAAAAAAAAAAAAATTAATGATTTCTTCCATTAGTAGTCCGTTCATCCTACTTAGTTCATCGGTGAGTCCACTTATCTATACTAATATAAGACGACATCAATCAGAAAATATTAAAATCACAAATTTAATGTAAATAAATTTTCCAATAATCTGTATTTAATATAGGATTGCTGATTAAGAGATGTAGTTTTTCTGGTTGAACCTTCCAGTGGTTATATGTTTGTCGCAAAGATTAAGCCATGTATATCTAAGATTCATTATATAAGTTATGGTTCCTTAGATCGTTAACAGTTACTTGGATAACTGGGGTAATTATACAGCTAATACATGCAATAATAAACACTAACTTTTTGGACATGTGATTTTATTATCCTAAAACCAATCTTAGTTGTAATTTGAACTCTACAACTTTAACGAACTCAAGATAGCTTACTGACCGTATGGTTTTGTAGCGACGATAGATCTTTCAAATGTCTGACCTATCAACTATTGATGGTAGTATCTTTGATTACCGTGGTTGGAACGGATAATGGGAAATCAAGTTTCGATTCCGAAGAACGAAACTGGAAAACGAGTACTACGTCGAAGGAATACAGCATGCACGTAAATTAACCACTCCAAGCTCGGTCTATATTTGAGATCCTGCACTTGGAACGAATACACCTTAAATATTTTATCACGGACCTATTGGAAAGTAACTCTAATGCCAACTTCCGTGATAATTCACGGTCTAACAGCGAATATTAAAATCGTTCCAGTTAAAATGTTCCTATTTGAACTTGTGCTTCATACGGTGTGGTACACTTAAGATTAGTACTAAACTTATATAACGTTTATATAATATATTCTTCCTATATAAACTTGATTCAATATTCTTTATCGAGTGTTATGAACAATGAATAATTGTAACAAAACCCGTACTTTCACATCAAGCTCTTAATATTGGAAAAATTCCCTTTTTATCAGATGAAGTACTAAAATGAAATGTGCTATTTTGTAAACAATTGATTTGATCGATCGCATTGCAAACTCATCATATCCATAATATTCTTTTAAAATAGAAAAATAAAAAAATTACTTTTTGGAAATGAAATGTGAAAAATAATAGAAAAACAAAAATTTTTTAAATAATGATATTAAATAGCGTGTTTTTTGAAAACTTCTGATGATCTTTAATGTTTTTATTAGGCAAACATAAATTATGTTAAAACATTATTTCAAATATTTGTTGGAAGGTGATGGTGGTGGTGGTGGCGCGGTGATACACATTTTTTTTTTCTTACTGAATATTAATTACATTTTACTCTGATCTACTTTGAAAAATTCAAAAATTAATTTTTCATTGTATAGCTTAGTTTTATATTTGTATTTTAATGGAGAAATCCTTCCAAAACTTATAATTTTCTTTTTTCGAATCTGTTATAAAAAAGTATCAGATACGGTGGAACTAATTTTTTATTTAAAGGTAAAGTTTAAAAAATTATTTTTAGTTGTATGCGAACAAAAAATGGAATTGAAATGGGAGCAAACAATCTTTTATAAAGTTTTAATACACAATAGGGCAGCTTTAAAATTTTTAATGCGGTTATATAACAGTATAGTGTAAAATTTATTTTGTCTTCTTAAAAATGTTTCCGGTGGGATATTTCGTTTTTCATTTTTAATTATAGAAAAAGTATTTTGACATATTCTTCCGCCCTCTATTTGAAAAAAAAAAATCTTTTTTTTTCTTCTTCCAAATTTTTTTTTTCCCGTTTACATTTTAAATATTTTATACAAAGTTTCTTAAATGAAGATGAAAAGCAATACATTGGCTTTAATTAGCTTATCTTCACAAATATTAAAATTATTAACTGAAAGTTATTAAATTTTATATTTTTAAGTACTTAAATTTTTGTCCATATTATTTGATTATAGTGTTTTTTTATGAGTTTATAAAATAAAAAACAACAGCGTTAATCGTAAGAGCAGGGAACGAGCAGAGGAATAATACTAGAGTGTGGCAATAAGTAGAATGCGTGATAACAAAATATAAAGAGACATAGTCCTATAAATTAAGAAGCGAATAAAATAGGTAAACAATCAAAATGAGACAAAAACTCGAAAAAAAAGGACGAATAGAATAACAAGACGAAGTTCATGAAGAAGCAAAACGGTATGACATTAAGTAATATTAATAGCGTTTTAGATTCACTGTGGGACAGGTTCTGATTTATCAGGTTGATAACTGGATGTCAAAAATTATAGCAGGCAGTTTCATATTTTTAAGCAGTAAGTCACGAAAGTTAAAGTTGTTACAGCTCCGTTTACTGATTTTGTTTTCGTTTACTGATTTATTGAAAATCCTTATGGGCTAGCTATTTCATATCTGTAAAATTGATCATCTTTGAAGGATTTTATTGATGAGCTCTCTCTATATTAGTCTCTATGAAAAAAAAATTTAGCTCATAATTATATTTTAAATTGAAATTAAATTATAAAATTTGAAAAACATCAAAAGGAAACAATAAAATTGGACAATCCTTAAATGAAAAGTTTTAAAGAACAATTTAATTTTACAAATTAGTGTACAAAATTTACACTTCCCTACCTACATATGTATATATATTTGCATTTTGTATATATATATATATATATATATATATATATATATATATAAATATATATGTGTAAGAGAGAGAAACTTAAAAGTTATAATTCGTGTAGTTAAATTCGTAATTAACCAAAATAAAATATGATTTACGAGGGAAAATATTTCGTAAAAATAATTTAATTTTTTTTTTTTTTATTCATTTTCTTTGGTTATTTATGTTTTATATTCGTATATGTACAATTTTAATTTATTAATGCCTGTTCATTAAAAAAAAAAATAATATATATAATTTAAATAAATTATTTGATAGTGTAAAAATATTATCTAAAAATATTCACTTTTTGATTTTAATATTTTATTTAATTTATAACCTTCATAAAGTTAAAGAAACCTTAAGAAAAATTTATTCAAAAAAAAAATTCTTAAAAATTAATGAAGTAATTTTAAAATTTAATTTTTTTTTTCTTACATTTTTATTTAAAGTTGACCTTAAAAATTTTCCATAGAACTGTGGAATTTATGCCTAACGCTGCATAAAAAATTATTGACCTTATTTTCGAATAGAGGAATCGAAATAACGTTTTATTTTGAACGGAATTAGAATTTGAATACTAATTGATCGAATCAAAATTCAAGCACAATCCTACACTATTACAACGATATTCATACAAGACTAAAATGGTGTGAAACATAAACAAATTTCAAAATCTCGATAAGCTTTCAGTGACAACCAATGACCCTCTAGCACATATTTTCATGAACCGTTTGTGGCACGGTTTAGGCCTTGGTGTACACACTATATTCCAGAATTCTAAAAAAATATTCTACAATTATAATTATATAATATAAAAAGGTATTTTAAATACTCAAGAAATTATTTCGAAACTCTATGCTTTTTTTTTTTGAAAAATCAAACAAAAAAAAAAAAGAGTTAATTTGTTTTTTATATTTTTTTTGTTCTATTAAAAATTCTTCCAAATTCTTATTGAATTCCATTTGCTTTTACTTATATTTATGCTAAAGTATTAACGTATTCATAAATTAGCATAAAATTAAGACAAACAATAGAAAATGTTCTTTCCCGAATCGAATTAAAATTACGAATAATAAAAATAACAAAAAAGTGGCCATCAGCACCACAGAATGAATAAGTGAGTAAGCTTTCTATTGAAAGAGAGAAGAAAAAATTATACAGAAAAAAATTTTAATTGCTTAAATTATCATAAGAAGGAAATTTGCTGAAGCTACAGTATAATTTTTTATCATAAAACCGAAATAAATTATTTATATATAAATGTGATCCTTGAGATTTATTAAACTCGATCAAAATTGCTACAAGATTTTAATATGGTCATAATTTATATAATTAATAAATATGAATAACTTGAAAAATAAAATTTTTGCAATATTAAAATAGTGCAAAGCTTTTCATTTTCATATTTTATTAGAATACGGGAAGTTATCGCACCAACACACAAAGTACATATTATTCTGCTTTTACAATTATTTCTCGGATTACCTCTGAGATCAAATTTTTCTTGTTTTGGGAGAAGTATCTTACCATAATATAAACATTTCTTCAAGCAGTACCATTTTAATTGATGAACAGCATGTGACTGGTCTAGAGTGACTGCTTGTCTTGAATTTTCCTTTTAATATTAGTTTCACCAATAAGTCTGCTTGGCTAGATGCAAGGTTGCAAGATAGACTGGCCAAAATATATTAATAATAAAACATATATAACCTCCTAGCATTGTCTACACTGGAAGGAAACTGTTGAACGTTGGAAAAAGGAAGAGTGCGCGAAGATTTGATTGAGATTGCTTCGATGTTTAGTTATTTAGGTTTTCCTTATATAAACGTACCTATCGCATTTTATTTTTTTTGCAGTGCTCTTTGCCATTATTAATGATTATATTTAAACTTATATTACATAAATAACAGGAAATGCTTTGTATAATTACAATTATTTTATGAATATTAAAATTATTAACATTAATTTGAATTCGAAATAAAAATTACAGGAGCAAATTGCTGACAACATTTACATAAAAATTTCAAAAGATAAAAAATTTATGAGATTAAAATTAAGTATAAAAATTATATTTCAACAAAATAATATTTAATATGATATTATAATGTATTTATAAAGATTAATAATTAATTATTTATATATTGTAGATATATATACATATTATTCATGTAATGTAAAACCTTGTAATTAAGTATTTATGTTAATTAAAGGCAAAAAACACAACAAGCTTGAATTTAAATACTTGTTATTCAGTACTAAATTCTTGTAGACAAAGAATTAAATTATTACACCACATTTTCATGTTTAATAATTGAATCGGGGAGGGAATTTTCATTAGTTCAGTTCTAGAATAGTCCTGGCTTGTAACACGTTCAAAAATTGTACGCTGCACACACTGAAAATATTAATCGTTCGGAAATTACTTTCGTTATAATAAAGTCCGTTCGAAAATTGTCAAAAAAATGTCATCGGAAATGTAGCGCTGACATCCAATTTAAATGTTTGCGCTGCCGCATAAATTTTTTTTTAATACATATAAAAACTTTGAAATTTCTGATAAATTGATTATTTAGAAATTTCAGAATTTGCAGACTGCGTAAGCATAAAATTCTAAATTGTTTAACGCTGCGTGTTAGAAATTTAAGTTTCTAAGATAACAAACAGTTTATAATTTCATTTTGCTCTTGAGAATAAAATAAATGAAAACGGTAATTCAATGAGCTATAGGTGAAACCTGGAATACCGGTTTTCAATTTTACGATTTGATTCTGTAACAAATGCAATCTATTGGACAATCCTGATTACATCAAAAACATTTTCTAACTGTAAAACTGAATTTGAATTTGTTTTTGTCGAATTTCACAAATTAATAATTTAAAAAATATAATTTTAGTACAAATACTATAAATTCCATTATACGATCATACTGAATACGAATTTTTTTTTGGAAAATTAGAATTTATTTATATAATAAAATGATGTTTTCTTCATGGAAATAAAAACTTTTCTGTTTTTTTTTTTTAAAAGTTATTTAAAATAAAAAAGTTGTTTAATTTTTAACAAAAAACAATGTGATATGGGCTTTCAAATTGACTAAAAGTAAAAATAAATAAAAAGAAGAAAAATTTGTTGCCAACAGCTGTTCATATAAATTTGACTAATTTAAATTTTTAATATTTCGAAATATTTTTCTTTTCCAAATTCTTTTTATATTTTCTGCTTTTCTCTAATGTTTTAAATTATAAATAATACAGTAATATACCTTCTTATATGTGTGTATGAATGTGCATATAATTATTTTTTATGATATCCGAAAAATAAATTCATAGGTACTAAAATATTTTAATATGTATTTAGATTTTTTGAAGTTTTCTGTCTTATAATATTGTGGTAAAAAATTTTGACGTGACCTTTTTGATTTTCGAAATGAGATGTTTTGACAATTGCAAAATGAAAATGAGCTGAAAATTATTTTATAATTATTGAAACACCGGTTTTTTCCTATTATTACAAATTCAAACTAAATATAACGTGTTTTAAACATTAAAACTGGTCAAGAAATTAATTTAAACAGCCTTGATCAGTGTTCAGTAGATAGTCGCTGTTAATTTGTTAGATTATAATTTTTTGTCTTAATTAGAAGAAAACGAGCTTTAAAAAAAGTGAGTATGCAGCGCATGAAATATATTTTTAATTGCAAATAAATATTCCGAATACGAAAAATGGGAGTTTTCTTTTAATTCATTAAATCGTTTTTTGTTTAGTATCCGGAAAAATTATTTACTTCTTGAATAAATACTTTTTTTTAATAAACAATTAACTAGCTATTTTAATTACTTTAACTAAGGTGTCAAAATATTTTAAATTTTTGCATACATTTAGGGTAAATTAAAAAAAATTGAAAGAAATTTCAACTTAATTGTCGAATTTAATGGCCAATTACTTAAGCTAAGATAAATGTAATTGTATTTGATGGAAAGGCACTTACAATTAAATATTTTGCTTTTATAGAAATTTGGAAAAGCTTGCAGTTTCGAAAATACAAGGCGCCGATTACTAAATCAATGATCACTTGTAATTAACATTTTAAACATTTGTTCTTAAATGTTTAAATTGGATTAACATAATAAGCAATATGAGCGGTTAAATCATAAAGAACCAACAATTATAGCTGACTGCATATCCTATAGAACCGATAAAATATCATCTATTGTATGTACACTATATTATGCAAATTAACACAATTTTACCTACTGTTATAATTTTCCAATATGATTTAAGATAAAATTTTAATATTAATTTTTATCTTATTATCATAAATAAGATTAGAAGAGAAAAAAATCAAAAAATTTTCTTTTTTCCAATATAATTGAATTCAATGGCGATTTCTTATAATTAAAATAAAAAAAAAAAAGGAAACTGCATTATATACATACACTAATACAAAAAATAAATTTAAATGCCTGATTAATTATTAAAAACATGATATTTTTTTAAAGCTTACACAGTGTTAAGCATATTTGTGAGGAACCCATACAATAGGTTCATTACTCCCGTTCTTTTTTTCCTCTACATTTTAAACATTCTAATTCAGTGTTCGACCTTTATGCCATTATATGAATACATAATATGTATGTAGTTTTAGATAAATGCTGTACACTCTTATTCTTTGAATCCATAATGTCTCAAATGCTATGCGGTCAATAAAAAACAACTGTAAAGATAAATTTGAAAATGTGAAAAAAAAAAAAATAAAACCAAATTTTTTTTTTTTTTGTCTTCTTTTGAATATAATTTTGTTTTCGTTCACAACCTTTTTGTCCGACGAGATTTTTTTTAGTCTAATTTATGATATTTTTTCTATACTCTACGGACATTTTCTTAAATCATTTTTTTTTTTATAAAATTTGGTCTTTTTCTTTTTTCAAATATTAATTTTTGAATTTTTTTTTTTTGTTTTCTCTGTTAAACTCTTTCTTTTATAGATAAAAAAAAATTTATTTTGACAATAAAAAGAAGAAAAAAAAAACGATTTTCACTCAAAAACGGCGTTTAACAAGTTCAGATTATCTCCGTTATTGAAATTAACTCAAATTAAAAGTTTGAATTAAAAAGGAGTTTATATTTAAATTTTTAGAGTGAAAAGAGGTCATTGATCGAATTCGGGTCATCATATATTTCTTTAAATTTCATATACTGCTATTGAAATTTACTCTCCTATTATAATGGTTTCAGAAAAATAGGTGTTATATTTTGTCGATCTCGATTGCTGTTACGTACAAATTTTCAATTGTTTACAAAAATTTATTTTGATTCAATTTAATGTAAACATACACATGCCAAATTGAGTAAAATAAAACGATCTACAATATGTCAAATACAAATTTATACCATGCTTTAAAGAATTGTCAACTTGATACTAACTAGATCAAGAATTAAAAATATAAGGTATTTGTAGATTATAAGAAAAAAATATCAACTTTGTTTAACAAATGACAGTCTCAATATTATAATGAGAACTATCTCAAAATTATTTCTAGAGTAGTTGAGTATTATTTTTTAAGAGGAAGAGTATTATTTTTTGAGTTTTGAGAGTTAATTTAAAATCAACATTCATTTGAAATTTGCAAACGTTTAAAAACCTTGATCAGCTTGCTCAGTATAACGTTTGCTAAGTACCCCTAAGTTGAGCAAGCTAATCCCATCAGTTCCTGGTTTTTCTTTTTTGTAATTATTTTACAAAACTTTTTCAATAATTTAGTTAGATTATTTTTACAAGTGATTTTTTTTTTATTGTAAATAAATTTTATTATAAGAAAAAAAATTTTCATCTCTTCATCTTAATAAAATTTCCATAAATTTTGAAAATTTGTGGCAACAATAAAATAGAAAAAAACATACATACATATATGAAGAAATAAAATTTCAAGTTGTTATCATAATTAAAATTGATTATGGTATTTTATCTGTTAATCATTTTCTCTGATCAAATTTTAAATATAAATATTATGGAAATCATATTATAAGCCGAAAAAAATTAAACAACTAAATAAAGTATATGAGAGAGAATCCAGTGTTTCTTAATGCATTTACAACCACTGCATATTATTTTAGTTAAAATTAATTTGAATAAACTTAGCCCTTGAGCGAAAACCAGTATAATTTGGTTACTATAAAAATATTTGCAGATTTTTATTTTAAAATATTTTTAAAACAGACTGGAATTCGGTGTAAGCAAATAACAGACTTGAAACTTCGCAAGATAATTATTTGAAAATTTTGTGTATTTCCCACAACACTGTCAAAGAGTCAAACGTCATTATTATATTTACTATTAGCGACAGGAAAACGACACTGTTATCAACAGCTTTTGTCATAAAAACTAATTTCAATATTAAATAGATGCCTTGTCAATATTTCTTGTGTCCTACATATTTTAAATCCATTAATAATCGACATACGGCACAATTATGTCGGCAATATTGTCAAGCACTGTTTAAAATATTGTTAAATGTAATAAAAGTTTGCTTCTTTTTAACCATGAAAAATAAAGTGAATTTTTAATTATTTGTATCAAGGCAATGATTAAAATTATATACAAATTATATTTAAAATAGTATAATTTAAAGATTATAAACTTCTTAATGAAACGAAAATAATAAAATCAATAAAATTTCCAATAATTAATTTAATTTAATTAAAAAACCATTTTATCTATGGTTAACTAACTAGCACCCTAGGCAGATTTTTATTATAGTTAAACAAAAAATGTTGTGTACATTATTCTTGTAATATATAAAATACAAGTTTTTTAATATAAAAAAAATATTGGATCATATATAATTAATGAGTTTTATGAGTTTTACTATGTTAGTATATGTTTTAAACAAATTCAAATAACAAAAAAATATAAAATGTGTTAAGAATAAAAGAGAATTACTTAAAAAAGAATTTTATAGCTAGTTAATAAATTTTTTTTGGTCAATAAAATACCGTTAAAACTTTAATTAAAACATACTTAATTAAAAATATTTAAAAATTTCTTGTGATCAATTTAAATTTTGTTATTTTTTTCGCTGTAATATGTTTATGTAAATATATTATTTGTTGACTATGGAGTGAAAATCCTAGCAAAAGAATTTTAATGCAAAATCTTGCCAAGACAAGACTATGTGGAGTGCTCTGTCAAAACAGAGTTATAACATGTCTCGGTTATAACATGTCATATAAAGTCAAAATAACTCTACATGCTCCAACTTAGTTACAATATTTAACCATTTCAGTGCATACATTCACTGTTCATTACTTTTCTGTTATACTATATTTTTGTAGAATGTTTATTACCGGCAACTATTTATACTGGATTGGGAACGAATAATAAAAAAATCTGACAATCGACTAAGCAATAGAAAAGAGTTCATTACGGTCCACATTCAAATCGTACAATAAGTCCACATTCCTGTTTCTGAAGTCGGGCAATAAAAATCTTTTATTCATTACGAAGGATGGGGATAATTAAGTTAAACTCATCAAAAGTGGTAAACTTCGATATCTCTCTCTTTTTGGTACAGTAATTGCGTAATCTAAAGAGTTCAAATATGCAAGAGCGTCTGTGGAGAAAAACTAACTTGGAATATTAAACGAGCCAGTTTACTGAGAACACAAAATATTTTCTTGATAAGAGTTAGGAGTAAATCTTGCCAAGAAAACTTTATAATTACATAAGGCATAACTACATAACGAGGTTAGTGCATCTAATTATAACACACACTCCTTTGGACAGACAACACTGCATTAGATGTACAAGTTTTCATCAAGTTTTAAAAGCGCCACACTATTTTTTAATATAGTATTTTTTATAGCGGAAAATTACAAAATTGTTGATGTTAAATTAAAAAAATATTTTTACATTGCCGTAAAATTACACCATCACTGTATTCAGTATTAATGTCTTTTTGGAGTACATGTTTATTGTAAAATTTAAAATTGTAATTTTTCAAAAACAACACAATTAACAAACAAAACAATGAAATTTAAGGGCATATGAGAAAATAAGGTAGCTGTACAAACTCTTATATGTGAATCTTATATATATAGATAATTAAAAATAAGACCAAAATAAATAAAATCACCATAAACATTTTATTTGAAAATAATTGTATACATTGTTAATACCTTTATTTATTTGTTGTTTTCAATTATATTGTATTTTGAAAATAGCAATAAAACATTATTAAAATAATTAATTACACATATTTGAATATTATAAAAATTATATTATTTTTATTCAAGGGAAATTGCTAACTATAACAAGAATGTAAAAGAAAATATTGGCTATAATTATAATTAGCAAGTATACACTGTTAAAAATAAAATAAAATTCTCAGTTAAACGGGATAACATTAAGACATTAATACGTAAGTAGATGCAAACGAAAAAGAAGACCTGCCAAAATTTAATACATCAAAAATTCTTTTGGATAATTAAACTTCAAACTCTTACTCCGCTGTATAGCAAACCTGACGTATATCCAACCTGATGTACGGTGCTTTAATATAGTGGCAAGCGCTCAGCATAACTGTTAACTTTAGATTGATAAGCAAAATTCAAATAAGTATGTGGAATACGCAGTATGAGTGGCAACCGTGTCTCATTTGTCATTTGACCATAGGGGACATGTTTTCGTTCTTGCGGACTGGGGAAATGTAGTTGGAACAACTAATTTTCTTCTTTCTGTGCTCTCATTGACGAAAAACTTTGGGACTACGATTCCGTCGAGGCAAACCTAGCTGAACGAAAAGAGGGCCTGGGGCGTCCATTTTTACACGGACGGATCCAAACTTGATCAATTCTGAGCAATTGGATGTTGAACTCTCTTTCCGTTTACCAGGTCACTGCGGTATCTTTCAATCACATGTGGTTCCGACTGGGAAGGCTCTGCACAGGGGATTAATGTCTGACGTCTCTATATCCAGAACGGTCGTAGAATCATTATTTATTATTCATCATTATTTTCACAAATTATGAATTTCAGGACACCACGGTATATTTTTAATATGTATTCGTAAATATTGTCATAAAATCAAAGTTGATTTTACTTATTTCGTTTTTCCGTTCGGTACATAATTTTAGGCCAACCTATCGTGTTTTGATGATCTTATTCTGTAGGTGCAATACTTCAATGTACTTCTACATTTTTGGCATTACAAAAGAAATATTACAAATTTAATAAAATTTAAAAATAAAATTTTTTTTTAACAAGAAGATAACTGTTTCGAAAGCCATGATGTATATGTATAAACAATTAAAAATCAATTTATTTTTTTTTTTTTAATTTGTATTCATAATACGAACCTTTTTTAATTGACTGGTCTTTAAATCTTTTTATGTATTTGCATTAAATTTAAATAATGTAAAAAAATAATCAAATTGAAATTATTTATTTAAATTTTAATACCCAATGTTAGTTACATTTAATATGTACATAAATACATGTATACTTGTATACATAATGTATGTGCACAATATTATACTAAGGGCTCATTATAACCGATTGAATTGCTGAATGCTCATTAGTTAAAATTAAATTTTTTTTTAAATTTAAAAATGAATTTCGACTTTTTATTTATGTACAAATGTATGTATATGCGGTTCTTTTTTTTACCTTAAACATAATTTACATAACAAACTCTGTCACTCATTTCCTTATTTTTATTTTATTTTTTTTACTATTTTTTTTACATATATACATATGTAAGTACTTTATTAAGCTTTTAGCATAATCTAAACATTTTGCAATTTAAATATTTTTTAATTTCATTGACATTTTAACTAAGAATTTTTTATATTTTATATTTGCATACTTCATACAAAAAAAAAATAGTGACGCGGTATAACCTACCTTATAGCATACTTTAGCATAATTTACACTTTTTCAATTAGAAAACAGAAAAAAAAAACAAATAAAACTTTTAACTCACCTTTACTTAAAAAAAAGCAAAAAGTAATAAAAAAAAAGTGAAAAAAAAATGTGTGCCATGCAAAAGGTCAGTCTTGAAAAGTCAAGTATGTAAACCTTTATAAAGGCCTATATACACTTAAACATATTCATATGTATGTGTACATGTAGTGCAAAGCCCAAGTAAAACGTTAATGGTTTTTAATTGAAATCAACACTTTTACAAATATAAAATAAAAAGAAAGAAAAGAAAAACATAAAAAAATATTTAAACAAAATTTGCTCTTATTGACAATAATTATGTGCATACTTATGTCAAACATTAGATTTTGACATTTTTATGGTTACCATATTTTCAAATATAAATTATAAATTATACTTGGATTTTATTAAAATAAAATCATTTGTTAAAATATTCAAAAACCAAATTAACAATTTAAAGTATAACAGTTATTTAATTCAAATTCGATGAAAAATAGAAAGTTGGCTTTGCTTAACATACCTAGAAAAATGTAAATGTTGATCTTAGTACATGTTCATTTTCTGTGATTCAATTTCCATGCAAAGTTTCCCAGTTAATTTTGATAACAACTAGAAATGAAATAATAATTCAAAAAAATTCCGTAAATTAGTTGCTGGCGGTATGGTCAAATATGGCCCCTTATTGAAAGTTCTGTTTCCGAGCTCTAATAGTCCCAAAACATTTAATGCTGCTTTGTTTTAACACCTTATTTTAAAAATATTACATTTCAACAAAATTGATTATTCCTGTACGCATAGAGTTCACTTGATGACACCTGCTTTCCACAAAAAATTGTTGTATTACCACAAATTCCACATATTAAATTTCGTGCCATCACATAATTACCTCCTTTATTGTATGCAATGCGGTTGGTAAAAAATTGAAATTTTAACCTTAATTTTAACCTTGATTATATTTTTTATCCAGCAAAATTTTTCGATTATGAGCGTAACACAAGAGCAAACATTCACAATAGTATTTAATTATTCAGAATAATCCTCTAATTTATGATCTATGTTAATTGAGAATATTTTTAAAATAACAATGAATTTTAATTAATTTCTTGTATCTAGTTATTCTACATAATTTATTCAAAAAATTAATTTTTTCGATTTAATCAAAGGTTTACTTAAGTTACTTTTACTATAATGAATTCATGTGTTTATTATTAATAGAATTTCAGTAGAAACTTAAATATATTATAATATTATAATTGAGTTAATCAATTATACTTAACTATAAGTATGTTTATCTGCTGATTAAGTGTAGTTCAATATTTTCTCACCTATTTATTATTAAAATA
Organism: Condylostylus longicornis; assembly: GCF_029603195.1. Taxonomy (NCBI): domain Eukaryota; kingdom Metazoa; phylum Arthropoda; class Insecta; order Diptera; family Dolichopodidae; genus Condylostylus; species Condylostylus longicornis. The sequence goes on from NW_026578092.1 coordinate 598,810, forward strand.
ATAAAATTATTATAGTAATAATCTATAATTATAACGATAAAATATGTATATATGTTAACATTATATAATCATTTTTTAATTATTAATGATAAAATTTAATTAATGAATTTTTTTGCTTTTTGTTATTTTTAATAATTCTAATGCATAAATTATAAAAGTATACCTATATTTTTTTCTATGTTATTTAAAAAAAAATTTTTTATATAAGTATAAAATTCTGTTTAATGTTTAATTTAACTTGAACCTATAAATAATTTAAAATAATTTATCTAAATTTTTTCTTCTTTCATTTTTGTTATTCTTATGTTTATAACTTGTCTATTTCTTTTATGCCCGCTTTGAATTTTGCATAAGCTGTTTAACTAGAACCACTTTTCATATTTAATTATTAATTTCTTATAAACAGGTATATATTTATATAATATACATTTATATATATTATATATACACTGGTGGCCAAATAGATAAGGCACCCTAGATAATATTAATCTTTTGAAATGTACTGCGTTCCTCAGTTAGAGTTCCAAAAGCATTATATACTTTTTTTATGTTAACTTGTAGAATTTAAAAATACGTTTGCCAGATAACCGGAGTTTTTGTTTTCGATGTAACAGATGCCTTAAATGTACTGTTTCAATTATACTGTAAATTGTGAATAATTGAAGCAGTAGAAGTGTCTGCGGCAACTATTAGAAGATGTTTATTAGACGCCGGACTCAGAACACTCATTGCCAAGAAGAAACCCCTTGTGCCTTTAAAAAATAGAAAACGTCATTTAGAATTTGCAAATATATACGTAATACAGTTTGTAGCGATGGTAAATGCTACATTCGTCGTCGGAAAAATGAGTCTCGCAACCCACACTACACTATAAAGACTATTAAGCACGGTGGTGAAACTTAAATTTTACTGTTTTAATTTGTTAATAAAAATTGCGATGTCTTATTTAGCTGGCCACTAGTGTAAATGCATTATATAAAATCTATGTATTTACAAAAATTAAAAACACAAACAGGTGTTTGTTAAAGTTACTCTTCAAAATGCTAATTAAAAGTTCAAGTTTCAAGTGCATAATAAATACAATTTAACTATTATAATAAACAAAAAAAATTGAAACAAAAATTTAAATAAATCTGTAGATTTTCTATTAGTGTAATATGTAAACTTCACAAAATTTAAAAAAAAAAAATTTTATTAAAATAAAGATTTTCAAACCAGCGCATTTTTGTTAAAATTAAAATATTATATACTTGTATTTGAAATGAATATTTAAAATAAAATTCAAAACCCTTACCTCGAAATTTTTTCAATAAAAAATTGTAAGCAAAAATTTTATTTGCGGAAATGTGCACGTTAAACGAAAGGAATCAAAAATAAGATGATGGGCAAGAATCAAAATTCGATTGAATTATTTTTTTACTTTTTGTCCTGCAAGGTTATTTGAAAATTTTGTAAAAAAACAGCTGTCATGCGCATGTCGAATAGTATATTAACAAAAAAAAAAAAATAACTCTTTAATTTTTCTTATTGGCAGCAATTAATGTCAACACGTTTCTGTCAGACATATTTAGTAATAGATGATCACATTCTCATTTATGAATAGGCACATTCTCATTTATGAATACAGTTTCAGCTCCAACAAACAATAACGACATTTAAAAAACAATAAAAGCATAATTAAAAATTTGTTGACGTAGACAACTAGACATTCTAGAAATATGAATACATTAAAAATATACTAAAATATACAAATGACAAAGCAAATGTACATAGCATGTAAGTATGAACAAAAGATACTTTATTATTAGAGGTATTTTATAATTAACATATTTTGCTTGGAATCACAAACATACTTACATCCTTAGAAAAATATTATTAATCTTTTTCAATATATACAAGGTAAACTCTAGCTAACAAGTAATTTATAATAGTTTTATTTCTCTTTGCATCTAATTACAAATCTATTTATTTGAGTAATTTATTTGTATACATATAAAGAATATGTGAGAGTATATTGTATAAACCATAGTACATATGATAACATTTGTATAACAATTTAATATGAACAAGTAACCTGGAATTATGGTGCCCGATTTGTATATAAAAGTTACTTGCTAACATTTTTCATTTATACTATTGATTTTTATTACATCTGGTTTTTATGATATGTTTAACTTCTATAGATATTTATTTTTATTTATTTTTTAATGCAAAAATATTAAAATATAAATGTTAATAAGTGACTCGTGCGTGCCAAACACATTTAATTCGTATAACAGACATAAATATAAGAATAAAGTATTATATATGTACGCATATACAAACTTTAGTATTAAAATTTTTTGACACAATTTGAAATATTTCTTTTTTTAAAATTGAAAATTACGGAGTCATAAAAATATTATGTAATTACAGAAACTTTTTTTTTTTATTAATTTTCTTTTTTAAGTTTTTTTAATCATAAACACTTTTGTCTTATATAATGATTAGCAGTCAACCCTGTTAAAAGTAAAACATTTTAAAGTGTGAAAACGAAATTCACACTTGTAAATTAAATTAAATTAATTATTAATTCTTTTACTACATGGTCTTGTATGCCTTTTGAGCAATCTACTTAATTATTGAAATCTGTTATAAATTATTAATTATATGAAAAATTAGATAGATAGGAAAATAATTAGGAAACTGATCATTCAACATTCTTAAATTGAACTTAGATAACCTGGTTAATAATTAAGTAGTTATTCATTTACGCATGAATCATGCGTTTCATTTATGAGCATGTGAATCGAAAAAGCATAAATATTTCTCTATTTACTGCTCACTTTTTAAATTACTGTTAATTTTTCGAATAATTGTGAATTTATTATAGAGACATAATTATTTACATTTAAATAACACATTCAAATATACGTCACTAGAGGCCTCTGTATGAATTTGTTTAGAAATTTAATGTTAAAATAAAAAACTAAATTAGACAAGTTTAACGGCCACTGTAATATTAAAAGAACATCAAAAAAAAAAAGAAAAGAAAAAGAGAAAAAAAAATAGGTACGCTACCAAAATAAATAATTCAGTCATAGTTTGAAGATTTTTCATAAAGAATGTTTAATAAACCGAAGTAAGTTGTAATAAATGGGTAATTAGCATTCATTTGACTCGCGTTTTCATATTGGATGATTGATTTTGAGTTTTGCTGCCAATATAAACAGATTTTTTATTATAACTTTGAAATTTTCAAATTAGAGAAGAAATTTTGTAAATTATGTAGATAATTTGATGGTACGCGCTTCCGCATAACACCAAAATGTGTACATATGTATATATGTATGTATCACAATAATTAACAAATTCTATTGTAGATTTTTCCCCTTTTTCTTTTACAGTACACATTAAATAATATTTTTTACACCTGTGTACATTTTTAACAACGCTATATAGTAAATAATGTGTGAAATATTTTGGTAAAATATTTCAAAATGAAAAACAAAATTCATACAGTAAAAATAGTGCGCGTTTATGTATTTATATAATATGAAGATCTAAGTACATACACGCAAATTGCGGAAATTTTGATATTATAAACTTTTATATATGTATGTATATACATATAAGTTAACAAGTTATAATACGTCACATGTTTTTAATTTAATAATGCCTCCGGCCATAAAAAACGATTTCAAACGTAATTACAATAAAATATGTATTGTATTTGTAGTATTTCAAAAGTCAGCTAGGAACGCGATTTCCAAGAAAAACCTTCAAATTATGACAAAATGTGTGTCTGGAACGCCTTTCACATGAAAATCTGTGACTTCAATAATGCGCTGACGACGAAAACTTTACCAAGTATCACATTCAAATTCAAGTTTAGTAAAAGCTCTTGACATTTTAAATTTTAAATTTATATTAAATATTTTTTTATTATGGAACATGCTCTTTCACTAAAACCTCTTCATTTTTATACCCATACGAACGTATGTTTAAAGGGTATACTAAATTTGCCTTACCGTTTGTAACACTAAGAAATAATGTTCTGAGATATAGACTCAAGTGTATGTTTTTGATCAGCGTCGAATTCTGAGTCGATTTAGCTTTGTCTATTCCTCCGTCCTAGCGATAGCTCAAAATCTAATTCAGCTAAGTTCATCAAAATTTTCACAGATGATTTATTATAGTAAATAGAACCTTATTTAAAATGGATATGATCGGGGTACTGGTTTGAGTAGCTGCCATACAACTTCAAAATTGATTTGTCTATATCTCAGAAACTATAAAAGCTGTGGTATTGAAATTTCACACAAGCGAATATATTAGTAGGGCCAATGTGATATATACATATTAGTAGGGCGAATGTGCTCGGTAAAGGTATAACAAATTCGTACGGGTATCACAGATTTGACACGATCAACTCTATTTTTTTCTCTTTTTGATTAAATTTTGATTTTTGTTAATATTAACTTATAAATTTTTTCTATTCGCTTTTTTTTTTATTTCTAAAATTAAGAATACAAATTTATTCTCTATGTAATTTATCGGTCAACAAAATTTTGCACGATTCTATAAGGTTTAAAAGTTATACGCTCGCCTATACACAAACAAAAATGTTTAAGTTTGTTTCTATTTACTTCTCAAACAAAATATAAAAATGAAAAAAAAAAATTAAGAACTTAATAAAAAAAAAAAATTCTTTTAATTTCGATTAAAATGTTATCAATGACTTTTAACGGCAGGTCAAAAAACGCATTTAAATTCAAGTTTTATTTTAATGAAATACACGTACCCATCAATAAACCATTTAATGCGTATGACAATATCAGAAAATTTTAAAATAGAAAGAGACAAAATAAACTATAATAATATTAAAAAGTTTAAATTAAAATGAAACAAAACAAGAAACAACAACAAAAATAAAACAATATTATGAACTGTATATCTGAAAATGGACAAATTAGAAATCGAAATAAACATGAATATAATCGAAAAACAGAGAGAATCGAAATCAGAAAAATTCTCATTTACATACACAGATACATATTATTATAGAATATATAGCATTTTATTGGATTATTTTTTCTTTTCTTGCTACAACATGTTCAACATCATTATTATTCTTCCCAAAAATTAAATATTATAAAATGTATGTATATGGTAACAATTTATCGTCACTTTGCTGCTGCTCTTGTTTATTCCATTTAAAAATTTATAAAATTCATACATACATAATACCAAACATATTCACAAACATGATCATATAACGATAAATTCTTACATTACCGTCACACTCGTCATCAACTTTTATTCATTATAATCATTACTTTCAGCAGCACTGTCATGATTTTCATTAGGTTTTTATTGTGTAGATGGATGAAAGTATATTGCGTTGGCTTGTCATAATCGAATTGAAATTCTGTTCTTCTTCTTTTGGTTTTCTCTCCATTTGATTTTCCTTAAAATTTTCTTCTTTCCTTTTTAAAGAAGAATCCATCCAACATATGTATACCTAATTGGGGCTTTCAAATTATGTTTACTGGTATATATCATAATATGTACATTCTACATAAAATACATACATATGTAAATATATGGACATGTATGTAGGTATACATTTTTGTGAAACGCTTCAATATTATGATGACACAATCATCCATAACGGCAAGGCATACATAATAATGTAGGCATACACATACCTTTTATATTTTGTTTAAATTAAAGCTGATTATGGGTGAGCCACTGGCTGTAATTATTGCTGCTTATATATGACTAAATCGTCATGATCACTTTAATATGAGTATATTATGTATACGTACAAACATAAATGTACCTTTGGTTAAACAGCAAAAATATAAGAAAAATTTCAAATTTATACACAATAAAATTGAAAAAAAAAATTAAATGCAAAAGAATTTCAGAACATATTCGATTCCATTTCTAATAAGAAAAACAAAAATAATAAAAATGACAATTTTTTTTTTTTAGTCACTGGTTATTATTTTTATTACAGTTTGCTTTCAAGTTTACTTATGCTCGTAAAGGTATGGACTTGTTGTTCCTGTTATACATTTTCTTGTTTATTTTGTTTTTGTTTTTTTTTTTTTACTGTTTTCGTAAATTGAGCTCATCACATTGTAATAAATATTTTAATTTTGTTTTGTAGTGAAATTTTGTGTATTTTGGAAATTGCAAAAGAATTTTTAATGGTATTATGAATTTGATTTAATGTTAACAATATTTTTAATTCAGAAAAATAAAATAATGGTATTTTAATTTAATTTTACACTTTTACCTGAGCTCTTTTATATACGAAAGAATTTACGATTTCTATACCGAATCTATGTTAAAGTTGAATTTAGTAATTTGTGCATAATTATTGTAATTTTTTTTATAAAAATGGTAATTTCTTTCAATTTTCAAGTTATTGAAAAATTTAATATTACCAAAAGTGATTTATGTATGTATATACTTAGGTATGTTCATGATTTTTGATATTATTTACGGTTATCTTGTCAAAAATCTAACATACATACATCAAATGAAACAACACAATTTTCGAACGCAAGCCACATGTCAAAATCGGCAGCACCTCAAGCAATTTTAAAATGTAATTTAATTTAACTGAAATTATGAAGCTTAATCATTAATTCAATAAACTTTTTCTGAACGTCATTTAATTTTTATGCAATTAAAATTATATTCGAATTTATTCGAATTAAAAATTTTATATATAATAATTATTTTAAAGCATAAAATTATTATAAATAATTTCAACGTAACTTATAAAATAATTTTTTATCCTATTATTTAAAGTTATAAAATATGTACCTTAAAAAATTAAATTTTAGTAAGTTTATAACCAATCATATATTCATATCACGTGTCTTACAAAAAGTAACTGAAAATTTGACAAGTTTAAATTTTTATTTTGAATTTTTTTTTTTTTTTTCATTTACAGTGCCTATGGCGTTCACGAGTCTCTCCAAGAAATATATGTATACATGTGTAAATTGTACCTTTAGGCATAATATATTTTAATAAACAAAACACATAGTTAGGCATTATTACATGTATTATAATATTAAGTATATCACTAAAACAATATCAATAGTTAAAATCATTAAAAGACTTCCCATATTAAATAAAATCAAAATTAAAAATTCTATATTATATTCTGGTGGAGAGAAAAAAAAATTTAAAACTAAATATTTATGTACTCCTGATCGTTAAATTAGAAAAGAAGTGTTTGTTTGCAATATCAAAATCAAAAATAAAATATCTTGTATTTCAGAAACCTATAAACTAATTTATAAAATTTATAATTAAGTGAAGTGATTTGAAATTCCTTCACGAAATTCAAATTATTTAAATAAAATATCCAGGTGATTGAAAGAAAAAAAGTTTGTTCTTGTGTCTTGAATATACAAATAAGTTTGCCTTAAATGATTATCTTATCAAGTAATTTTCAAATTTACATAGCTAAATAGGATTTTAGAAAATATTTTAGATTAGTCAAAGTTTTAAAATTTTCTCATAATTTTTTTTTTTTTTTACAATTTTACTTTTTAGATATTTTTATTATTTAAAATGTTAAGTAGCCACATTTAAGGGCATAAATATAATTATGTGCATTGTACTTACATGTTAGTTACTGTTATGAAAATTACTTAATTTCAAATGTCAAACTCGTTATAGGAACGTCAAATTTATTCAATGGCGGAAATATACTTGAAAACGTTATAAACTCTGACGTAAAAAAATAAGATCACATTAAGTTAGAAATTCGATATACTTTCAAATATGCTAGCATTTAAGACCTCTTACTTTATCAAGAATTTATGAAGTAATTAATTTTTAAAACTAAATTCTATACCGTATGTAAATTAGTTTTAATAAGAATGAATTCATGTGAGAAAATGACGAACTAATAGTATTCTAGGTCATTTATTCGAAAAAAACTTACCCATTTTGCCTTTCATTTTATGTACTACCAAAAATTACTGGCTTAATACCCATTAATATATACATATCTGAAAAAAAATATTTACTTTTACATAGGATAAGAAAAATTCCTGGAATTCACGTTATAAGTGTATTTACTATATTTCCTATTTTTTAGAAATGTAATAAACAATTAAGACTAGTTACTTAAAACTTGAAAAAACAAAATACCAGGCCAATATGTACTACGAGTATATAAATGTATAAAAATTTTTCACAATAAAAAAACAGTAAAACTTGGATAAGTTGTCCACTTCCTAGAACAACAAATGTTACGGTTTAGTATACTGATAGCTCACATTCTCCTAATAAAAAATTTTCTTTAGTGTATTGTTAAAATTTCCCAACTCTTTTAATTTTTTTTTTGTTCAGAAAAGATGTACGAACATTTCAGAATAGCTTTCAGTATTTATGTTAAAAAAAAACTTTCTTTTTTGTCAGCCAATCAGTCTTTTTCAAATGTCAAAATTCTGAAGTTTTAGTTGATGTTTTGTCATTATCATTTATTGTTAAATTAACTTGAAATATTTTTTAATTTTCATTCAAATTAATGAAAATGTCTTTTTTGTTTGCAAACAATTTTGCTTTTTCATTAAGAAAATAGATTTGTAATTTTAATTAAAGGAGGATTTTTATCTACATTATTTGTGTATTCGAACAAATATTAGCGAGAGTTAAGTAAAATTCTTTAGTTCGTCAGTTTCACGACAAGCTAATATATTTTGTATAAGGTTGATCAGCTAATGGATCCATCTTTAAGGGGGTGCCTTTCTATATCAAGCAGTTTTATAAGAAAAATCCATGTATGTATGTGAAAAAAACTTAAAGGAGGAAGATAAAACATAAAATCCCCTAGTGGATTTACCTGAAAGTTTTTCAAACAACATTTTTTTTTTCATTTTGAAAGAAGAACTTGAAACTGCTTTTGGTATTTTATATTTTCTTTTTTCTATTATTTAAATATGTATACCAATATACTTACTGTTAAATGTACAAAATATATGTACATTATCTTTATTTACTAGCAATTGATGACTACTCTATGATGCATTTACTGTCTAACAATTTAAAAAGAAAAAAAAAAGTCATCATGTTTTCAAGTATACACGCATATCAACATATTGTTTAAGACAGTTATATCTATAAGTACATGTTTGTATGTTCAAGAGAATAAAAACTATAACAAAAATAAAAAATAGTTGAAATAAGTAGGTAGTGTTTTAAAAAAAAAAAAAAAAGAAAATTGTCACAACAATTTGTCAAATATACTTACAATATTTTATTTCGAGGCAGTTGGCAGTCTTCATTTCACCTGTATATTATTGTATGTATGAAAACAAGTTCGTACATACATATGTGCACATGCACTCTTATATTATTATTCATTATTATATAATACAAAATGTTTTACTACCTTATTGTGCGATAATAGAAGATAATGTTGCTTACTTATTGTAGTTGTTATTTATTTTTTTGTTTTTCTTTATTTTTCGCTTTTTTGGTATAATTTTTCTTTGTTTTTTAGTATTTTTCAATATCAAAAGTATTTGATAAATTGAAAACAAGGTGAAATAAAAGATATGATCTAATTGGAAATCATTAACTATTTTGACAATTTGACAAAAATTGATTTTGTTTTACAATGTAATAGAATGAACATACATACAAATTTATATTGTAAATATGAAAATAATTTTGTAATTATGTTTAAAATTGATCAAAATTAATTAATAAATTTTATATATTATGCTTAAAGCTACATTACGATAGAATTCAAATAAGTAGTATTGCCAATTACAACGACAGTTTCCATTAAATGCCAAAATAGAAAACTGTCAAAAAAAAAACAAAGAAAAACTTGTCAAAATAAAACTAAACAAAAAGTTGAAAATGCTGTTTAACTGTTCGGAACTTCTAATTAAAACAGACTGCTTTGTTCATCGCATTCCATTCATAAAAGAATGGAATGCGATGCGACTGCAATTATAACTTAGAATTGCAAACTTGAATTCAACCTTTTAAATTTTAAATAACTGCGTGCTGTGTACGTTTGGCATAAAAACAAAAAATTAGTTTCTAATTTAATCGCTTGGCGTATTATTATTAATAACTTAATAATAAAAAATTTTAAAAATTAGACTGTTTTCACTGCTCTGCTTAAGATAATTATGTAAGTAGGTAATTATTTTTCATGGAACCCATCATTAAGTGCTACTCTGTTGAAAAGAACATTTAAAAAACAAAAAACTAAAAATATGACTTGAAAACTCAAAAATATTTTCACTTTATAACAACATATAATCCTCAAGATATAACATGTGTAATTACTTTGTATAACAAATCTATTTTTTTATTTCCATATTTATTTATTTACTTATATTTTTTTTGTCAGCATTTATTTGAAAAAAAATAAAAATAATATTTCTTTTTTTTTAAAGTCAATGCTTACACTTCATGTTTTACAAGTAATACCGGTAAAATATGCATGTCTAACCTTATCAATAAAATATTGAATAGACTGAATGTCATGCTTAAAATTTCAATAAAAAATAAAATTTTTTTTTTTAAATTTAAAAATTTTTATTTTTAAAACTTGTTAAAAAAAAATGAAAAATTACAAATCATTTTAACTGTTTATGAGTGTTTTTTGGTAATCTTGTGATTTCTGATTTTTGCTGTTTTTTTTTGATTTTTTTGAAGAAATCAATAAAGTACATTGTTTTCATATTTCTATTAATTTAAATTCGAACAATTTTGTCGACCTCATTATTGTTGACAATAATGACATTGTTCATGAGAAAGAGAAGAAAAGAAAAGAGCAGAGAGAGAGAGAGAGAGAGAGAGTTCACTGTACTTGAATTTTTTTTTTGTAATTAATCTGTAATCTTTATATAGAAGATAAGAAACTACATAACAACTAACATTACTACTTTATTACTAGTTTCACAACTACTGTAAGGAATTTTTTTTAAATTTCTGTAATACTTCTTGTGTTTTTTTTTTGTGTGTATGTTTTTTTATTAAAAATAGGATTTTTTTGCATTAGCTTGAAGTTTTTTCAAGCATTTTAAACATATCTATTGAAAGATTATTATTTATTTTCTTCTTTTTCTTTCCTTGAGGTTTTTACAGATAATCCTCTGATATTGAAAATTTATTTTTTTTTTAAATAAGAAAAAAGAAACGAAACCGCGCGTGTTACGGAGCTGATAATGAAATTAATGTTTTATGTTTATTTTCGAAATTTTAGTAAAAAATATGCTTGACTTCTAATATAAAATTTTATAAAAAAGAAAAAACAGCAAAAAAACAAATTTTTTTTTTCGAAATCACACAACATAATTAATATAAAAAAAAAGGAATTTAAAATTGTTAATTGTTCAAGATCATCTATTACATCAATACGACAAAAATGAAATAACTCGAAAAAAATCTATTTTAAGTAAACTGTTAAAAAACTCTAGATAACGGGTCGAACTGTCAGGGAACGTTAAATTAATGTCAATAGAACGTCAATTAATGTCGAAATAGAAAAGTCAAACTCTCAATCTAATTTAGCATATTTACAATATTTATCTGGTATGAGCAAATAATTTTGAAAACTGAGGAAATCGTATTTTTTTTAACCAATATAAAGTTTTTTTTTTGCAGGGGTGTGCATATTGCATTTACGTTGTGTAAATCATGCGTACACATAACGTGTAGAGAATGTCGGAGAAAATTTATATTCTTTCACTATTTATGAATATCACCTATTTATAATGTTATTTTTAATAATTTTAGAGAAAAATCAATTTGCCGTAATCGAGCAAAGTAAAATTAAAAGATAAAACTGAGGTTATGTTTAAATATACTTACGTTTAAATTATGTTTAAATGCAAATATTTTTAGATAATATATGATAAAAATTTCATATTATATTCGAATATACTTAATATATTGTAGATAAGATTATTACAGTATATTTACCATTTTTAATATTGTGTATACTACAATAATTTTCAATTTCATACTTTATTGAAATTTTGGCATAATTATCTTGTCATTATTATTTTTGATTAGAATTAAGCATAAAAATACTCCAAAATTATTTTTTTTTAGTGTACAAGGATTATATGACAAAGATTTCCGGATTCATCAATTATTATTAATATAATAAAATGTAGTTTGAAGAGCCTATAACATATTATATGGAACTTTACTGCAAATATTTAATTTATAATAAATTTTACAAATTAACTAAATTTTTGTTAGTAATTTTTTTTCCAATACTGTACAAATTACATTACTTCAATATAATATACAGATTCAACAATATTATAAATCTAACTCCAAGGTGCTTAATGACAAATTAACAAAAAATTATTTTTTTTTTCCAACATTCTATTTTTCTATATTCAATACACTTTAACATTTTAATGATACGATCCTCCTCCATTATTTAACTAAAAAAAAAAACGAACAAACAGTATAGAATTAATAACAGCAATACAACGGTAATAATGGGACATTTTCTTTGCCCCTTTTATTTTCTATTTGGCCCCCTTTTTCATTTAATTTTTGAATTTTTTTTTTTCGTGTATCTTATTTAATGAAGAAAATACATAAATAACCAAGGTATATTCAATAAATTTTGTATTCTTATGTATTTTCACATTATATAGGATATTTTTAAATTTAAATACATGGTTTAAATGAATATAAAAAAAAAAAAACAAAAAAAAACCATTCTTCGAAAATAATTATACGTGTGTGTGTGTTTTTTTTTTAAATATAAATTTCATTTCTATTATTGTTTTTTTATTTTAAAACGTGGAATATTTTTTCATATTTCACGTGTCATTATAATGTTCAAAATAAATTTAAAGTGTAGTAAACTACCTAAGTATTTCTTTTGTTTCCATTTTTTTTTTAATTTGGAACTTTTTTATTTCTTTAAATATTGGGTCATTGAAATTTTTTTTTAATAATTCTTTAATAAATAATTTTGGATATTTTATTGTCTTAATTGTTTCAGTTTTTTTACATCAAAAGTGAAAAAATTAATCTACAGTCGCAGTAAATGTCAGCAATAAATTTTGAGACATCTATTTTCGAAAAAGTGAATTACACAACAAATACGTAATAACATATACATATGTACCTACCTCGTTTATATAGCAGCTTCAGTATACTTGACTTAAAATCACCTGGAAACTCAAACTTCGCAAGGAAACATAATAAAAGTCAGCTTGAAAGCCTGAAAATAACGTTTACATTTCAACCCATTATTAACGTTTCAAGTCAAGTAGACAAATTTTTTTTTAATTGACTTGAGTAAAGTCGACTACATGTTAATATGGACATAAAATAGACTTCAAGTACAGTAAGCCGTCGACGTACGACATTTTTTGTTCCAGAAATGTATGTCGTACCTCGAATTGTCATTGGAGAAGAAAACAAAATGTATGTAAACAAATCAGTAAAATCTGTCAAATAAAAAAAACAATTAAAAAAATTTTAATGTCGTATCAGGAACAATGTCGCAAGCCGAATAAAAATGGTCCAAATTTATATCATGTCGTAATTCGAAATGTCGAATTACCAATATATTTAAGTTAAACTTTAAATTGTTTTTTTTTTTTCATTCCGGAGAAATTCTCATAAAATTTTTATTTTTCGGGGAATTCCCGATATTTTAGACAAAAATATTTAATATCTATTTTATTTTAACTCAGAGAATTGAGGTTAAATTTAAACTGCTCACGCTATAAATTTTGGGTATTTTTAAAATTGTAATTTATGTATATATTCTGTTATTCGATAAATGTACATATACATATATGTATACATATTTGTATAAGTAAGAGGTATACGTATACAAAAAATATGTTATGCTAATAAAGTATACCTACCTACATACAAATAGAAATGAAACGCTTATTTAGAGTATAAAATTTTTCTATGAAAAATATCAAATATGTACATACATATGTATGTATGTATAATATGCATGTATAAAAATAATAAAATATTGGGGTCAACTGATGATCACTTAGACCCTTTTTGGCAAAATTATGCTAAATATTTAAAATTATTGACACTTTTAAATTAAATATTTACTTTTGTTAAGTTTAACTATTTAAGAAATTAACACCTTTTTTGTTAGCTTTTCTCGCTAATCTATTTTAGATACACATACTATGTACGTTAGAATTATTGTTTATGTATTAAATCTGTTAATATTATTTTATATAGTATATTTTTGCCTTTTTTTCAAAAGTATTCAAGTCATTAGCCATACAATTTTGTTTTTACGACTAATGACTTCAATACTTCAGAAATGTAGGGATTTATTCTTTATATTGTAAATATATATTAATAATTCTCTTTATATTACCTGCGCATATTTTAATTGAACATACTTAAGTTCAATCGAATAATACATTTACTTTTTTACAATAAAATAATTTTGTAAAATTTCGTAATTACATCATAAAGAAGATATTGTAAAATTTTACAACGTTTGTTATAACTCTCTTTGAATTAAACTTCAGAACAAATCTCTTATAAACATATTTATAACATAATATGTAGACAATTTGAATGTTATTTCGGGTTTACAAAAAAGTATTAAATTATTTTTTACTTAAACATCCAATTATAACAATAAATCTCACATACCTTCAAGTGTCAAAGTTTTTATGGAGATTTTCAATAAAAATGACTAACTATTTTTAAAACTATGTAATTAACAAAAGTTGTAATTAGTAAAAATATTGCACTATGCTCTGGAACTGAAATTGAATACGAATCTCTGTTACGTTTTTTGGTTTTGAAACTTGACGCGTATTTGCAACAGTTGTCAACATCAAATCTATTAATTTTGGTTTGACATTTCTGTGTTTACGACACTAGACATTGGCAGATTGATTATTCATAGATATTTTATTAAATTTGATCTACCTAAATTTGCAAATTTTCAATGTGAGTCATTTTCGATGCAAAATCCTATTTTAGGATCTTTTCGTTTTCGTATTAATAAATATTCTACTTTAATTTAAAAAAAAAAAATATATTTTTTTTAAATTCATAAGCAATTTTTAGTCTATTTATTACTTAAAATATAAATTTAAATTTTTAATAATCTATATATGTATATTAAAAAGAAGAAAAAAATATTATAAATATAATCTTATACGAAAAATAGGTATTAAAAGTATAAGTATATTGAAGTAGAAATCATCTGAATCAATAAAATTTTAACATATGAAGAACTCATAATGTATTTATTTGAACAATTTGTAAACTTTCATTGGAATTTTTATTATATATGGTGTGTGTATATACTTATATTTCACATATATGTACATACATATATAATTTAACCTCGTACTTTTATATATATGCTTAAATATTTATGTAGTTGTATGGTTTAATAGCTTTAACTCTTAAAATATTTATTTTATTGTGTCAACTATTCATACATATATATATAAACATTATTATTATAGTCAAATATACATACATATGTTGTTGTTTTTTTTTTTTTTAAATTTTGTAGTAGACTGCTGGATAAAATACTCACCTTAAAATTATATTTACAAAATTTCATTATTCACAATAAAATATTCCAATCGATTTTTTTTTTTAATTTAGAGTGCGTTGCGTTAAGCCATCTGCTGTCAATTCAAAATCTATATACATATATCACTTTAAAAACTGATGTAGAATTGAATTTAGTTTGATTAAATTTAAATAAATTGTTTAAAAATTAAATTACAAGTCAAAAAATCGAAGTTTGTATAGTGCATTTATATTATAGATGTCACCACTTTCAATTTAATAAATTTGAAATGAGAGGTTCATTTTCATTATTAACCCTTTCATTCCATTCTATCGAAAAAGATAAAAAGAATAACAAGCTACAATATGTACTGTCTTAAAATCATGCATAATAAATGTACGTGACGTTTTTGAAATTTCAATAAAATTCTAAAATAAATATGTAATTTAAATTTTAAAATAGAAAAACAAAAACAGGAATAACATCAAGAGTCTGTTGTTTTTTATTTGTCAAAATCGATCTGTTCTTTTCTCTTCTTCAATTCAATAATATACTGGAATATTAGCTTTTATTAAAAAACAAAAATTATTATTTTTTTTTTTGTTATCATTATTATAAAATAAATTTGTACATGTGGTTTCTTAAATTAAATACCAGTTAATATTAAAACAAATACTTAATATTCAGAGCCATTTATTTTTCTTTTTTTTTCTGTGTTATTTTATAAACCTAAATTAATATTAAAAGTATATATGTATATACATATATATATACATATACATATATAGAAATCTATTTAAATAACAAATATACAAATTATGTTCATAATGACATTGAATAGATCATAATTATTATAAAACATTGAAATAGGCAAGGAATCAAATGGTAATAATCGATTTTTACAAAATATATAAATTATGAGTTATATAAAGTTCGCATAGCGACTAAAATTCGATTATAAATTTTTCACTTAATTCAAATAATATAAAATATATGACAGTCCCACGAATATATCTAATAATGAACTATACTACAATTGTATTAGAGAGTGTGTACATATTGTATTATCAGAAGAAAAATTCAACATGACTTTAATTAATGTTATAAGTTGTGAGATTAAAAATCAATTAATCAATTCAATTTATATCGAAACTTAAGTAGATACATACATACCATACGTTACATATTGTGACATACATGACGTGTTAAGTTTGTACTACTTAAAAAATGGGAAAAATTTTAAGTTGACATAGATTAATTAAATAATCTTATAAAGACTGATTATTTTTTTTTTTTTAAATAATTATAAATGAAATTTCAATAGAAAATCATAACTTGCCTTGTATTTTAGTTTTTAATCATAATAAGTTTTAGAAATTTATATCAATAATTTGTTAATGAATAGAATTTTATGAAAATTGATCTTTTGAATTCAAGTAAGTAAGCAAAACTTTAAGAGATGGTTTGATTTTCCTTTTTGACATACTTAAAAATTATCATTTGCTGGTCATCATTAGCAATAAACAAAGCTATCAAATTATATTCAAATTTCTTTTTAAAATTAGTCGGCGATTCATGTAGCTTAAGTTGACGTTGTTTTATTGTAAAATTTTGTTCAGTAATAGAGGGTTGTTTTTCAAAGACAGTTTTCAAAGCTGTTTGTTAATTACAAAAATTATCGTATATAAACAGTAAATTTTCAGATCATACCGAGAAATGTTTTGTATTTTTCGGTATATTACAGCGTATTAGCAATGTTTTTATAATTACATAAGGCAATTTCAGATTCTTTTTGATATTTACAAATATTTTAACTTAATTTTATTTTAAATATTAGTTTCATTATTTGAATTTAATTCGAATTTCTATTAAATATAATTTCTAGACAACATTACTGCATGAAAGTGAAGCAAAATATTTATATCAGCTTTGGAAATTGTTAAGAACTTAATTTAGTAAAGCTTTGAACATATTATTTAATCGACTTTAATTTTCACAATTTTACAACTCCCCCTGTATTTATGAATAATGTCAAATTAACATCAATATTGACACTTTATGAAAATTCAAAATTTTTATATAATAATTACATTTAATTACATTAAAATTATAAAATCTTTATTATTAATTGAAATTATTAATCATTTTTCTTAATAATGATCAAATAATTTCTTTAAATCATTAAGATTTTAACAAACCTTTTGCATTCTCATTTAACAAATTTGAAATTTATATATACATTTAAAATTAATTATTTTGTAATACATTAATATAACATATATACATACATATTTGCGGCTGTATATCTATATATATATATATGAAGTATGAATCTTAGTACTTAGATTTATTTATAAATAAAAATATTCTTCAAATCTATTTAATATGCAATGCGCGTCGCAATTTTATTTTCTCTTTTTAAATTCTTATTAAAAAAAATAAAATAAGTTTTGTTTTAAAAGAAAAGACGCAAAATACAACAAAAAAATTAAAGTTAAATGCTGTTGTAGGTATTTTTATGAAAATTCAGGGGCGAAACGGGTGGCCGGTTCGTAACCAATTTAACTATTGAATAGCAATTTAACTATTTTCCAGTTAAAAATATAAGCAGTTTTGTTTAAAATATCAGTATATATAAACAGGGTGATTTAAAAAAGCATACAACAACATATATCATTAGTTACAGGGTCGGAAATGGATAAAACCTTTATTTCGGACTAAGTGCGAAATCTCAAAAATTTCCGAGATACAGAGATTTTAACGAATTTTCACGAAATTTTCACGAAACTTATCTAAGTTTTTTTTTGATTATGACTACCGTCCCGAAAAAGATAGTGGCTTCAAACGAGTATTTTTTGAAAGGCCAATTTCATTAAAATTAAACTGAAACTGATATATCCAACCTATACAATCTGGGCAGTTATTATTATCTAACTTATCAAAACTGTTTTAATTTGACCTGCCAGTTCTGAAATATATACCCAATAGATATTAAATTTGTAATTTTGTGTTAAACTCTCAAAACAGCTTATAAAATAATTTTAATATGTGGAATTTTTTAGAATTACTTTTCAATAGTACAAGTTTTTTCATCAAACATACACACAATCTGAAATAATCCGTTTCGCATTAAAATACCCGTTCGGTAATACGCTTTTAAAGATTGCGCATTCATATGATTTCAAATGTGCTTTTAACTAATCTATAAGAACCGATTAAATAGATTTTGATAGCTCACAACTGAATTATAAAATATATATACATACATACATACAGATATATGTTTGGCTGTGCAAATAAATGTACAGAATATTTTGAATACTTTTATAAGAAATTTTTTCAAAAAAGAAAGAAAGAAAGAAATTAAAAATTTTAAGACCATATTTTATGCAAACAACTCCCTATATCACCTCCCTTTTCCATCATATTTCAGTCACACGGCTGACAGGAGTTCCTTTTCACTTTTCATTTGTTTTGCAATTTTATAATTATTATATATATATGAAGGTATATATATAGATATATATATATACTCGTATATATCATCATATTATTGTAAAGAGTTGATACGCGCTTTTAAAAACGTTACAAATTTTATAATTGCAGCTGTATGTAAATTTTTTTTAATTTCTTTTTTTTTTTAATCGAAAATGTTTAAACAGGATTTTTTATAACTTTTTATTCTAGAAATACAGTCGAACACGTTTAATTTGCAACAAGCATAGAAGTAAAGTTCTTGTACACGCATAACATATTTTGTCCACATATAAATTTCTGTTATTCTTCATGTTATTCGTAATGCCAAACTGAAACACGCTTTATATCAAAAAAACTTTTTATAAGCACAGAAATTTTTGACAACTATGTCATTGTATCTTTACTAAAATTTGATTATTAACATAAATTTTTAAGCAAAAAGATTTTCACTTTTAATTTTTTTGAGAATTAAATGATAAAAGAGAGCTGTTGCGAAAATCTCTAAAACATCCGCATTATTATTAATGCATCCCCAAAATATATAATATTATTATCCCTGGTAGTAAATGAAAAACAGAATAACACAAATATAAATACCAGAAATTTTGCTCAAAACGGTGTGCATATAACCGTATTCGACTGTATATATATACAAATTGTAATTTATGCAGTTATAGGTTAATTTAAAATAAAAAAAAATTAAAGAGTTTAGCATTTACATACAATGTTTTCCAATTTTGCAAATATGTACACATATTTTATATTTATTATATGAAATTTAGATATGCTGCGGATAACCAATATTACCTTTAAGCACTTAAATAAAAATAAAAAAATATTATATCTGATACGCCTTTTATAATTGTAAATAAAGTAAAACTTCACAATTTTTTTTATACCATCTTCTGGCTAGCAAAGTAAAATAGTTTTTATACTTAAAAAAAAAAATTAAATTTATATTAAAATATGACATCAACCTGCTACTTCCCGCATTCCTTACTTATTTGCTATAACTTAGTTGCAGAATAGAAAAAACAACAAACAAAATACCACTACTTCATAAACTGCAAAGTAATTATGACAGAAATGTACATACCTGTATTATATACATATATATATATATATATATATATATATATATAGGTACATACATGCCATATGTTTAAAGTATTGCAAATTTTAAAAATGGCATAATTCAAAAAAGTAAAATTTTCAAATATTAAGAATATTTGGAATAGGACGTCTACCAAAATGCAAATCTAACGTCCGTCAATTTTACTTTGCTGAATACAATTTTAATTTGCTGAATAAGTGAAGTTTGTCTTAGATCTGGAAATTTGAAAGACGCTCATAGACTACTTATTTGGTTAGGAATTATTATGAAAACTATATGTCATTTTAAGTTTTTAATTGGAACCTATCATTAATTAACAAATTTTGAGTTGTGTCACTTTGGTACTATAGGTACCATAATATATGAAATATGTGAAGTATTGTAAATACAAGGTGTTTTATTATTATAAAAAATTATATATAAGCACATATGTACATCAGTGTAGG
Source organism: Condylostylus longicornis (assembly GCF_029603195.1). Taxonomy (NCBI): domain Eukaryota; kingdom Metazoa; phylum Arthropoda; class Insecta; order Diptera; family Dolichopodidae; genus Condylostylus; species Condylostylus longicornis. The sequence goes on from NW_026578092.1 coordinate 619,388, forward strand.
TACTCTTAAACTTATTATAATTAATGTATATATATATATATGTATACAAGTAAATGAAGTGTATATATATATTGTACGCCTTAATATTTTTCAATATGTAAAATCAATGATTTTATTAATTAAAAAAAAATTAAGTAATGTTTATTAATAATTTTTTTTTTTCATTTTTTTATAGTTTTGTATTAAAAGTGCAAAAATTACGTTAAAGTCATTTGAATATCTTATACATATATATACACAAATGTACGTATGCACAATAAATGGTTAGGCGACTTTTTGAATTTTTGACATTGAAAAATGCTTTTGCAAATGCTTTTTTTATATATACTTACATATATACGTAGAAAGCTTTTCTTGAAGATTAAAAAGCAAAATCTGTTTTTAAAATTACTATTAATTTTATATAATAAAAAACAGACAAATTATTTTATATTTTTTACAAAAGATTTAAGATTTACATATGAATCGAAAATATTTCTTTTGTATTACAGTATAGAAAATATGTCAGTTTTAGTTTACATAGAAATTATAGAACGATATAAGAATTCGTAGAATTTATTGTTCTATGAGAATAGGAAGGTATTGTAGACTTTATTGTTCTTAGATTTTATTGACATTTTTGAATTTTTAATTTTGAAAGTTATAAATTAAATATTGTCCAAAAATGTCATATAATGACAATGACATTTGGGACATTTTCGTTGACACATTCATTTATAATAATAATAAACTTTGAAGATATGTAATATGTGAATTATACCTTCTTAACTTTTTCAAAACTGTAATTTATAATTTTTAAAATTATCTCGAAAAGTTCTATATACGGTTCTACTACAGTATAGAATGCAAGGTCTAATATTTACATTATTTTTTCCAGTTTTTAATTTAAAATTTAATAAAATTATAATTAATATGATTTATGTAAAATTTTTAAATAAGCATTTATATTTTGGAAACTATAAAATTTTCGAAAGACCCATTTAAAATTAATATGAAAAAGGCCATACGAGCGGATTCTATTGTTCATATACTTATACTATTCGATTAAACAGTAAAACTATAAAATTTTTATTAAAAAAAAAAGGGGCTAAACTAGTTGATTCTTTAATGAAAACAATTCTTCTTAAAAATTAACAAAATTTTAAATTAAATAAAAATTTAGTACTATATATAGTAAAAATTGATTTCCCGTTACTTTTATAAATTTGACATAATTTTATATAGTATGGTTTACACATCAAACATATTGTTTGATTAAAATTGCTGTTCTAATTTTTGTATGAAATAAAATTCACAAACATTTACAAATCAAATTTTCAATAGATTTTAATCAAAAATTTAATAAAGACAGAAATATAAATTATTTACGGAAAGAATTAAATGCATTTATTTTTCATTAAACTTATTTAGCATCCTGTACTGAACTAATTAAATATGTGAGCAGCAAATTTAAAATATAAAAAATCAAATTAATTTTTTAATTGATTTTTACAAATTTTTTCAAATGTATTAAAATTGAAATATCAAAAACCATGTGGGTTTTTCAATTTCAATATATGTATGTACATAATTTACTCAAAAATTTACATTTATTAAGTAAATATTAAAAATTAATTTAAAAAATTATCTATTTTGTATCATTTAAGAAGAACTTACCAATACATTTTTTTTCTTATAAATGATATAATTAAATTAAATAATAATTTTTTGTAATTTATTTAATTATTATTTTTATTTTTCACTGTTTTCGAATTACTTGAAGTTTTTTTTTTGTATAATTTTGTTACATCATCCTTTTCTCTTTTATTTATTTGTCCTTATTATACTCGTAAGTATGCAGATGGTTTTTCTCTTTTTTTTTTGCTCTTTTAATCGAAAAAATGTTGAAAAAGGACTCGGACGACATCTTTACCTGACAGTATTAGAAATTTTCAATATTAATTAATCTAATGCTGCCCGGTAAGATGTGAACAGACGCCCTTATGGCTATATATATATAATTAAAAACAAAAAACAATATTCCGCTATCAAACATAGAGAAGATATTTAAGAGAAAAAGATGGAAATAAATTTCTAAATATCTTTTGTCCTTTTATTTTATTATTACCACACAATTAAGTATTTTAATTGTTAATTTGATATTCAATTAAAATTTATTTCCTATTTTTATTAAGTAAATGGGTTTTTTTTTTTTGATGCACATGTTTTCTTCTTTTCCCAATATAAAATTTGTTATTTCATAAAATGTGACAAGCTTTAGAAAATTTTGTTAACTAATATCCGGTATTGCCATCTATCACAAAAAAAAAAAAAAAAATTCCCTTAAAAATTTTTTATAGATATTGTTCACCTTTTCTTTTTGGTTAGTTTTTTTGATAGAAGAATTTTTATTTTTTTATTATTTTTATAAAAAATTTTAATAGTTTCTTTTTTCTTGTTTTCTCGTTATAAATTTCATGCTCAATGAATTTTTTGATCACCAATTACGGTTATGTCATACCATACGATTACATTTTTTTTTTGTTTTTTCTTCTTTTTTCCTGTTTTAATTTTGTTCTTTTTCATTATTATATTTTAGTTTTTTTTCTCTCCTTTTTTGTTTTTTTGGTTACATTTTATAAGTATGTAACAAGATAAAGAGGCATAAATAAATATAATACCGTTATAATTTGATTTTATTTCTCCGTTTATTTACGAGTATTTACTCTTATATTTTATTACAATTGGTTTGTTCTTATTTTATATTCTTTCTCTTTTTTTTTGGAACTTTGAATAATTATTAATTAGAATAGTTTTATCCTTTTTTTTTAATTCTTTTTTCTATTATAAAAAATATTTTATTACAAGTTCAAAATTCTTTTCACTTTTTATTTCTTATATACAATCCTAATTTATTTCATATTTTTATTTATTTATTTTTTTATTTAATTTTTACATTTTTTTTTTTTTTTCATTTCCAATAAAATATTAGGAAATATGCACCCACTTTTAAAAGTAATTTCAACAAAAAAAAAAAATTAAATAAAAATGTAAAAATAAAATTATCCAATGAACCGTTACCAGAATTACCGTCGCGGAACAAATAAACAGAGCAACAAACTTAAAAAAAAAGCAAAAAAAAATTAAAGAAAAATGCTTAGATATAAAATGAGAAAAAAAAAGTATTAATTATAAACTAAAAGAAAACGGACTGAAAATCAAGCCACCGACTCGATCGATCGTATCAGGACAAATGAAACGGAAAATATATTCTCAATTCACATAACTTGATTCAAATTAAAATTGAAAAAATAAAGCAAGAAAACAAAAAAAAAAAACAAGAAAATACAAAAATGTCATATGTTGCTGTTATAAATGTATTTGTGTTATATTATAGCTGTTATATTATAGTTTTAATTTAAATGTCGTTGTTTTTGTAATCACCATGTATTAGTGTTTTTTTTTTTTTCAAATTTATATGTTTTTCACGGATACTAAAAAAAAAAAAATATTTTAAAATTTTTTTTTTATTTTTCTTTTTAGTTAAAGTTCAAACAATTTTATACATATTATGTGTATATAAATGAATTGATTATAAGTGTTATACATATATAAATATTATTTGATTTTTTTTTTTTTATTTTTCTTTAAAATTTTAAAATTTGATATGAAATTTTAATAATGTTTGTTAATATTAAAAAAAAAAAAATATTTTTTATATTAAAATTTTCAGCATATTATTAAAATTTAATAGCTATAACACGCACACAAATATATTATTATATATATGCATGTTTATGTTTATAACTGTTTTTCGTACACATACAAAAATTTTATGTGCCCAATATACATAATTTTATTAATTGCAATAATAATTTTAAAATTTAAATAATTTTTTTTTTTATTATTATAAAAATATTTTTCTCTTCTCTCTCTCTTTCTCTCTCTCTCTCTCTCCATCTCTCTCATTCTATGTACAAGTAATTTTTAAATTTCTTTTATGATTTTATTTTTTTTTTATATTATAGGTATTTAAATGTATATATATTTTTTTTAATTATATACTAGTAGCATACTGTTATACACAAATATAAATGAATGTATGTATATGTATTTCCCTGTATACAAGGGGAAAAAAAAATATCGGAAGTAGTAGTCAAAAGAAAAAGATCTTTTACATTATTACATTACATTACTTACTATAAATATACATATTTCTCTTATCTATTTGTGTTATATTAAATTATTTATGTTATACAGTATAACAATTAATATATGCGTAAATTTTTTATACACACATTTGTACTTTTGTATTACATTATACGTTTTATATAAAAATAAAAAGTTGTCACACTGGCGCTAAATAAATTATCGTCTGTACACTATAATATAATTTGCTCACAAAATATCGTTGATACTTTTCGTTTTTCGTTTTGTTTCTTTTTTCTGTCTGTCTGTCACAAGGAAAACAAATGTAGATATGTATGTATTATAGAATAGAATTAATTAAAGTAAAAATGTAATAAAAATAAATTTTTTTTTTCTTCATGTTAAATTATTTTTGGAATAGAATGTAAATTTACCGTTATAATATATAAAAATTAATTGTGTTATATTTTTACTTTTTTCCCTTTGTTTCTCTTTTTTTCTCTTTTTTATATTTTTTTTTTTTTTCATATTTTTCTCTTCCCTTTCTGCATCGTTTTATATTGAATTATTTTGTATACATTTTATTACTAAATTTTTTTTTTGTTTTTATTATTATGTTTGTATTTTTAAGGAGATAATTAAGTCATTTTTAAGTACTCGTAATATATGGAAAAATGTTAAAAAAAAACACAAAACAGAAAAAATAAAAAATCCAGTTTTATAGTAATTAAAAGTGATTAGTAAATATTTTAAATATTTAAAAGAAAAAAAAATGAAAAAAAAAAAAATATAATAAAATAAAATTGTTTCTTAATGTAATTTTTAATTAAATTTTATTATAGGTATATTATAATGTAGGTAAATAAAAATAATAATATTTAAAGAAATTAAGTGACAAAAGGAGACAAAACATATTGTTGTTATAAGTACGATTTGTAAGTACATAAGTATATTAAACAATAACAAGCACTATACTTTACGCTTGTAGTGTAATAATAATAATATTATTTTTTAATGTTATATTAATAACATTTAAATGGTGGCTAAGAACCACATTTTCTTAACTAGTTTTTCTTGGCTATTAAAAATACATATATATCATCTTGATATATAGCTATATAACAGTATGATATATGTCTACATGTATGTATAAATCAAAATCAGATATTTTCATTACTAGAATAATTAAATAATAATCGGAATATAATTACATATACTACGTTCTCATTAAGAATGAATAATTATTGTTAAATTATTAAAATCGAACAAATTATGCTTACATTATTAATGAAATTTAAATGTGAAAAGGAGTACACACCCAATTTACTTTACAATAAAAAATAGTAAAAATAAGAAACAAAACATTTTAAATTAGAAATATTAATATAATATAAACTTATCTCATGCAATTAACAACACATATGTCAAATATTTGATATGTCCGCACAATATGTCAAAATATTTGAAATCATATTACGTAATAAAACATTTAATTGTTTGCGATCTTGTTTATCACAGGATTTATTTCCCGAAATCATATAAGTACTCGTATGTGCATTCAAGGGATTTAAAAGATATTGACATATAATAATTTCAGCAATGCAATTTCGATTCTAGTTAATTAGAGTTAAATCTACAGATGTGGTATATTTGCTTTGATTAATTAATGTTAATCATTTGAATTAAAATTCTTAAAATAATAAAAATTATTTAATGATTCATTTTCAATATATTTTATAAAATTTTACTGTCAAATATCACACACTTCCTATTTAATGTCGTTAACAATAATAATAATAATAAAATAATGAGTAAATATAAAATTGATAGGAAAACAAGTTTTTTACTTTTTGTTTTCCTTATTTTTGTCTTTTTAGTAATTTTGTTGGTAACAAATGCGGTTATTCGTAATTTTTCAATGACACAAGGTAAAAAAAAAAAACAAAACAAGAATTTTTTTTTTTTACGATCATTACCTGACAAAGTTATTTTCTTTCATAAAATTCTGCATACCTTTACTTAACACATTTTTTTATTTATTTTTTCATTTTTTTTCATTTTTGCTCGTTTAAATTAAATTGAAAAAAAAAATACATGTAGGTGGCGTTTCTATTTTTAAAAATTTTATTTTTGAATTTTTCTATAGAATTTAGATTTTTTTTTTTTATTTAGTAGCGCTTTTTTATAATGTAAATGTGTATGTATATATTTGGAAATTAGCTCAACAGAAAATGTGTGAATAATAATTTTATTTATATATGTATGTATTAAAGAATTTTTGTCATACATTAAAGACAAAAAAAAAATTTTTTTTATTTTTTGTACATATGTATGTATGTAAGTAAAATTCCGTCCACACTTTTTATTTTAATATTAAATTAATTATTTTTAAAAATATTTAAAATATTTTTTTTTTAGTTAGTTTCTTTTTTTTTAAGTTAAATGAATAAAATTTTACGATTACCTATACCTAAAGACAAAAATTGTAAAAAAATATTAAATTTTAATTTTATAAAGAAGGGAATTTTAATAGCATATTTTATTTTTATTTTTAAAGAATAGTTTAAATATTTGTTTTATATTAATGTTTTATATTATTTAAATGCAATTTAAAATTAAATTCGAAATGTAATAATTACTTTAATTAAATTTCTTTCTATTTTTTTTTTTTCTTATTTTCGAATTAATAATGAAACTATTTTCTGACACAATTAAGTCAATTTTTTGTTTTTTTACTTTTAACTAAAAAAAAAATTGAGAATCATAATAAAGCTGATTAGTTTATTTGCTGTGACTAATTTTTGGTTGACATTGATTTCAGAATTAAAATTTTAAATTGCATTAAAATTAAAATTTAATAGGCACATTAAATGTTCTTAAAAATGTTTTCATTAATACGCCTATATGTATGCAATCTATTATAATCAATTTAAATTGAATTGAGATTAAAATTTTCCTCGGTAGTTTAGTTGTTTAGTATACCAAGCCTATATTCATTTAATTTAGAACAATAGTGCAAAATTTTGATTAAATTAAAATTTTGTACAAAAAAAAAAAATTAAAATAATTTTATTTAATATTCTTAAATTTATAAATTTTTTTTTTTATATAAAATATTTGCAAAAAAAATTCATTTAAATCTATATGAGTTTATTATAAATACGTGCAATAATTCAAATTAAATAAAATTATTACGAAATGATTAAAGAATGACCTATCGATCAATTTATGCTACTTTTAGAATATTAAATAAATTTTCTTCTAATTTGCATATTATTATTTACAAAAAAAAATAAAAACAAAATTATATTACTCTTTAATAACTTATTAATGTATAGAATTTTTTACATAAAATTGAATTAATTATTTTAATTTTCTTGATAATTCAATAAATATGCATTTAATTCCAGAAGTTTTTTATATAATTTATTATTTATTATTATGTTAATGTAAACTTTATGATAAAATTATATTTTAATATTGTTAAAAATTGAAAAAAAAACTATTATTATAAAAAAATATCAAATTTATTATAAAAATTATTTTGAAACCACAAAATTGTCGCAAAATTTTCTGGTTCTTTTGGTTTAAAGTTAATTTTTTTTCATGATAAGATTATATTTATATAAAGATACGAGTGTTAACCATAAAATTAGCTGAAACCATTCAAAAGAATAAAATATTAAAAGAAATATTTAAAGGGAGTTTAAATTTTTATATACACACACAATTTTAAGTATTTATTATCACTGATTTAATAAGTTTTTATTAAAACTATAATTAATGGCGCCAAAAAAAATTTTGCTACTTTTTGCTACTTTTTTTTGTTAAAATCAATTTTTACAATTAACTTCTGATTTCGAGAATCAAAAAAAAAATAATAATTTAGATAATCATTTTTCTGATATAAAAATATTATTTTTACAGTAACTATACAGTAACCATATACAAAATATAATAATTAATCAGTTATCAAAACTTCTGACAATATAAATGATTAGCAATTTAATAGTTATATTTATCTTTTACAAATATAGATTTCTAAAAAATTTGTTTTTGTGTTAGATAAGAAAAACTTCATATATAATCCTAAAAATAAAGGAGAGAATAATGAGTAAAATATTTATTTAAAATATGCCAGTTGTTGAGGAACGTATACATAAGTATAACATTATAACGAGTAAGAATATATTTTTTAATTTCAATTAAATAATGGTCACATTAAAGTTTTCTTTTACGAAATTTTGATGTAAATCTATAAAAAATCTAATCAAAATTTATATATAATTTTGTATGAAAACTGTTATACAAGTATAATATAATATACACTTAAAATTAACACATTCAATATAAGAAGAAATTGTACATATTGGTCACTCTAATTAAATTGAAAATCTTTGAATGTATGACTAGTGGCATTTTTTTTTCCTTTGTTATTTTATATAACTGATAACATTATCAATCGAATTGTAGATAAATTTAATAAACTTGTATAACATATATGTAAGTACATATACTTGCTTATACTTCATTTTTTTTTTTGTAAGAGAATGATAAAATTACTATAAATTTCAAAGTGATTTTTATAAAGATTTAGAAATTTAAAGAAAAAAAAAATCATGTGCATACTCGTAACACACACGCACACGCATTTTATGTGTATTGAATTGACATAAAAAGTAAAATAACACTTTAAATAAAGTATCAATTTTTATTATGTGATAGATAATGTGTTTTTTTTTGTTATGTATATATATATATATATATATATATATATATATATAATTTTATTTTACGTATTTTCTTGTTTTCTATAAATAAATAAAAATATAATAGAATTTTAATTTTCAGATTTTTAAAGAAGCTATATGTATTAATCTTTCATAATGTATGTATAACAAATTAAATTGTTAAATTTCTCACATTGTTTTCTTTTTTTTTTCATATTGTTTAACTGGTCTTGTCTTATACGGTATATGAATAAATAATTAACAATACCAATATTATAAGTAGCTACAATTTTATCTCGTCAAGTATAATGGACGAGTAAATTTACTTTTGATAATCACACATACATGCAAACATACATGTATAGCATAGTCATTTTTTATATGTTATACAACGTGGATAATATTTTTTACTTTAAAATAAATGAATTCAGAAAAAAAAAAAACTATTATTTTTTTCTTTTAATTTAAAATTTATATTAATGACTAGGAATTTAAAAGCTTTTATATTAAAATTAAAATTAAAATATTTCTATATACGAGTATAACATATATAGGCGCATATTTATAAAAATTTCAGCACGTCTTCTAGGGTCAATCAATTTTATTTAAACAATCAGAATAAAAATTGGCACTATTCACGTACACAACATTAGAATAACAATTAAAAGAATAATTATTGATATATAAAAAAAAAAAACAAATAAAATGAAGGCATACGCTTTCATAAATTGCCTACACTTACTTATAGACATACCAAAGAGAAAGAATTTTTGAGAAAAAAAAATTTAGTAATTATTGCCAAAAAAAAAAAATAATAATCAGGCAATCTAAATAATTTCACAAAATAAAAAAAAAATTATATTAAATAAAATAAAAACTGAAATAAAATAAATAATAAGAAAAATATAATAGCAACAGGTGAATAAATATTTTTTATTATAAAATCATTAACACGTGTTATACACAATTTTTATATTAAATGAAAACGTGTACCTAACCTAAAAAAAAAAAAAAAATTAAAAATTCTCATGTTTTCAATAAAAAAAAAGAATGTATGCGTGCCGTGCTATACTATCTATATAAACACGTTTTTAAAATAAAATGAAAAATAGAAAATTAAACAAATTAATTATAAATTTATTTAATATAAATATTTGACATCATAAACAGGTTTTGAACAGAATTGCCACATAACGCTAATATTAACAATAAATATGAAAGAATAGCGAGTTTATAATTTAAAACTAAAATTGTATATTAGATTAGAAAAATTTGAAAAATTAACATTCTTTATTCGCTTTATATTAAGAAAATTTAAAAAAAAAAAAAATGATAAAATAAAATTACAATTTATTTTGGCACTTATATGTCATTTTAACAGACATACATAATATGTCATAATATCAAAAATACCTATATATAAATGTATAACATTTTAATGTACTTTTATTTATGTAAACAGGGGCGGCGCTAGGATAAAAAGCGTCCAAAAGCAAAACTATATAGAATGTACCTGTCTAATTTGAAAATTAATTTTTTTACTCATATTTTCAAATATAAACTGTTGAATAACAAAGTATACGACTATTTGTTTTTAGACAAATTTGTCGAACGTACTTAAGACCTTTCTTAAGGTACAACTTTCTTTAATTGTAGTATAATCATATGGAGTACCTATAGATGCCGGTATAAATATATTAAGATTTTGTTTATGCTTAAGATATCCAGACATTTTGAGGCATTCACCGTAATCAAACCTACTGAAATCTATCAAATATCAATAACATAGTACAAAATTTGTACAAAAATTATATTTGCGTTTTCTTAAAAAAGTTTTCAATAATTTCGGCCAAACATTATGGCCTGTTTTCGCCTTTCCTGCGTATCTTTTTCTCATGTATAATTATTAAATATAAATTCATATATATACTATCACAATATTTACGATATATAAATTTATTTATACAAATAATTTTTCGTATATTTTGTTAAAGAAAAATGTTTACTTGAAAATGTGACACTTAATTCCGTTTAAATACAATAAAAAGGGATAAGAATTGTAAGAAAAAAAAAAATTTGAACTAATTTCGTTTCCATTCTTTTGTTTTTTTTTTATTTTTAAATTATGCTAGACTATAAAAAAGAAGCAAAAAATATCGAAAATTTTTAAACATATTTATATATTAATAAAATTGGAATTTTGCCAGAATTAAATAAAAAACACAAAATATTGCTTAGTGATACACAATTATACAAGAATTTTTTTAAATCAAATTTTAAAGGGTACCTTTATAAAAAATTAGAACACTTTATCCACTATGTGTAAACATAATTATATATAAAAAATGCAATTTCATTTGAAATATTGCGAATCTTAGACATTAATGTTTGCTTGTATTTCAATAGCAAAACCCAAAAATGTATAACACATAATATATAATTAATGAAAAAGTTTTGTCTAAAGCATATATGCCACTTTATTATTTTAAGAATATTTTACTTAAATAATTAATATCATTTTTAGCACTTTTCCAAAAAATTTTTGAAAAAAAGTGCTTATTAGTTTCACTCTGTCCGTCCGTCCGTCCGTCCGTCCGTCCGTCCGTCCGTCCGTCCGTGTGACTGTTTACAAAACTTCTACATTCTTAAAGATAGAGAGCTGAAATTTAATACGTACATAGATCTTTACTAGAAACTTATTTTCGTAGAACAAAATTTTTACCTATCTCCCCCCCTCTAGAAGTTATACCCCCCCAAAGCACTAAAAATTACCTATTTTAACTATTTGTTGCAATGAAACCATAAGCATTTTTGAAATTTTGCAAACGCAGAAAGGCAGCGGCGTGCTTCCCCTACCGTGGTATACTACGGTTATAGTTAAACTTTAGAAAAACAAAATGGCCGCTCAAATTTACCGTTATCTAAAGTCCTTTTTTTCCAAATTTTTGATGTCGTTTTTCTTCTAGACCCCAGCCTCTAGGAGCTTGAAATTTTAGGGGCTTTTAGACATTAACAAGTAGTTCATTTCGTTAGAAGAAAATTTTTTTCCATCTCCACCCCCTCTCAAGTTATGGCCTCTTGAAATTTATAAAATTTGCATTTTTGACACCTTATATTTCTGAAACCGCAAGTTTTTTCGAATTTCTATAAACGCAAAAAGTTAACGGTAAATTCCATGACATTAAAAAATATAATTATTTTTCTTAACTCACACAATTAACCCTTAAAATCGAGCATTATGTTAACCCCTTTTTATATTAATTTTTGCTTTATTTCAAAGACTGCATATATGCGTCATCCTAAATATATGCAATTCTAGAAATAGTTTTGTATATGAATGTAAATAATTTTAATAGTGTGATAGGTATACATAGACTGTTTTTAAAAGCAGTATTTTCACTTGTTGAAGGGAAAAGTGCTACAATACAAACCATTGGTTTGACCCAACTTTTTATTAAAAGTACACATAAAATGAACATTTTCTCTGTATAGTAAAAATTTTTCTCTTTTTGGCTTATTCCCAGGAAAACTGTGTATACACTAGCAAAATTACAGAATAGTTTTTAAAAAGGAAAATGATTGATTCCATTACATCATTTTACAAAAAATTATAAAATCGTATTTTTAATTTTATTTTTATTTTATATACCAATGACGGAACTAAATTAAAAATTTAATATGTTAAACATGATGTTTTACTAATAAATTCATTTATATTCGAAAACTAAATTTGATATTTAAATGCAACAAAGTAAATAATGTCTATGAAAGTGCTGTTCGCACTCTAAAAATATTTTCTGACATAAGAATTTATAATATAATTACAACACCTTTTCAAAATATTTTTGAGATATGTTTAAGTATTTGTAGTAATAAATATCAGGTAGTAAGTAATATAAGTAGTATAAAATAATCTTTATAAAAATTTTTATATTATAATATCTTAAAAATTTTAGAACACAAACACATAATTGACTTGACATATTTAATGACAGCATAATTAATGTGTATCAATAAATCTTATATAATTCGCATAATAAAATTAAAAGAAAATAGGTGTGGTTTATATATGTATATGAAGTACACATACCTTTAGGTAAAAATTGTTATAAAAGAAAAAAATTATATAATTTTTTTTTAATATTCAATTCAATTCAATTCAATTGAATCAAATCAGATCTAATATATAACAGAATTTCATATTTATATTTTTCAAATATTTTGTATTAAACTTATCTACACAATAATAAGGTGACTGTGAAAAACTGTGTTGGCAACAAAATTGAAATATATAGAGTAAATTAAATGTTATCATGATTCAACTCAAGTAATTCTGTCATATAATTTTGCTATACAAAATGAATTGAGTTTGTGCTTGTGCAGTTTAAATATATGTACGTACCTTAAACAATACGTTCACTGATGTCAAATAATTATTTCATAAATATTTGAAGTTTGAATGATGTTTTTTTTTTGAAAATTACAATAGTAAAACCAAATTTTTTGAAATAAATTTCGAATATTTTGAATAGCTCTGTAAAAAAATGAAATGTCAAAATTTTCAAAAATTTTTATGTCCAAATGACATTTGAATTGAATACTCACATTAGTTACCAACTATCCTAAAAAAAAACCACTCTTATTATATTGTTTTTCAAAAAAACAGGTTCTTTTTACAAAATTTGGAAACTGTTATACATTTATGTCAAAGTATGATTCAGAAACCGAAAAAGCATCAAAAAATGCCTGCCTTACTTTATTAATAATTTACAGTTATTATTAATTATTTCTTTTTACTTAATCCATATGAAATATACACAATTAACATATAAAACCAAAAATATTTTAAGAATTAAAAATGCCTAAAAATGGTAAAATTTTTATATAAATACATTATTTTATGTATGTATGTATATGCAAAAATAAAAAATCTTAACAGAAATCAAGTTAAAAAAAAATCCGCTTTAATCATTCTTTTAAAATAAATTATGAATGAATCAAAATATTTAAGATGTTCTTACCATATTTATAATGAAAATATAAAAATACAAAATTGTCATTTTTGTCACAAATGGCTACATAGTATGTACATATATACAAATAGCAATACAATTTGTAATTTGATACATTTAGAATATTATGACTTAACCATGTTTTTATTAAAATAAAATCTATAGAAATTTTTATATTTTAAATTTGTATTTTTGTACTTATATACTTGCTTATGCTAAATATCTGTATAGTAACTGAAATCTGTTTTATTTATTATATATAAAAATACAAAGACATTTTCATTTTTTTTGCTAAGAAAAAGAATTTCCTACGCAAATAAATAAATTTACATTTTCTTTAAAATAAAAATTAAAGAAAAAAAAAAAGACATTACTTATAGCAAACCCATACATCGTTTGTGTATACGGAACAATGAGTCACAGTCAGTTATTGGTTAATCCGACCCTGATATATGCAAAAGTTAAACTAAAATTATATTTTTGAACAATATTTTTTTAAAGAAGATGTAAGATTTACACAATAATATTTATTTAAAAATGTGTATAACATAATGAGAAGTGAATTTGAACAAGTGAATTTCGAAATAAATCCAATTTTTAAAATTGAACAGAAACTCTTAAGTTCGAAATAGCTATACTAAATGTTTTAAATACAAATATTCTTCAATACAAACATTTCAAAAGTATTCCGAATTGCAAAATCTGTACAGTTGTACAGAATTTATGAGAGTAAAATTGCAGCAGTCAAAAAGTAAGCGCTAGCGTCGCTTAACAGTAAAAGTGTGTCAGTGCGTAAGTAAGATTTTGCAGATAAAAAAAGTTTGCTGCGTTAAGTGTCTTCCGCATTTGAAAAAGAAAAAAAAAATTTCATGGAAAACAGTAGTGGCACAAATTGAGAAAAAATTCGGATATATACGAACAAGATGTGAAATTAATTTTGTTGAATTTAGAAATTTGAAAACTTTTAACCACACATATGTTTTGTAAATAAAATTTTGAATGACAGCTGATGTATGGCAATAGAAAAATTTGCATGTTTTTTTTCTAATCGGCTGCAAAATATTTTCTGTTCCTCAATTTCAACCCAAAAAATTTGAATTACGAGTATTCTTAATCAAAATAGTCATATCCATCATTAACACATTTGATTAAATTGTTGTTGAACAAATTTCTATTTGAATTAGTCAAAGTATTAAAAATTACCGAATTGTAACGCATTTTTACTTTTTATCGTGTCTAGTATTAAAAATAAACCTTTTCATAAATTTTCGTTTTTTTTCTACTTTCTATTTTTTTTTGCTCTTTTTGCATTACACAAAATCGAATTGAATTGAAATTTGAATTAATTTAAATATAAAATCAATTATGAATTCCATAGCATATAAGTATAAACCTAACTTGTAACGCCTTCTTATTTCCCAAATTAAAGACATCGATTTCCGGACTTTTTTTTTTCGTTTTTTTATTTTTGTTTTCCTCTCTTGCCATATATAATAAAATTTAATGTATATTGATGTGTACATTTTAATTGATATCTTTAATAATTTTCTGTTTCCTAAAATAGTTAACTTTAACTCACCACACTATATACTCTACTTATACTTATATTAATATAATAAAAAACTATTTTATGTATATTTTATGTATACAGAGTACATTCTATCAATCATTTCAACACCCAAATTATATCTAAAAAAAAATGTATGTAAATCTCATAAGTAATCAACAAAATAATGGGTGATTTTTTAAGCGCTTGATTTTTAAATTAAAAAAAATTAAAAGAAAAATTGCAAACTTGCATCAAATTTTTATTTAAATCGATGAGTCCATCTTTTCCATATATATACTCTTTAATTAGTTTCATTTATAGTATTGGCTTCAACTACATTTCAGTTTGTTCTTCGGAATATGTAGGATGGCCATAAAAGACATATTTTGGTAGCGTCAAATCGCATGATTTTGACATTCAACTGACAGGTCTAAAATATGAAATTAATTTATGACTGATTGCATTCTTGATTAACATTATTTTTGTTAAATATTAGTAATTAAAATTTTATAAATATTAGTACTCTTTCAGTCTCCATGGAAAAATGACAAACCAAAATTAGTCGGTTTGACATTGGCAATATTTCGATATTGAGACTTCCCAAATTAAAAACACAATCCCCGCCAAGCTATTAAAAATAAAAACGCAAACTGTGATGTGCAGCAATAAAATTTTTAAACACCCATTGCATGTCGACATTATATACATAATATCTCTATATGCATATCTATTTAATGTTAGTCAAAACGTTGCGTGTTCTATAGAATCGCTGCGATAAATTATATCTTTTTAAATGGAAAAAAAAATCACAAAAAAAAACAATAACAAAAATTCACATAGAGGAAAAACAAAAAAAAAACATTTTGAAACTGTAAATGAATCACAGCTTCTACATAAATACATAATCATGTATACATACATATATGTACATTCATATGCATATAGATCAGTTATGATTTTATGAAAGAAAATATGATAAACATACGTTGCATAGATATAGACTTGTACATAGAGAGTGCTAATGGCAATGAAATCAATCAGTCAGTCATTCATAAACTTTTAAGATTAAAAAATAACAAGAAAGAAAATAATCATCACAAAAGAAAAAAAATTATAAACATTTATGAAAAAAAAAAACTCAACTTACCATAACCTCAATTCTTGTAAAGCAATTTATTTATACATTTTTGTTTCTGTATGAATGTTGATCAAGTTGTGTCAAACCAATGGTTTGTAATGTAGCACTTTTCTCTTTAACAAATGAAAATACTGCTTTTAAAAGCAATCTAGCGTTATACTACATTATTAAAATCACTTTCATTCATACAAAACTATTTCCAGAATTGCATACCTTTAGGATAATTAATTTCTTCAATCTTTTAAATAAAGCAAAAAAAATTTAAAGAGGTGTTAACATAATGCTCGATTTTAAAGGTTAAATGTGTGAGTTAAGAAAAATAATTATATTTTTTATTGGCATGGAATTTACCGTTAACTTCTTACGTTTATAGACATTTGAAATAACTTTCCGTTTCGGAAATATAAGGCGCCAAAAATTCAAAATTTACAAATTTCAGGAGGGTATAACTTGAGAGGGGATGGAAACGGAAAAAAATTTTCTTTTAACGAAATCAACTATTCGTCTATTTGTTTCTAAAAGCTGATAATTTTGATTTCAGGCTCCTACAACCTGAAGTCTACAAGAAAAACCACATCAAAAATTTGGAAAAAACGATATTGAGATAACGGTAAATTTAAACGGCCATTTTGTTTTTTTTTTTAAAGTTTAACTGTAGTACGAGTATACCGCTTTTTCTAGTAACGATCTATGTACTTACATATAAAATTTAAGCTTTCTATTTTTAAGGGTATAGAAGTTTTGTAAACAGACACACGGACAGAATGAAACTAATAAGTACTTTTTTTCAAAAATTTTTTTCGCAAAAATGCTAAAAAGAAACATGTAAAATGTACGTACATATGTATGTATGCATTAAAAACTGATGAATACAAATTAAATTAAAAGGTGTTAATTATATCAGATGAATATAAAAATATTTTCATGGCAATAAAAAGACAACAAACCCGAAACCCCAGGTGTGGTTTCTTAAACCAAAATACAAATTTTTTTTAATATTTACTTATATAATATTGCAATATCAATAAACTTTTGATTTGAAATAATGCATCTGTGTGTATGCATACATATAATAAGTAGATGCAACATGCAATTTCCAGTTTAAATGTTTATTATGTTATACATACATACAATTATATATACAATAAAAATATATATTCCTCCATATATAAAAATAAAATTTAACACGTTTTTGTTTTTTTTTGGATTTTTCCTTTAGCGCATTTCTTTAGTTTGAATTTTTTTTTCTCAGTTTGTTATCTTTACAACTTTTTCATATAAAAATTTTTAATGTTATAAAAAAAACAACAAAAAAATGCATTTACATATAAGGTGAGAACAAAAATGAAGTTCAATGCATTTTGAAGAGGAAAATTAATAACAAACTGGCAATATGAACTGAACTGGTTTAAATCCAATTACATGAGATGTAGCAGAAAAAAAAAAATTGAATAAAAATTATAAACGAAGTTACAAAGTAAGAAATTATAAATTTAATGCCGTTAATATAGAATTAAAATTTTCCGTTCTTATCTGATTTTGATAGATTTACTTAAAAAAAAAAAAAATATAAAGAAAATATTCTATATAATCTTACTTGATGTTCTACGAATAAGCCTTTTAACTGTAAACAAAAATTTCTGAGTGTATATTTGTAAAAACATATTTACATAATGTATGAGAATTTTTAACTCAAAATAGTGTTTACTAAAACAGAATATTGAAATTTTTAGTGTTAAATACATTTTTATTAAAATAAATTTCGATTTCAATTAGTGCTAACTAAAATTTCATCAATAAAATACCATGTAATTTTTGTAATAAGAGTTATGTGCAAAATTGCATGAATCCAATACGACTATCCAATTAATAATAAGATAATTGATTCGAAAAGGTAACAGTTATATTTTTTTATATAAAAAATAATATTTGGGAAACATAATCAAAAATGTGTTCCATACAGACGAGACTAGTCGCAATGAAATTGTAGATATATATATGCCGTTTCTCAGTATGCCGATCAAGTCATTCGCTTGATTTTATATTAAATGACAATTATTATTGCGATTCAGTAACTCTCTCATTTGATATTTTAAAAATTATTTCAATAAAGCGGTACATTTAGAATATTAAATTAAAAATTAGTTTTCTTCTTCATTCATTTTGTCAATATATAAAAGGTCTTTGGAAACGTATGTTGGAATTATGTGATACGTACGTCATGTCACATTGGAATTTATGACTAACATCAGTTGCACACATTTGATATACTAGAAAATGGTCATAAAATTATTCTTCAAACATCCTCATTAACATAGAAAATTAATGAACATTTTGGTATTGTTTTAGTATAGAATACTTTACAAGTATTTAATAGTAATTTTAACATTAAAATTACAATATTTGACATTTTAACCGCTAAAAATTGAAAATTTTTCGTCATTTTGCAACAAATTTTTTCATATTTCTTTCTTGATATTTATATTAATGAATTTCCATATAAAGATTACAAAAGAATTTAAATTAAAAATGCAAATACCACATATACGTGCATAATAAAAATAAATATGTAATATTGCATACATTACGGCGAAATTCAAAATATCAATTTTACTTATAATTTTCAACTTTGAAGTTTAGTCTTATAGTTTTAAATTATTTGTATTAAATATTTAAAATCTTATCTGACTGCAGCCCCCCGCAGTAAGAAAAATCTGACTGCAGTAACCCCACATTTTATGCAAATTTATGCAATTTTCATTTATTTTAGCGCATTATTCGTATTGAGTTTTTTTAACATGTACTTTCAACGACATTTATTTTTTTTTTGTATGAAATAAGAAAAAAAATTCTTTATAATAAAATAATTTAATCGTGTTAATATTAAAGATAATTACATATAATTAATTTTTATATTAAATATTATAATTTTTTTAAAATATTGCTTACTTATATATATCTGCTTATATCTCCATATATACATATATATATATAAATTTTTTTTATCGCACATATTATATAGAACATCTACACATGTATATTATAATGTTCTCTATATTAATAACAGAATGACGTTTATTTTAATCACATTATTATTATATATGGTAACCTAACCTCAATTTAATTTATTGTTTATATTTTTTTTTTTTTGTTTTGCTTATTATTATGTTTCTGTCATTTATTATTTGATATAGTTTATACTTTTATTTTTATAATAATTTTTCTTTTTTGTATTTTAAAATAATTTTTTTTTTTGTTTTATAAAAATCGCTTATCAAAGTTTTCAGTTCATTTTATTTAATAAATTTTTTTGAAGGTTTCTGTGTTTTCATATTATAATAATTAATTATTACATATAAATAAATATATATATATATATATTAATTATATACAATTCATTTTTTATGCATATATATAAATTCTGTGCTGTAATTAAAACATATAATTAAATTATTAATTATAAAAATTATCAATGAAATGAAAAATGTTTTAACAAAAAAGAAACAAAAAATAGAAGAGAAAAATTTTTTTAATTTTTTAATTATGCATTTTGTATTTATTATACTTATTCATTTAATATAATCCCGGTGATATACGGGCAACTATATGCTTCAGATGAAAAGATTAAAATCAGCCCATATATTTTAAATTTTTTTTTTATTTTTGTATTGTCTTTATACTTTAATTTTTTATACTTACTAGTATTGCATTAATTTTAATTGTTTAATTCAGTTTATTAGTGTAGTTTTAATAAAAAAAAAAAATAAAGTTAATTTCATTGAATAATTTTTACATTTATATAAAATTTATAGCTCTTGTATGTTACTGACTGTTATACACTTTATATGTATATGATTATCGCATTATATGGGAGAATGTATAATTAATCATAAAATTTTTTTTTTATTATTCTTTTTAGTTATATTTTTTTTTTTTGTTTTTATATTTAATATTATGTTATTATACAACTTCCATTACAATTGAATATTAAGTACATGTAAGTATATGTACACAAGTCTATAATCAAATAATAAATCTATATATATATATATATATATATATATATATATATATATATATATATATATATATATAATTATTTTAAAATAGAATGCATGCAAATTAACAACTTTTCATTTTAACATTCTTTTAAAAATTTTTTTTTCAGTGCATGTATGTATGTATATGTTTATCACAATGTAAATTTATTTAATAAAATAAAAATATTAACGGTGTTTATAATTTTGTTCTTATTCTGTTTTTTTAATATTCTACCTTCACGAAATTTATATTTAATTTGTTCTATTCTAATATTTTGCATTATAAGAATAGAAAAATGAAACAAGCAAATGAAATTTATCTTTTTTTTTCTATTATTTTTTGTGTGTTTGTTTTAAAACGTGTTACGCGATCGGTTACTTGAATTAAACTAAAAAAAAATATTGAATTAAAACTGACAGGGTAGAGAAACGAAATAGAAAGCAAGAAAACAAAAATACAAGAGAAAAACAAAAAACAAAATAATTTTCAAAACTTCATCAAAAAATATAAAAATATAAATGTACATACAAACATATTATGAAAAGTAAAATACGAATAAAAATGTGTACAAAATACGAAATACGTATATGTATATATAAATATATTCGAAATATATACATAATATTAATATAATAGAATAATGTACAAGTTATACATACATACATACATATTAATATATTTGAAAACTTAAAGAAAAATATTAAAAAAAAAAAATAAAAGCAATACGAACACAAAATAAGAAAAACCACGCTGCGCCTTATCATCTCCTGCCACCACTATTTCCCCAGTATACATAAAATCATACCACATTATACCGCATAATATAATGTTTTTGATATTAATATTTTTAACTGTATACTATATATTCTTTATATTAATTATATTTACATGCATACATAAATTTTTTTTTTTAAATATGAGTACAAAATATACGATATACAATTTTCCCTTAAAAATATTACCATTTTTAAAATAAAAAATATGTCATGTATGTATGGGCATATTATGTATGTAAGCAGGTACAAAAATATTGTGACAACTATATATAGTGTTGCCATTATATAAAAACCATATAAGCAGCAATATCATGTACATGAGATAATCATATTCATATAATATAATTTGTATGTTTGTATGTAATTAAGTACTTAAAATGTATGTAATATTTTATTATTTTTTTTTTTTTGCTTTTTCACATAATATTGCATATGAATATGAAATAGAGAGAGAAAAAAAAAGAAAAAGAAAAGAAAAATAATTTTTATTTGCATGGGAATTAAAGAAGAAGTAAATAAAAAGAAAAAAGTAAAGAAAATAAAATCTATTGCTGACAAAACAGACAGACAGAAAAAAATAAACCTTACATTTAAGAATATTATAGGTATATATAAGAAAACAAAGTGAGCCACGCATTTTTGTTGTTGTATATTTTATTTTTTATTTTTTTTTCTGTATTTATTGTTGTTGCTGATATTAAATGTTTTTTTTTTCTTTTTTCTTATTACTTTATGATTGTGTTCAGTAATTCCGCTTTGCAATCGCTTTATATATATATATGTATATAATCTCCATTTCTTATTATTGTTATTGCTTTTTGTCATTTATTTCTCTTTCATTTCTTGTTTTCGTTATTAAGAACGATTATACATATTGTTATAAAAGCAACGAGTTACCTACATTTTAACTTTGTCTCAGCCTGTTGATGTTTTATAATAGTATAAGAATAGTAGCTTTAAAGTGGTGTTTGTTTTTTTTGTTTCTAAACTTTTATTTTTATATTTTCTTTTCTTCAACATTTTTATTTTTCCTTCTTATTCTTTATAGTTTTTATAAAAGTTTTCAACAATCAACGTGTTAATTTATTTATCAAAGTGTGTCTACAATCTACATACATAATGATCTATATGTTGCTATGTATATTATAATATTTTTAATGTAAATTTATTTTGTAGCTGAATTTTGCTTTCTTTTATTTTTTTTTCTTTAAAATTTTTTTTAAAAATACAAAATTTATCTATATTAGTTTATAATACATACTATAAATTTATGACAATTAATTTGTATTAAAATTATATTAATAGAATTTATATTATATAATGAATGATCTATCAACTCCAAAAAGTATGCAAAATTTAAAATTTTGAAAAATACATAATTAATTTTTGTTAAAGAATAAGTAATTAGTTATATGTATTATAAATGTAAAAAAATACAAATTTTAATTTCTTTCGAGAACTATATGTTTAAGAGTACCTAAGTTCTCATGTAACTTCTAATATAATATTTTCGAAGAAAAAAAAAATAATTTCGCCTAAAAGTATGCAAAATTTCAAAATTTTAAAAAGTCACCTTTATTAGATTGATATTTGTATTAAATGCAATTTTCTAAAAAATATTCCTTTTTTTTTATTTTTAGTAAAAAAAACGCCCTACACTTCTAACCTACAATTACATAAACATATACATCCATAAAAATTGTAAATATACCAAAAATTGTACCTATTTTTATGTACTTATTTTAATTATAATAAAAATTTAATGATTCCCATGATAAACATATAAATTTTTTTTTATATTAGTGGTCTGCTATCTCTATTTTAGTTTTTGTTTTTTTTTTTTATATAATTTTATTAGTTTTTTGAAAATATTTTGATGATGTCGTCTTTATGTTCTAAACATACGTATTCGTTTTTTTTTTCTGGTTTACTTCATAAAAAACGAAATTCTTAAAAATAAAAATTAAAATAAAGAAAAAAAATTCAATTTGTATACATTGTGTTGATAAAATTTTTTGATGCGCTGCGAACTATTCTCATATAAGATTACATCGTGTGTATAAAAAAAATGATGAATTTTTCATTTTATCTTTGTAATTCACACTTATTTTACATATCTTATAGATCTCACAAAGAACAATATCTTAAAGATTTCTTAATTTCTTAAAGAACATTTTATTTATTTATTGTTTAATATTTAAAACTTGTGCCATAATATTTACATACATATAATATGCCTCCAAAAAGTTAGCCTTACTTGTATGACAATATATTAAAGAATTCAGACAATATGGACTATTAATATTTGTTCAATATTATTCAATTACAAAATTAACTCATACTATTTATGTGAAAAAATTATTAAGTTATTGTATGAGAATGATTTTTTTACATAAAACGGCAAGACTCAAAATGAACATTTTATATATTATATTTGTTAAATTAACTGAGTTCAACACAATTTCTACAACAATTTCAAAATCAAGCAAATTTTGTATAGTTTTTAAAAAAATATTGCATGCCAACAATTCAACATTCAAAAAAATTCTTTCCCCACGTTATTATTACCATCATGCCAACATCTTTCACCATATTATTTGTTATGATAACAAAATATGCGCATAATAAACGTTATTTGATATTTTTCATATTTATTAATTTTTATTAAAATTATTTTCAATACTAAAACTGAATAGAATATAGAAAAAAAGAAAACGGAAAGAAATAATTTTTATATTGATAATTTTTATATATAAACCTATACATACTTGTAATACTTATGTTGTACATTTAATATTGTAAGTTCCGTAATATTAGTTTACAGATATGTTTCTAAAGAAAATGAGAGAGAAACAAATAAAATGAGGAAGTTAAAAAAAAAAAAATTTTTTTTAAAGAAAATAATAAAAATCCAAAGAAAATGCGTTAAATTTAATTCTTCTTTTCTAATATAAATATACAAGCTTACATACGTACATATATATTAAGTAAATATTGCGGTTATGTTTACACATAAATATTAAATTAAATTGACCACCAATAAATGCAAAATTTCAATGTATATAGAATTTATTTGTATTATTTTTGTGCATTTTAAACATATTTATTAATTTATGAATGTGTAGGTAGATACAATATTATAAAATAATCTAAATATGCAAAAAAAAATTTATATTTGTATATGAGAAATGAAATAATATTATAAAATAGAAAATTTTCTGACAGCCAATCAGTTATCGATATTGTTATACTTGTACTTTTATAATGAATTTTACTTTTTTTCTTTTCTATATAATAAAATTTTCGAATATGTTATGTGAAATTAAAGAAATAGAAAATAATTTAGAAGAAAACCTACATAATACATATATGTATATGTATGTATATATATAAATTATATTTTGTATGTTGCATTATATTATTAGTTTGTATTACATATTAACCTTGTTTTTCGTTTTTTTTTCTCTGTTTGTTATAATTCTTAAAGTAGCACATTCTACTACATCTTTTCATATTTTATTATACTTCCATACTTTTATATACATACACATGTACATAATATGCAGATAAAAAATTTTTACTCTTATAAAATTTAGCAACGAAACGGTGTTGTATGCACACACAAATTGTATTTTATTTTGTACACCTTGTGGTAAACACATTACCGAAATGTCAAAATATACTTTGTTGTCAAATATGCAATTTTCTATAATGTTAATATAAATTTTATTAATTTTTATTAAAATATGATGGAAATTGTATTTTTTTTTCATTTTATTTTGCATTTGTTTAAATAATCTACACTATACAGAAAACAATTTCACTGTTTCTATTTTTTCTTTAAAATAGCGATAAACTTTTTTCTTTTAGGTTAGATGATTAGACGGTTTCAGCCATTTTATTATTTTATTTCCATATATTATATACATTATTATAAACACAAAAAAAAAACAAAACAAAATATAAATGACGCCAATAAAAAAGTGAATACAAAGGCCTAAAGGTTGCCTCTAATGTCAAGATTTTATTTTTATTTTTTTCAATGTACACTCTATACTTTTATTTTTCTTTTTCCTTTAAAATTTCAAAAATTTTATTAAAAGTGAATAATTAATCTATTTATTATAATATGTGCATTACTGACATACATATGCGTAACAAATATATATGTATATATGTACATATATAATTAACAGTTTTGCAAGTTTGTAGTAAGTATTGCAGAATAGTAAAAATATGCTTGTCATTTATGTTTTACTTTTTGACATTTTGTGCATATTGTAGTTTAGTAGACATATTGTTTTTGCAGAATTTTTTTTTCTATTAATTTTGAGTAGATTTTATTGTAGAATTTATTTTTAACTTTATCAGTTTATCTATTTTATTAAATATATTTATTTTATACACAGCCAATTGAATTATATGTAAAATAATAAATAATAGAAACAATGAATTTTAATGGAGGGCGAATTCATTAAAATATTAAAATTTTTCAACAACTCTTTTATTGTTTTAAACTATAATTAATTGAAAAACACATATAAATAATTGACAAGTCTATCATATTTCAATATTATAATTATACAAGTATTCTAGTATTATGCATATATGAATATAGATACTCGTAAATATGTATAAGCAAGCAGAATTAAAATTTTCAAAATTTGAAAATTCAAAAATACTAAAAAGAAAAAATCACTTAAGAACCACACAAATTCAATATAGATAAATAAGTATATGTAGGTACTTTAGAACTTGTGTAAGAATATTAAATTTCGTCATTAATTCACAGGGTGTGACAATGACAGGCCTTGACTATTAATAGAACCGGTAAAATAAATTAAAAAAAAAAAAATTTTTTTTTTCTTCCAAACATAAAACAATTTTGAATATTATTTCATGTTTTGTTTCAGAATGTTCGTACATAACATGGCACATAAAATGGGAATCAAATGTTGTATGGCCTTTTCTATATATGTACGGCAAAAACTGAAAAAAAAATACTAACCTTAAAATAGAATAATTAACTCAAGGCAAAGAAATGTTTTATTTTTTTTTTGTATACTTTAATATTTTAACATAGAGTTCATTGTATATATGCAAATTATCTGTATATAAGCTCTACAAAATTTTACGAAATATTCAATTAATTTATATACAATATTTAAACAAACATGTTACTGTATAGGTTAGGTATTTTTTAAGTTAATGATATATTCCAGGTTTTTCCACTACTGCAGTCTGGTTTCGAACTAACAAATACAAAAAGTTCTTTTGTACGGAACGGATAGGAAAGAAATTCAACACACATTTTAGTTGAATTTGACATAACCTTACAACAATATTGCCATACTCTGCTCTATAACCTATACATATAATTGAAACTTTCCGATCTATGATATATGACACATGGTTATTAAATGCAAATAATGACATTTATATAAACAACATTTAAAATTGTCAGTCATAAATACAATTGACAGCAATATAATATAGTTGCATTATAAATTTAAATCCAATTATTTATATTTATTCAATTGAGTTTAATTTTAAGTTGTAAATGAATTGAAAAACAAAAATGAGTTGCAATAAATAATTTTTTATGCAATTCTTTTTTTAAATATTACATTTAATTAAAATATAATAATTTTCTATACAATTAATTAATTATTATACAATGATTGGTGTAATATTAATCATTGTAATATAACATTAATAAATAAATAAATTTTCTTTAATACTTAAAATTATTTTTTACAAATAATAATAAATCATAATACATTTGACTCAATTACATGGTATATTTAAATAAAAGAAGAAAAAATATTAATTTATCATTGTCTTAGCATACATCCGTTCCAAAATGAAATAGAAATTTTCAATATTTTTTATATTTTTCGAAATTGTCAAAATATTTAATTATACATGAAATTTTTTTATTACATGTGTATATACCTAATATGATGTATATATGTATGTATGTATATATATAAGCGACGAAGCACATTTTCTTATTTCGATTCAAATATTAATTTTTAAGTGGTATATTACTTAATGATCGTGCTAACTCGAAAATTTCTTTTTCTTTCAATAATATTGTGTTGAATATTATCATTTAAGTTTGTCATTGTATTCATTGACACTTCTCGTTTTATCGACTCCTTCCTACCCCCCCCCCCCCCCCCCCTCCTTTCTTTTCTGAAAGCATAATATAAGATTTCAATATAAGTATTCAATAATATGTATACAAAAATATAAACAAAATAAAAACTTATCTCTTCCACTTTACATATTTAAATCACTTTATATTTTGATAATCTTCATTTACAATATTATAATTTATAAGTATTTGAAGTATTTGTGTAGCAAAATATTGTGATGCACTCTTACTCTTGTATACATTTTTTTATTTTCTTTTTAAGTATGTAATTCAACAAATCTGTAAGTATTGTTCGACATTTTGTATTTAAAATACAAATGAAGAGCGGGTCTTTGTTAAAGGGAAAAATTTTAAACGCAAATGTAATTACTTAATTTCCAATAATTTATTAACTCTTGTATCTAGATTAATTATAGTGACATACTATATTGGATTTAATATAATAATATGCAACAGCAAATTATGCGTAAAATTATAAAATTAAGAATATTCAAAGGCAAGTTAATTATGAATAATAATTAATTGAATATTTTGGTTTTTAGCTTTTATATTTAATTTAATGTTAAATAATGTGTGATAATCGCAAATTATATAAAATGTTAACAAATCAAACGCTCTAGTATAAATTTATTTAAATATTAAATTAATAAAATAGGCTCTTCTGACTTAAATAATGAAATTTGTTTTTCTGTACACCAAGTCAGACTAGCGAAATACCATCAGAACAAAAATTATATTTAAAAATTTATTGATCAAAAAATTATTATTATGCTATATATATGAACTTTATGCTTTAATGAATATGCATAATAAAAACAGAAAATTAAGAAGAAATAAAAAAAAAATACAAAAGCGGAAGAAAAATCCTCTCCAATTTTAAAGGAAAATTCTTCAAATTACTTCTTAAAATTGAAAAACTCCCAGATACTCAACAGTATAATTTACGACGACAATATAAATAATACGAGGTATATTCAAAAATTTCTTAATTTCAGTTTTTGTTTTCATATTTGTGTATCGTAACTACATGCATGTATATAGGATCTTTTTTCTCAATCTGTCAACATTTTCAATATTTTGACATTTATTTGAATAATGTGAACCAAATTTAACTTTTGTAGAATTTTTACATTTTAATTGCAAAAATTTTAAACAACTCATGTGTAACAAAAGGTCATTCTGTAATTACCATCTGGAAGAAAAGTTTCTAATTTTAGGAAAATATAAAATTTAATTTAATTTTAAAGTACAGTTTTAAATATTTTTTAGAAAAATAAAATTAACATTGTAGTTTGAATTATTTTAAAAATAAATATTCATGATGATTAAGTTTAAATTTAAATTCTATTATTGTTCTTTTTCGTGTTATTTTTATTTAAAACTTTGAAAATGCCATTAAATACACTCACCAACAACCTAAAAACCATATAAATTATATTATAATAATTTATCAAAATTAAAATTGCATATTTATAGGAGCAATACCACAGTAATATATGAAATTTATTTTCATAAACAACACATACAGTGTATTAATATACAAACATGTTTAAAAGACTCAATGTAATTAATTTCAAATATTCAGCGAAATTATGCAAAAGTCTACAAAATATTAAATTGAAATTTGAATTCGAGGATAACCGGAAAATTTATTACCTACAGTTTAATAATTTTCGCAAGTAATTTTCAAAGCAATACTCTTCTATTTTGACAATACAATTATTGAAATATTTTAATTGTATTACTGAGGCTGCTTCAGACAAAATAAATTAAAAGCAAAACTTCTCATTCAAATATTTTGCTGGTGTCTATCATTTTTAGACATTCCTCATAATTTTTTATTTTTTTTTTTTTCAAAATACTCAGGCATTTTACATATTATACTTGGGCTATACACAATATAGAATATACTTTGAGTATAAAAAAAAAATAATAATAATATTTTGATAATAAACAAAACCCGGTGAAGTTTTTTCAAGCGGCTAAGTAATTTTGTCGCGCAAAATTTAATTTTCCTTCGTTTTTGTTTTGCGCTTCTTTCTAAATATTTTTTTTTTTGTTTTGTATATTTTTAATGTTATTCAATATAATGTTAATATAACTTGAAACTCTCTATCATATATATATATATAAATATTTCTTACATTATGTATATTTCTTTGCCGCTGCAATTTAAGTATTTAATATAATATGAAAAAAGAAGCAGACAAACAAACAAACAGGAAGAGAATATCTTCCCTCAAACACAGAATATTTAACTTTTTTTTTTGATATTTCACTATTTTACACTTTTTTGCTGTTGAATCTGACAACACAACTTAAAAATGCAGTCATTTCAATTTTTTTTTGTTCTTCTTTACTCACTCACTCACTATATAACGTACTTGTATATAGACTCGTAGGTATACTCGAAAAAAGACAAAATTTTGAATATAAAAATAAAAAAAAAGAGAACAAAAAACAAGAATTAAATATTTTAAAATAAATTGTTGCGTTTAGTGTACACATTATATGCACATTATTTTCTGTTCACCACCCGGTAATTTCACTGAACTCACAACAAAAAACAAAAAAAAAAAATTTTTTTTTTAATCAGCGTTTTATTTTTTAGCGCTTGTCTTTAGTTATTGCAATATTTTGAAAAAAAAAAAAGATAAGTGTGAGAAAATTTTCGAAATAATTTTTGTCAGAATATAAGGTATCTTCTAAAATATATATATATGGAAATGCGATGCGATATCCTTGAAGATCTCATATACACAAATAATATGTAAGATCATATACGTATATATACGTTATATGCCGTTTCACGTAAGACGACGTATATGTACGCAAATATGCACATTCATATTTTTTTTAGATATTATATTTTAAATTTTGCTTATTCATTATTTTTATTTCAAATTTTTATATCATATATAAATATTTAAGAATCGCATGCGACTGAAATTTAATCATAATATCAAAAATAATTCATAAATTTATTTATAATTCAATTACATACATACATATATATATATTTTTTGATTATTTTGACATTTTAATTCTAGTAAAGTTTATTAACTTAATTGCAATATTTATGTACAATACAATTAATTTTATAATTAATTTAATAGAATAAAAAAAGTTCATATAAGCATATTGTGGTATTGTTTAAAAATTCAATAGCATTTCATTCAAAATTATATACATGATTAATAAGCGAAATATTAATTAAATTATAAAATTAAAAGAAATTATCAATGAATAATAATCATAACGTAAGTGAGATCAATTTTCATTTTATAAGCAAGAAGAATTTTTATTTCCAGATTATTATTACAAAATCAAATTTTTTGCATACGAGCCAAATAGATAATCAATAAAGAAAAATGTCAGCACAATATTATTGTAACGTCAAACTGTCAAATAATTAAGCGTTGCGAAAATGTTTTAATTACTGTTAATCAATTTACATGTGTTAAAGAAAATGTACTTTAGTAAATAACAAGTGAAAAAGAGTTTTATACTCCCTATATAATAATAATAAAGAATAAAAAATAATTGACATTTAATGATATGTCAAAGTAATCATTTATAAAGTCACAAATAAGAATAAATCGCTTAGTTAGAGTATCATGTCCGGTAAAATTTACAAAAAGCAATTAAAGCAAATTTCTTTTTCCCCATTTGATTTTATTAAAATGTTAATGACATTTTATTGAATTTTCCATTTTGATTTTTCTTTCTTTGCCTATTTTTTTTATCTTCTTAATTTAACGCTAGAAGAGGAAAATAAAAAAAAGTTTAATATTCGGAGCATTGATTTTGAAAATAGAAAAAAATATTTATTTTCGATTTTTTTCAAATATTTTTTTTTTTTTGATATGTTTTCGAAAAAGTACACACTTATATAAAATTCAAAATGACTCACATTGTACTTAGATACTTGTATTGAAAAGTATTGAAGGAAAAATAATAAAAGACACAATATAAAAGAAAAACTAAATAGGAATGTCTTTGAAAAATAAAAAAAAAAAATTGTATATGAAATTTTAAATATAAACACATGCATATATACAAATTAACTAAAATATATACTAAATAAATAAATTCTATTTAAGTATGTCTGTAAGCACATTTTTAATTTTTTCTTTAAAATTAAATTTAGAAAAAATCCGGAAAAAAATGTGTCTCGGAAAATCTTCTAAAAAATTCTTGGCATTCAAAGAAAGTGAAAAAAAGAACGAATTTCGTATTATTTGTTTTTTTTTTTCATTTTCATTTTCAATTTATTCACAGACATCATGAAATTTTTCATTTGTCATGAATGACCAATCCATCAAATTAACTTTAAGTTCGAGGCAAGTCACCAAACAAAACACAAAAAAAAAAAGCTAACACAAAATATTTTTTAAAAGGAAATTTAAACATTCTCAGAAATTAGAACGCTAAAAATTTTCATTAGAAAAGAATTTAGACCAATTCGACTAACTAATCTTATAATAAAATTTTTTATATTTAATTGTGTTTGAAAATAAAATTATAAATTGTATAATGTTAAAATTTTTTGAATTTCTACAAAACTTGTTTGCAAGTCAAAAGCTGCAAACTATTTTATACAAATCCTTATTTAATTAATGTTAAATTCTAAAAAAATCAAAATTAAAAAATGGAATTATTTATAAAATAAAATTCTCTATCCCAAATTACTTGCCAAGCAAAATGTAGCTTATGGTAACGGCCAGTCTACATCAATTCTAAAGTTGACGTTAAATTCAACAAACAAAATCTTTATAAAATACATCATATTCAAATCATAAAAAACTATTTTATAAATATTCAATTAAATTTTTATAGTAACAAGGAGCGTGTACTGCCAGAGTGCTACCCTAAGACTAATACTCAACGTTTTGCCAACAATACTCCTACACATCAATAAGACCGTCGATGCTCTTTCGATCACCCAGTCTATATGAGAAATCTAGGAGAAGTGATCATCTCGGGTTGTCTCCAAATAGTTAAAATCTCTGGAGTACGAAATGCGCTCACGAAACAAAATGGTACTTTTTAATCATTCCTTGCTCCTACATTTTGTGAAGGCAAACAGTGCACTACGCTCTACGTTTTTTAGCCCTTTAGTTTTTTAGCACCAATCTTCTACAATCCCTAGATTCTATAACAGAAGATCAGAAATTGCCCTTTGATATTTGACCCAGGCGAAGAAAACCACGTTATCAGCGTAGCTCCCCGTTTTAGAGGACCAACAATAATGTCATCCACTACTATAAACCATAGAAGTGCCGAAAGAATCCCGTAAGCATCTTTTGCAGCGGAATTATAGAGCGTGTCATCATGTATGGCGGACTTAATAATCCTATTCTGTAGCTTACGGTCAATCCACCCACGCGTTGTCGAATTGATACGACATCGGTGCTGTGAGTCGCGCAGATGATAATAAATGGAGTGTTTTCAAACGTCGCCACAATGTTAGGAAAGCATTCAATTGCCACTGCTCTAGTGAGTTTTCGATGACCCCCAATAATAATTTCATATATAAGCTAATTTGAAAGCAATATATTTGCAGTCTCCTATTTAACCTTTAGAGTAACTTAATAATTAGATAGATTTCAATATTAACAATAGAGATGACAGAAAAAGGAAATCATTATTATAATAATTACTTCCATATTTATTAACAGTCTCTTGCTCTTATTTTTTAATAAATTTTTTATGCAGAATTTCTTTTGTGTTATAAACAATAATAACAAGTTATACTGAACTTATTCTATAAGTAAAATGTAATACAAGTTATAAACATCACAATATAAATTAAAACAATTTTTTCTTCCTGAATTTTAAACTTCTTTTCATACAAAAAAAAAAAACAGAAAAATCAAAAGAAAAATAAATGAATTGCCGTACAAATTAATCGACATACTTGCTCTCACATACACACACACATAAAAGTATAAATTATATTATAAGAAAACAAAATGAAAAATGCATCAAATTCAAGGAATTTCTCTAGTCTTTTTTTGGTTATATGAAATCTAATTTTATCCTCTTTTATAGAAATATAATTTATTTCAACATTATATACGTTTGTACATACAAGAGTTTAGTATATAATATAATTACTTTAGATAATAAATAATCTAGAAAATTTTTACACTATTTCACATTTTATACTACGAGTATATGGTATAGGTTTTAAAGATCATGTTCTTTCGAAGTTATTCAATAATATTCTCTAGAAATAGGATTTCTAGTTTTATAAAAAAATAATAATAATAATAATATTATAGTATGAAGGTATACTTAAATAGAATATTATACAATGTTGTATATGTATAATATGTCAAGACAAGATGCCTTTAAAATATATAATGAAAGAAAATTAATAATTCTAAACTGGTTCGGCAGAAGTCATTTTAATATATACAACCGAACATAAAATGTTCTGCATTAAATTAGATACTGTTTGGGTATTTGAAACAACCTTATGCACTTGTTATACCATCATCGAAAAATAACAGATTTTTCAATATTTTATTTTTTTGCTTTTCTCATTTATCCTGTATATGATAAGCGTAAATGAAAAAATCAATGACCTCAAAATTTACCATTTCTGCAACTATATATGCATATGTATATACGTCATATAACACAAACGAAGTTATACACTTAAGTACTTAATATAGGAACTTTACATATAAAATGCATTGTGAAATATTTAACTATTTATACAGATTAAATAACATATGCCTGTATATAAGTATATATAGTATATATTTATAGGTATATTAAAATTGTATTCAAAAGAATTTATTTGGTATGCACTGTGATCATTTACTTTGCTATTGTAGAAAATATTTATGCTTATGATATCAAATTAACTTGTCATATTATTAATTTTCTTTGTTAAATGCAATTATTGGAAGAACGTTAAAAGCAAGTGTAAAAATTTAAATGATTATAAATGTTTTGTGGTGTTATAATTTTAAATTCATATGTTCTATATTATATATTAACCGTTAGAGTGCCGATCGTCGATAATCGTCGATTCCGCAGGCGTCACTTCCCACACACGCTCCCGCGTACAATGCGCATTTACCAATCGTGTTTTTTCTTCACACCGTAAACCTAATTCGTGTTATTCTTTGAAGTACATATTTTTTTGCAAATAATATTTTATTTTATTGATATTCAACGATTCTTATACGTAAAATATCGCGGTCAAATACTTCGCGAAATTTCTCGTCTGAAACTTGTGATAGTTCGAGAGATGATTATACTGACCAAAGTAATGATGTGTCGCTGTGTGGTCTGTAGTCACAAGGATGGTACGGGACTACGTCGATCAACTGCATTCGGTGTAAGAAAGGGGTGCACACCGAATATTCAGGAAAACGCAATTGTTAATTTTTTTTATTTCATGTTTTTTTTTTTCTTTTTTTTTCTAAATAAAATATTGTGTTCATTATATTGTTTACTTTATTTCAATAACTACTATAACTCTTCAAAAAAACACAGAAAAAATCAAGAAAATCGGTTAATTATCGATGAAAATTTAGAAGTTTTTAGAAAATGATTTTTTTTTTTAAAGTCATTTTTTACACGACATTTTGAGGTAAAAATATGCAAATATTTGGCACTCAAACGGTTAAAGTTTTATCAGTGATTCTTAAGCGGTTGGCCCAGACTCTTATGACGAGGGGACTGGCATATTACAGAAAATTTTCTTGAAAATTATAATATGTAATGAAAACAACCCTTAAATTGCAATCCATAAATAATTAGTTAAAACTAATTCAAACGCATATTGCATTACATTAGACAGAGCATTCAAGCAGATTGCATTACAATAGACAGAGTTTCCTTTGGATACATTGTATGATCTTCCTATAAGTATAATATAGGTGATAACTAATACTCTATACTTTTCATTTCAAAATGGTAGAATTTTATATTGTATGTAATACTCGTATTTTATGTAAAATTTCTGTATAAAAATTCATTTTTGTTCACGAAATTGACTAATTAACATTAGCAACTGTATACAATAAAAATTTTCTTAATGTAAAAATATTTTAATTCTTAATCAGTAATATGCAAAATGTAAATTCTTAATTTAAATTAAGTAGTAAAGAAAAAATCCAATTACCATTAGATTTACATAATTTTTACATCACTTTTCAACATCATAAATAAAAATTAATTATTAATAATGCCAAAGAAATGTTAGAAATATTATTCTTTTAAAAAATCTTAACACAGGTGTACAACTTGTATAATATTATAAAAAATGTTTTAATTAATCTATATATATATTCATATATATATTTTAAATTAATTAATTTAATTATAAAATATCTTAATATTTTAATTATAGAATTAAATATAAATTAAATGTTTAAAATTAAAAATTTAATTAATCTTGTAGTTTAATTTGCATTAATTAATTTTTATAATTATAAAATGTTAATTGAAAATTATAACATCTGTTTTTTGAATACGCATATCTGCACACTGTTTCTGTTATATATTGACATACATATATAAATTACATATACTTATGTATATTAACGCAAGTTGTGAAAACCCGTGAATAGACAGTTTTTTAATTTTGTCTGTCATATTATACTTTATGACATAAAATGACAGAAGAAAATAGTTTTTAATTCTACTCAATTCCGCTAGTTTTATTAAATTTTATACTTATGATATCAATAAATATTCTGTAAATATTCAACATATTGCAAGATTTGATGAAATAATAATGTAAGAGTTTATTAGTAACTTTGTAAATTTTAATAAGTAATAAGTTTTAAATATAATTTTCTTCTAGTTTTTTGAACTACACTCAGTGGAGAGCTGGAGCCAACTCGGTATAGCTAGCGCTAACCTTTTATTAATTTACATATAACAATTTGTGAGCCGATTGTTGAAAACAATTTGGAAATTAAAAAAATTAAAACAAAAAATTCGAAATGCCTCTAGTAGCCAATTTACCTAAAGTCATGCAGCACCAAATACATAAAAGAAAAAAAAGCTTAAACACGATTTTTAAAAATTTTGAATCGGTACACACTTTATTTTTGAATAGAAACAGTGAAAAATAGCCAAAAAGAATATATTGTGCGCTATAAATAATTAGTTTACATGGCCAGAAAAAATAAAGAAGAACTGTATTCAGAGTATCAGACTTGACTTTGGCAATAAATTGGAATAATGCATAAAATTCAAGGTAAACACAAGTTAGAAAAAAAAACACTTTTTTGTATATTATTTCGTTTATGAATTTACAGGATGGGGTAATGCCAAAATGCCAAAAATGTGCAATTGATTCGCTACGCCTACTAAATTGCAAAATTCTAATTTAATAAAATTTATCTACTTGTATAATGTGAGGTAAACAACTATTGTAAACTTATCTAAAAAGTTTTCATTTTAAATTACATATTTATTTTAAAAATGCAATTTCTATAATTAAGTGCAATTTTGAATTGGTAATTTTTTCTTACAGCTTTACACTTAAAACTTATTTTGTTTTTATTGCAGCACATACGGAACTAGTTGCATGTAGGCGAATGATAGGTGTATACAAATGTAAAATACACTGTTTTCTTAAATTGCACAATTTAAGAAAACAGTGTATTTTTTTAAAATTAAGTCAATATAATTTAAAGCAGTGAAAAATAATTTTAACTCATTATTTGCTCAAATATCCGGATTTGTTTAAATATCACCCAAATTGTTGTTCTCATGAATTTCTATCATATATTGCCACATTCTATAATGTATTAGTGATCACAAAAATCATGCAGAATAACCATTCTCCTTTATGTTTATAAGTCTTCTTGAAAAATTCAAAAAATTTTTTAAGTACTACTTTATTATGTGAGCATTATTTAAATTTTGATAATATTAGCTACAACTACATATACGAGTAGGTTAGCACGAAATATAAATAAAAAAACAAAACAAACTGTATAAATAATAAATCGCCAAATTTGACAAATGGTTCTGTATACATAAATATGAAAATTGTTATACTATTCATGACAATTATCAAATTTTCTTTAATTATCAAATTATTAAGCTTTTAAGTAACTTTTGTTTTAAACGTAAATGGTTAACAAAGAAGAATCAGAATCGAGTCACAAATTGGGATCCTGAAAATCTTCTTTTTTCGAAAAGCAATTTGCTATAATTCAATCACGAATCATTGAATTTTCTCAATCTAATTATTGAGTTCTTATGAATGAATAAAATGTGAGAACAAATCACGAAAAATATTTCATAGAGATATTAATAGTATTTACATACAGTTTTCTATATGATTCTATAACATTTAACTATGACTATTGTAAAATAAACTAAGGTTTAATCTCATAAATTGGCTATAAATATTAAATTAAAGTTAAGAATTTCATGTCATTAAAAAAATAACATTGAGCACCCCCTCTGAATGTGAACAAATTACATATAATGGCAAAATATTTTCGAAAAATTATTATACAATTCCTTTCTCATAAAATAATTTAAGAAATCCGAAAATTCTTTATTTTT
Source organism: Condylostylus longicornis (assembly GCF_029603195.1). Lineage (NCBI taxonomy): Eukaryota > Metazoa > Arthropoda > Insecta > Diptera > Dolichopodidae > Condylostylus > Condylostylus longicornis. The sequence continues at coordinate 657,476 of NW_026578092.1, forward strand.
TCAACTTCAATTTTCACGCTTATATTTTCATTTTTATAATGTCATTTTTTCTAAAATCCAATCGTAGTACAAAGAAACTCTAGCATATGAATCAGGTTTATTAGATCCACAAGTTTTTGCTACTAGACTTGCAACACCTATCAATTTTCCATTATAAGTGGCTGGACCACCTGAATCACCTTGACAAGCACCAGTACCAGCTGGATGATCCAAGCATACAATTTGTTTAAAACCTAATCCACTCTTTTTATCACATTGTTCCATTGATAAAACAACAAGAGTTGTAAATTTCAACACTTCTGATCTTTTACCATCATTTGCGGTTTTACCCCATCCAGAAATAGTTGCAGTTGAACCAATTGGAGCATCTTCCTTATCCATTTCAATTTCTTGAATTTTTGGATTATATTGTAATGGTTCAGAAAGTTTAATAACTGCAACGTCATTTAAATTTAATGAACGAGAATATTTTTCATGAAGGTAAATCTCCTGAGCTTGTCGTACTTGACCATCAACTCCTATAATATTTGAACCGGCTCGAACAGAAATTGAATCAGCAGAAATTCTAAAACAGTATCATGACACATATACATGTATTTTTGTAATAAAATAAATATTTCAATAAATTTATTAAATTTAATCTTACAAACTTCCATCCGACCAAGTAACACAATGACCGGCTGTTAAAATATGTCTTGGGCTAATAATTGAACCGCCACAAATATGATTTGTATTCAATTGTAAGGATATTTGATACGGAAACTGTCCTTCCAACGCAATATCACCACCAACAATTCGTGGATTTATTCTAGCATTTGTAACCGCTACTATTCCTAATAAGACAAGATAAATAATTTTGCTACACATTTTGCAGGAATCAATTGTTAAGTATTCAATTATTAAGTTTTGGAGGTCAGATCAAATAAAGTACTAAATTTTCAAAATCAATTGAGTGCCTTTTATAGTTTTTCAAATTTTTTTTTTTCAAGTATCTTCCAAAGAATTCAATAAAATCAAATTATACAATATAAAATTTAATTATACCAACAAATAATTAGTATAACAATTAAAAATATTTACCTTTTTCTTGGATACATAGATACATTCATATTTAGAGTACAGTTTGAAAATAATTTTAATTAAGAAGACATAAGATAATATAAACAATCAAAACAGATTGTATAAACATTGTGTGATAAGCTAAAATTTGACAATATACTGCTAGTGCTCCTATTATAACAGTAATATAATTATATTTTCATAACATTAAATGCAGTGGTGTTAATTCGGTAATTACCATGATTATTAGGGCGTAGTACCTGATAATATAGTGAACTCAATCCTTTATTTTTTCTCTTTTTTTATACTTTCTATATGTGGGGCTCGATTTTATGTCATCTCTGATTGAAGGAATAAGCTTTTGTTAACATATGTCACTATGCTAGGTGAGTTGACGATTTCAGCCAATTCTCCTATAATTCTAACTTTCATATATAGGCTAAATTCGTGTACAACAGAAAGTTTGAATCAGTTAGGCGTCTGTTGCGACATTTTTATTTAAATTTATCAATTTTCAATGAAAATATGTCTAAGAGAGTGCTTAAAGTCAGACACTATTTTTATACTTTTCAACTTATCTTCTTTTGATATTATTTTTTTCTTTATTAACATTTTCTCTTATTTTTACAAAGACATTTTTTCTTTAATCCAATCATAATACAAAGACACTCTAGCATATGAATCAGGTTTGTTAGAAGCACATGTTTTTGCTACAAAACTTGCAACACCTATCAATTTTCCATTATATGTAGCTGGACCACCTGAATCACCTTGACAAGCACCAGTACCAACTGGATGATCTAAACATATAGTTTGTTTAAAACCTAATCCACTCTTTTTATCACATTGCTCAATTGATAAGACTTTCAAAGTTGCAGTTTTTAAAACTTCAGATCTTTTACCACCGTGTGCTGTTTTACCCCACCCTGAAATTGTTACAACTGCACCAACTGGAACATCTTCTTTATCCATTTCAATTTCTTGAATTTTTGAATTATATTCTAATGGTTCTGCAAGTTTAATAACTGCGACATCATTTAAATTCATTCTATATTTTTCATGCACATAAACTTCTTGGGCCTGTTTTACTTGACCATCAATACCTAAAATATTTGTGCCAGCTCGAATAAAAAATGAATCAGCTGAAATTCTAGAATTTTATAATTTTAGTTTACTTAAAAAATTTTTCCTCATGAGTGTAAAATTATAAGAAAAAATATCTTACAAGCTTCCATCCGACCAAGTTACACAATGAGCTGCTGTTAAAATATGTCTTGGCCCAATAATTGAACCACCACAAATGTGATTTTTCCTTAATTGTAAGGAAATTTGATATGGAAATTGTCCATCTTTAGCAAATTCTCCTCCAACAATACGAGAACCTATTTGAGCATTTACAATTGAGAATGCTACTGATAATAAAATATAAACAATATTGCCAACCATTATTGTAATATTCAATTATGGACCTATTGAAATCTGATTAAATGAAATACTACATCTTTAATTAACGAGAAGAGTAGCTTTTATAACATTTTACATTTTACTTGTCAAAAGTTTTCAAAATTAGATAAGAATGTCATTTATATATTATATTGACACAAGTGTTTATTATGTCCGAAGTATAGGGAGCATATTTACAACTTGAAAATATTACATAACAAAAATTTTTATTGGTTTAAAAATTAAATCTTTTTGAAAAAATTTTAATATTTGAATGTAAAAAAAAAAAAAATGATTACTGAGAGGGAAGAATTTTGTTTCCTACTTCTTTATCAGTTTTCAGGTAGAATTTCTACAACTTTAACCTAGCTTCAATTACAAGGATTTTAATCACAACTAGAAATTTTAAATATTGAAGACTAGCGAATATAAATCAAATAAGAGAAGTAAACCCCTTCTACTTAATTTTCTGTTTTTCTAGTTCAAATAAGGTTTTTGGCAAATTGAAAATATTATGAATACTGTTTCAATTGCTTCTTTCAACTTCAGTTTTATCTTGTACAAAAATTATATTTTTATTTTTCACTTGTTCACAAAGACATTTTTTCCTTAATCCAATCGTAATACAAAGAAACTCTAGCGTATGAATCAGGTTTGTTAGAAGCACATGTTTTTGCTACAAAACTTGCAACACCTATCAATTTTCCATTATATGTAGCTGGACCACCTGAATCACCTTGACAAGCACCAATACCCGCCGGATGATCCAAACATATAGTTTGTTTAAAACCTAATCCACTCTTTTTATCACATTGCTCAATTGATAAGACTTTTAAGGTTGCAGTTTTTAAAACTTCAGATCTTCTACCATCATTCGCAGTTTTACCCCAACCTGAAATAGTAACAATAGCACCAACTGGAGCATCACCTCTATCCATTTCAATTTCTTGAATTTTTGAATTATACTCTAATGGTTTAGAAAGTTTAATTACTGCAACATCATTTAAATTCATTCTATATTTTTCATGTACATAAACTGCTTCCGCTTGCCTAACTTGACCATCAACACCTATAACATTTGTACCAGCTCGGATAGACATTGCATTAACAGGACGACTACAAATTTTTAAATTGTATATATGAATAAATTTCAAATTTTATTTATAGGTATTTGTGAAAATTGATTATTAAAAAGAGAAAAATTTTAATTTTATCTTACAGAACACCATCTGAACGAACTACACAATGGGCTGCTGTTAATATATGTTTTGGACCAATGATTGAACCACCACAAATATGATTTTGATTCAATTGTAAAGAGATTTGATATGGGAATTCTCCATCTTTAGCAAAATCTCCTCCAACTATACGTGAACGTATTTGTGCATTCGAAATTGCAAATATTAACGATAATGTAACAAGGATAGTAATTCGATTGAACATTTTGAAAGAAGAGTATTTAATTATTGGCTAACTTACTGAAGTTAATTTAAATTGAATACTAAGTTTTTTAATAGTATATTAACCCTTTTTATAATTTCAATCATATTTAAAACTAAATGAAAATGCAACTAAATTATTGATACAGCTGTTTAGGATAAAGCAATTACATGAAATTGTTTGTTTATGCATTTGAATTTTTAAATTATGCAATTATATTCAAAAATTATTGTCGGAGATTATTCAGATTTTCTCCATTACTTTAAAATTCAGTAATGAATTTCAGAAATCCTAAAAACACTTTTTTATTTGTTTCCAATATAATTTAAAGATGGATTGTCCTGTACATGGCATGATAAAGAAGTTTTTTCTTTTTTATTAAATGAACATTCAAAAGACGGAAAGGTGCATCGGAAGCTCTAAAATCGATGACAACATATTTGGGAATATAAAATGTTCGCGACGTAGATCTTTTATGTATAAAAGACTTAAGCGATTCAAGAACTAATATAAATTAATGAAATCAGTGAAAAACGCGTCCTAACAACTGCATTAGAAATATGATTTGAAAATTTCATATCACATTTCCCGATATGAGGTATCTTTGAAACGCAGTAGTCGGCTGTAGGCAAAATAGCAACTCTTGACTTGTATGAGAAAATTTAATATAAGAATATTAATTGAAAAAAGAAGCGCATGAAATAATGTAGGCTGTATGAAATTTGAATACATTCAGTACGGAATTAACAAATTTTTATTCGCGAACCAATTCTTACTTAAAACAATTGTTAAACAAATTAGCAAAAACCAATCAAATTAAACAAAATGATGTAACCTCACAGCCAAACGTGTAGAACATATAGACATTACACATAATATGTTAGTTGCCATTTATTATAAAACAGATGTTTGACACACAAATATTTGCATTTAATATCAATCAATACACAAAATAATAAAAATGCAACATATTTAAAAGAAATCTGACTGACATGCTCCCGCAAAATTAAACAAATATTAAAAAAATACATGTTACAAACAAATTATATTATTAAAAACGATTCGTAAACAACTTCTGACTATAAAAGACTTAATAATTCAAGTTGAAAATCATAATTCGTTTCAGGAATTGAAAACTAAAAGTTCTCAAAAATGATGAAATTTATCTGCACTTTGGCAATTATTCTCGTTAGCATTGCATATGCAAGCGCTAGTAAAGGTAGAATTGTTGGTGGCTCTCATGCACCTGAATCAGCCTTCCCATACCAAATTTCATTGCAAAGAAACGGATATCATACTTGTGGTGGATCAATTTTAAATGCTAAATGGATTCTTACTGCTGCTCATTGTGTTACAGATGCTGAAGGTAGACCACCGTAAGTTGTTTTTTATCTTTATTATTCAATATTTTATATATAATTATAAAATCGATAAATATGAATTTATATAGAAATCCAGCTCATGAATTCAATGTACAAGCTGGTAGCACTGTTTTAAGACGTGGTGGTGTAAATCGTAGAGTTAAAAGAATTATAGTTCATCAACAATATGGAAATTTCCTTAATGATTTAGCTTTACTTGAATTAACTGAACCATTGCCATTAGGTAATGGTATTAAACCAATTCAATTGGAAACTGCTGATACAGCACCAAATGTTCCAGTTGTTATTTCTGGATGGGGAAAAGAAGGCAATAACAAAGATATTTCACAAACTTTAAAATACAATTGGGTCAGATCAATTAGTCAAGCTGAATGTGGACGTTTAGCAGGATTAAATCGACCAGAAGTTATCTGTTTTGTTAGTCCAGTACAAAATGGTGCATGTATGGGTGATTCCGGTGGTCCAGCTGTTCACAATGGTAAATTAGTTGGTGTTGCAAGTTTCGTTTTGGAAGGTTGTGGTTCACAAAATCCAGATGCTTATGTTAAAGTATCACATTTCATCAATTGGATTAGAGCTTATTCTTCACAATAATTTTGTAAAGTTTTTTAATTTCTTATTTTTAAATTTGAATTTAAAAACAAAAATTTGAGTTTTTCATTTTAGGTTCTCTATCCTTTTTTTTGAGAACCTTTTAATATCACAAAATTATGTCGAAATTCTTGTAAAATATTCCAATAAAGAAAAAAATTGTTAAAAAATAACTAAAACTATTGTATTTAATAGAGAACTTTTTAATTGAAGTTCATGGTGTCCTTTTAGATTTTATTAAAAAAAAACCAATTGAACTTTAGAATAAAAAATTCGAAATAGAGCCCATGATTCCGAAAAGATAATTGATTCGGATTGTATTACCAAATTTATTCATAAATATTTGCGTACCAACTTGTAAAACCAAATAATTTTAATAACTAAGTTCTTGAATGATTTCTCTAATGTGTTTACACCTTGATTTTAAATAATATAGTAATTTTCTTCAAAAAACTTATCCATTCACTGTTAGGAGCTTAATTGAATAATATAACCTTTAAAATAAAACTTACTAAATTATCACATTTACTTGATATCCTCATTAGCCCGCCAGTATTCAATAAGAAGGTATAATAAGAATATTTTAATAAAAAAATTATTTTGATGAACACTTCCATTACAACATTGACTATTTAATTCACAAAACAAGAAAACCAAAATTACTTGTTATACACATACAATCAACTATTATATTGTAGTTAGTTAATAAATTACAGCTATTTATTAAAAGCCGAAATCAACATTAGTAATGGGTTTGAAGATTTTCTATAGTAAAATGAAAGTTAAAAAATATTTTACAAAATTCTTAGAAATCACAGTTTTACAAAAATGTTATTATTGAAGATTTTTTATCTTAAGTATTATACATAATATTTTTTGACTTCTTTTTGTTAAACAAGTACTCATGCAATATTACACAGTAGGTATATATATAAATATAACAAATTGCATAAATATATATATATATATATATAGGTAAATATTCAAGTAAATTATTTTATTATATTGATGAAATTATGATTAAGCATTTAATTTTTTAATAATAGTTCAATATACGCCATTATTTTATTTATAGATAGCTGTATAACATAATAGACACTTGTATTTATAACTACTTTTACTACATAACATAACATATAATATAATAGACACTTGTATTTATAACTACTTTTGTTAAACTATAATAGTATAAAATTTCAGAGGATGTTTACTACTTGCTTATATTGTAATTACACTTAGCATACTTTAATATTTTCATCTATTATTGCCCCTAGTTAATCGTAATCGGAAAAAAAGCATAATTTTGCTTTAGTACATTTTCTTTTTTACATTTTTTGTTGTATTTTTCACGTTCCCGTTTTTGATTTTATCTTATGTAAAAACAAAAGCAAGATCAATTTATAGTAAATAGGAAGAATTATGGTAAATTGGAATAGGAAGAATCGAACTAAATATTAATTGAAGCAAAAGCCTCGTGGTATCATTCATAAAAAGGAAAAACAAAGACAAACTTAGTTTAGTTGAATATCTCTTCGCGTTGAGCTCAGATAATAAACTGACTTGAAATATTAAAATAAAAAACGCTACTGGTTAATAAGCAAGGCTGTCGTTTGGCTTCGATCGGAGCTATTTGACTGCGATTTGAAAATTTGCGTCCTGTTCCTCCTTTTGCATTTTGGCTCAGATTTTCTTTTTTCCTGAGTCACACTAAAATTTATTTTAAAAAAATTATTCGAAGCTGCCCGCAGTTTAGCGCATCGTGCGGCAGCAGAGACGGTATTTTCTTCTGTTAATTTGATTAATACTAAATGGAGAAGCTCCTTTGTTTTATGTTGAAATGGTAAGCAGCAATTTTAAATTCAAAAGAATTATTTAAAAAAATATTGATGCGAAAAGCTAGGAACCAAGTATTGTAAATTGTGTTTTTATGAAATTGGATATAGGAATTGGCTCCTTTTCTGAAAATAGCTACCTTTTTCAAATATTTCTGTTCCGAATCCAAAAAAATAAAATGACAGCCCTGTTAATAAGTGATATGGCCGTGAAGAAAATTGTAACACACGTTTGCTCTTAAAGCCCTCTTTTGCACTACACTGTGCTATGGTGTACTCGTATATAGTTTGCATTTGAGAGTGGAAATATGCAGTATAGTATGAAGGATTACTGTATAATATTGAAAGATGATATGTACATGATATGCAATTAATTTATATCATTTTTTTAAAGTAATTGTTCGACTCTATTGTCCGGCAGGTTAATATCGATTTCAAGTATGAAATTCGTAGTATGGAATTGTTTTGCTGTGCTGCGTAAATTTACGATTTTAAACAGAATCATATTTATTTAGGTGCCATAATCTAATCAAGGAAAATTAGGGAACACTTTCCTTTGCATCCTAAATTTCAATATAGAATTTATGTAACTATATATATAAACATATGACTTGTTAACACGATTTTTCACTTAATTTTAATACATTTAATATTAATACGTGCACAAATATATAACATTTATGAATTTAAACGTATAGCATTCATATGATTTCCCCCAATTTTCCTGTTTTTTTTTTCCTGAAAAAAATATAATTGTATACACAGATAAACGTATATATAATGCTATATCGATTTCCATATCCGATTTTCGTTTTTCCCAATAATATAAATTGGGCTACAAAAATTACACGACATATATATATATATATATGTTTGTACATGGTTCATAATTTATGTAACAAGAATTATATAATTTACAAAAAAAATTTTTAGTTATACAAGTATACCGGGGGCATTATTTGACCGTATTATAAATGAAGCCATCAAATATTCCATTATAGTTTTATTTCCAAATTCTTTATTTTTGAAAAAAAAAAATTATGTTTAAAATATTTTTCCATGTAATAATTTTTATATTTCTTTACTGATTCTTTTGAAAGCTACATATACTACCACTAAAATTTAATGATTTTGTTGTTCGTTTTTGGTGCTTCTGTATAATAATAATTTTTTTCAATTTTTTCATAAAATAATTGTTATATATTGATGATGATGGTATTGACCTAAAAAAAATAAAAATACAAAAAAAATTTTCATTTTAAAAACACAAAAAAAAAAAAGCACATAAAATTAGAGAAAAAAATTCACACCTTATAAGTTATAATATGTATAACAGTTGCCACCTAATAATAAACTGTTGATATTTTATATAATATGTGTGCCATTTATAATAATACAAAATGTAAATATAATATAAATAGTGATAAGAGTATTGTAAAATAAAATTGGATTTGTTCATTTTACCGTTAATAAATTATATTATATATATATATATATATATATATATATATATATATATATATATATATATATGCATTAGGTAATATGAGAATTATATTATGGCTATACGCGATATAATACAGAAAATAATTGTTTTTATATTTTAATGTGCGTGACATGTTCACTAATCCTATATATATATAGATCACATATACCTCCATCGTATATATTAGATATTATATATAACTTAAGTGTAAAATATATATATGAAAAGAAAATAATATATAGAAAACTTATTATAAGAAAATCTTATTAAAAAATCCTTATCCACTGGGTGTCCACATTACAAAAATAATATAAATTTTCGTATTACACATATGTGTACCCCGTTTTATATTTTGCCGCTACTTATTTATATTTAAGTCATCAATATTAAATATAAATTAACAATAAAAAGCAAGAACTCTAGGTACATGTGTTATACATAAAATTTCTATTTTTATTTTTTTTTATAATTCTATAATTGTAGGCATGTCTTACGCAATTTATGTAAGTTTTTCTTTTTAAATTTTTTTAATTTTTTTTTTTATTTCCTTTTATTTATTTTTTTTTTGTACACAATTTAACTCTTGGTATTATTGCGTTCAAACGCACCCATTCTTAATAATCTCTGTGTTATAAGTCAATTATCAATTAATTATTGAGGTTTTCTTATACTACACTCTTTTTGTTGGTTTTTTTTTGTCTCTTATTACACATATGTTTTGAGATATTCTCTAAGTTTTTATATTTTTTTAATTGAATTTTATAATTAATTAATTTAAATTTAAACACAAATTTTTTAAATAATTGAAATGATTATGAATTAAACTAATTTTTTATAAGATATTAACCCTTAAAGGAGCAAACTAACTTGGACACATTTTAGAGAAAATGTGGTCATATAAATCCCAAACATATTTTTGTAAAAATATCAAAATAAAACTATATAACGTACTTAATTATTAAATTAAATGATATTTTAAGGAATTTATGTGTTTAAAGTCATATAAATCAGGTAAAAATTCAAAATATGATCATAGGGATTCAACTACCCCTCTATTGCTTTCTTAAGAGTTAATATAAAATTGTAAGAAGTGTTTATTATATACATAATATATATATACATAAATATACATTAACAAACTGAAAATATAGCATTATGCAACAAATATGCCATTGTCTGCATGACAAAAAACATAGAGAAAAGAAATTTTTCTTTATTCTTTTTTTTTTTAATTTTACTATATAAATCGCGTGTGCACGCAACATTTCATATATATATATATATATATATATGTATATAATTTTATATTATTTTAACTTAAATTTTAATTAAAATAAAATATGGGGTATAAAAATGAAAATTATTCATTTATTTTATTTCACATTGCAATGAGCAAAAACTTTATCAAAATTTTTATTAAAATTTTTTAATAAAAAAAAATTTTTTTTTTGTTTTTTGATCTTTATTGTTTATAAATTTAGAGCAGTAAATGGATTTAAAGCCCACTTATACATATGTACATACATAATAAATTAAATTTAAGTAGAAATTTTAAATTATTAAAACCTCAAATCTATTCATGTTTTATAAGTTTATTCAATTAAGTAAATAAGGTAATTTTAGTGATTTTGGTATGACTGTATAATTATGACACACATTACTTTCTCCAAACATTTGCAAAGAGGAGGACGTAGTTGTGAACTGAAAACTATAGGTACGCATTGACATCACATATAAAATACAAAAATTTCACTATAGAATATGATATGATTATGCTTTCTGAAAAGAAAACTGACAAGCAAATGGACAAAATGACGACAATTCGAAAGCTTTCATATACATATTAAAAAAATTAATGAAATTTTCAAATAATGTCATTCAAATGTCAATAATAATGATACAAAATATTAAATTTAAGTTTAATATTTTGTTTTAAATTGTAAAATTCGTAGTTTCGTTGATTCCAAATTGAAAAATTAAAATAACATTTTTTTTTTTCTTTATATGTAAGCAAATTTCATATTACATTTTCAGTGTTGCCACTTTGATTTAAATATGCCAAATTCTTTGATTATAATTTTATGGATAACAATATCTAAAATAAAATTGCATAATAAATAAACAGTAGTAACAAAAATATACTAGTGACGTACATATTTTATTTATTTTATATATTTTTTTGTCTTTTTTTACAATGACATAATTACAAAGAAAATATTTATTTGAGATGTACGGTCCTTCAAAGGACCTAAATATTCCCTTTCATTAATTCTAGTTATATATGCATTTTAATAATAAATTCCGATATTTGCAGCATTGAATGATTTATTTTGTCACATATTTATTTATATCCGAAGCAGATCAAGTCTTCCTTATAATTAAAATATACAGCATTATACAACTTGATCACACTGCTTTGAGGTGGTTTATCAACTGGCTTTAAAAGAGATAGTAACTGTAAATTGTCTGAATTAACAAATATATCTCGAAAATTTCACAACAGAATTTAATTTGAAAACAAGAGAAGTACAAAAATAAAGTAATTCGTCCTCATCAATATCCTGTTGTAAGTATATATACAATAAATATATATGTATATAAATATTTCTCATTATTTTCTTCAATATTCTTTTTTCTCTTTATTTATTATTGTATACTCATGTAATACTGCAATAAATATCTAAACACATGCAAATTTTTATTCTATACTTATTAAGTATAAAATAATCATGTCTCCATACTTATTTAAAAAAAAAAAAAACTTTAATAACATAAAAAATACTTTAAATTTTTTTTCAATTATGTTTTAATTAAATACAAAGGTGACCATTTTATAGGTAATTAAAAATTAAAAAAAAAAAAACTTAAGAATAATAATTGTGTCGTATATATAAGAAATTCTAATTATAAATGAGAGCAAAATTTTTATGCGGTCATAATAAATAATAAAGTTTTAAAAACTCAAATGTTCAATTAAACTTAATAGAGTAAATAACAAAAATAATGAAACGTTACATGAATAGATCTAATTAAAATAAATCACAATTGGAGGGAAAAAGAAATAAAGGTGAAAAAATATATAAAAGGACGAAAAAAAAAAAACAACAAAATAAATAAAAGGATCAAAACTACATAGGTAAGAAAAAACCTTTACAATTTTATACTGCAATGTTTCATAAAACAACAACAAAATTGCAAAACAAATATTGTGTAAAACAAAAAAAAAAAAAACGCAAAATATACACTATTGTTTAGGAATGGAATAAAATTATTCTTTGTTTACATGCAATACACACAAACATACAATTAACAAAATATTATATTTAAGGTCCTTTAAACTGCAACAAGCTTTTCTTTGTTTCAAATAATTTATATTTTTTATTTGTATATAGTAAATTTTTTCTTGGCTTCTATATATTTTTAGTACATTAACAATAAAATTGTTGGAAAAAAAAATAAGTTTCCAAAAAAGAAAAAAATAAAAGCTTGTCTGTCCGTCTATCTTCTTAAAAAGCTTGGGGTCCTTCAAAATGGAGACGTGCAACTTTATACACAAATGAATTTTTAGTAGAAATCTATTTCTCTTGAAACCCAGTCTACCTTCCTCTTCTCTTCTAAAAATTTTTTAGGCTCTTTAAGTTTAAAAATCTATTTTTTTTTGTATTTTGTTGTTTGCCAACCATATATTATAAAATACCACTTTTAAATATCGGAAAAGAAAACAGATGTGACAAATCTTGGCTTTCTTAACATCAAATGGCAAAATTTTGTATTATCTAAAACGTGTTTTTTCCTCATTTCTAAATCCAAAACTAAAAATTGCAAGTCTGTGTGCGCCCTTTATTGTCGAAAACTTATTACCCATCCTGAAGGTATGCAATAAGAAGATATTTTATAACAGTAAAAAAATAATTTTAATAAAGCATGATTTTTTGTTTGTTAAATTTGTTTTTGACATTGTTGACGGGAAATGTGCTTTTCTTACAAACTATCAGTTTGATCAGATTTGTAATACAAAATGTACATTAAAAATGTAATTGTATATATACTTACATACTCATATATATAGTTTACATTTATTTGTAATTTAATATAAATAAATATGTATGTATATATGCATAAATAAGTAATCGTTTCAATTTTTTCCTTATTATCAAAATAACAGTGAAAATTTTCATAGTAAATTCATTCGTACTGCTTTTCCTTTTAGAGAATATATGTATAGCTACTTTGTTTTTTTTACTTTTAATCTACAATTTATTTACTAACAAATTTTACGAGATCTTATACAAAAAAATACCTAACTAAATTTGAAGAAAAAAATATATGTACGTCATGTCATTCACTGTACTATATACGGTATAGAAAATGGTATATACTTATTAAGTTATTAATTGCGGAAAACATTTAATAATTTTGCTAATACATAAATATTCATTACAGTCATGTAAACTACATCTAATTTGACTTTAATATATACAATTTAAATATTTGTTATACATTGTATTTATTTTAAGAAGACATAATAATATCTAAGAAATTAAGTTTAAAGAAAGAATATTTTTACAAATATTTAAGAGTCACGAATATTTTAATAGTCAATATTTTTTATGAGCCTATATTTTTTTTAGTTATGCCGCATGATTGATATATGCCCTCCTATATAATTTTATATACTCCGTATATATATAAGTATACGGAGCAAATAATAAATATTTAAAAAAAAAATAATATTTTTGTTCTTATGAGTAAAGTACTGTTTTCATGATTAATGTCTTACCTTATTTTTTAATATAACAGTTATAATAGGAACAACACATAGTTTATCATAGACAATTTTCTTCTTCTTTTCGTCTCTCATTTTTTTAAGAGAAGAGTGAGAAAATTCCAATATTCTGCGTCAATCAACCATTATTTTTACTACAATTCCCTTATACTGCGATTAAAGTTGCGCTTCTGCATTTTTCCTTACAATATTAACTATACTTGGTAATTCCTTGAATTGCATAATATCGTATGATATGAACAAGAAAATCAAATTCTTAACATTGTGTTTTTAATTAACACTCTTTTTACTTTATTCTAACTTAGTACTTTATGTTGTAAGCATAAATATTTTCTATTGAATATATATTTGAAAATTTTTATTTTTCTTTTTCAAATTTCGATTTTGATGAACCAAAATTCACATTTGACTATTATTGGCAACACTTTTATTATATTTGTTATAATTTTAAGAATTAAAATAAAAGAATTTTATTAATGAAAGAATTTTTATTTTTTTAATGACAATTTTTATTATTTATCAAGAAATATTTTATTATTAAATATTAAATTTATTGTAGATTAGATCATGATAAATTTTATTGTATAATTAAATGTTAAATGGCTGGCGCGCGTAATTTTAAAGTGCACTATTATTTTACTTTTTAAAGGACTTTTACTTTTAAATTTTTTAGACCAAAAATACCACAAAATATTAAAAAAAAATCATAAAAAATTAGCATATTTAATTTTCACTGATTTCGATCAAAGTTCAAAATTTAAAGAATTTATTAATATTTTTTCCTTAATTTAATAATTTGTTTGTTATTCAAAAGTGGATTTGAAGAATTAAATAATAGAGACAGCAAAGTAATAATCATAGCTTTGATTGTAGAATTTCAAATATAATTATTTAATTTTTTTGTAATCTTTTGCCGTTTTCCAATAAGTCAAAGATTCAATATTCATGTTAACCACTTCATTTCTTTTGATTTTGCAAATGACTTTCATCTACAATTAGGCAATTTTCGCAAATTGACATTTTAAAAATTATTCCAATAAAGCAGATATTCTAAAATTTTAAAACTAAAAGGAATATACCCAAAAATAATATATTGGGCGAGCTTGTTACCGATTCCAAAAAAAAAAGGAAATTAAGTATTTAAACCTTGTTGTTATCAGTAGCATTGTCAACTCCTTATTCCAGAATTCTTTGTTACTACGTAAAAAAAGTGATTAAACTATTTTAAAATTAAGAGTAATAACCAATTGCAGACTCCGTCCTTTATGCAATAGCTCGCAAATATCTAGATATACCAAGTTGAGTATGTTCAAATCATGTGTAAAATCAACATTAACATATGAATGCGAATATTAGCTTCTCACCAGTTCCATCAAGAATAAATTGCAAGTGTTCATAAATAAACACCTAAGAATTATATGCCGAATATTCTGGCCGAACAGAATTGGGAAAAAAGATTTGTGACAACTAACAAATGAAGGGCCTATAGTGAAGAAAATCACCCGAAGAAAATGGAACTGGATTGGAAATGGAACCCAGAACAACGTGGAGAATAACAGTGCTGCAAGAACTAAATAGATACGAAATACCGTGGGATGAACTAGAAGAACTAGCGCTGAACACAGAAGAATGGAGACTTCAACTTGAAGCCCTAAGCTCCCAAGTTGTGGAGTTACAGGAATAAGAGAAAAACCAATTGCGTTGGCAACGTATATCGGAATTTATGTTGGCGCGTATGTCATTTCACGTTTCAATTCATGACTAACCTCAGTTACACATACACTTGATGTGGTGTTAATCAGGCAGATAGAATGAAATATAATTTTGTATCTGAACATTGCAATGCTGCACATTAAATATCTTACACTTGTGTAGAGTTTTACAAACTGCAAAGAGTCAATCAATAAATACATTTCACAAAAACCACAAAATTAATCTCAATTAAGAATTCATCCAATATACTTGTACATAAGAAAAAAAAGTCACCATATGGTAAAATTTATATAATAAAGAAAAATTGTTTTAGCATATTTTAATTTACAAATAATTTCATATAATCATACATTGCATCACACATATATGTAGATATAGAAATTTAACTAAGGACATATTATGAACATGAGCCAATGTTATTATTAATTTATTCATTAAAATGGAAAAGTCCACAATTATTTGGGAGTATTTTCCATTTCTACACTATTTTATTCATTCTACTTTTATATTTTGAATCCCTTTTATATACAATTTTATAGTATACATACATATGTATATGTACGTATGTATATAAATATAATACAAATAAATAAATAAAAACAAAATGAAATCGTTTTAACAAGGACAAACGAATATTTTGCGTTTTTATAATTTTTATAATAAATTGTTTTTTTTTTTTTTTGTTTTTTTATTTTTTTAGTTTTCAACAATAGCAACAACCAAATAACGGTATGTATATATAATTATACAATATGTACAAATATTATATACTTTTAATATATAGATGTAATAAAAAATTTAAATAGTAATAAATAAAACCACATTTCTTCGTGATCCTCACAAATTGTGAAACAAAGTGAAATTTTGAATATTTAAAAATTAAAAATATATAAATATATACTTGTATAGCATTCATACATATATAGAAATATATTAAGAATAAATAATAATGACAAAATTATTTCGACCCAATCACGAAAATATTTTTCTGAAAAAAAAAAATTCTGCAAATAAATTCTGTTATATATGAAAATTATAAAGAAATTACAAAACACAAGTATGGTTTTTCCAGTTAATAATAGGATTTTTCAATGCAATTTAATGTAAAATAATTAATTCATGAACTATTATTTCCTATACTGTATATGCAGGTCAATGTTGTATACGTCATGTACGAAATACAATATTGTATTTATTGTAGAAACTCAAAACAATGTTTTATTTCAACGGCTATTTTATCATACTAACATACGAGTATATGTATGTTTTGTCAAAAAATGTGGCAGGAGATGGCAAAAATTATCTTTTAGTAAAATAGATTTCTTGCGAAGATACACATAAGCAGAAGTTTAAAGAATAGAAGTTATGTAAACAGACGCTTGTTCGGAGGTACACATTGGTTCGGACGTACACTCGGTTATACGAAAAAACCAATTATTCTTAAAATTTTGCCCAATTGCTACAATATTTTTAAATTATCTTCCATATTAGATGTTAGCCGGCTTTATAGGCATTAAACCTCAATTCAAAAAAAACATTTATATTTTTTTGCGCAATTCTTCACTCTTCATAATATTGAAGAACTCTTGAATTAAAATTTGAATTAAAAGGTCTATTATTAGCATATTTGAAGCTACATATATTATGGGAAGTATGTGTTTTATTCAACATGCATTAATTTTCCAAATTTGTAAAAAAAAACTCTTCAATATTAATCAGAGACATTCCATAATCTCGCAACTTAAATATAATGGTAAAATAATTTCATATAGAACAATCAATTTATCTATAATAATGTATTCTAAAACATTAAGAAAAAACTATATAATGACTTTGACATTTTTATTGGACTTAGATTTCTAAACAATCTGTATATAAAAAACAGTAATTTATAATGGTATATGTGCATGTATGTACATAAATTATGCAAAAAGAATTCCAACTTCTATAAATTTAAAATTTATTTTGTTTTTTTTGTTTGTTATCGGTAGATTCAAACAATTTCCAAAATTTGTATATGAAAACTTTTCCCCTAAATTATTACAAAAGTGAATATTTTTTCAAATAACATAAAATTTAGTATAAATTGTTTTATACTAAATGTACATATATAGTTATTTTGCATAAAGAAATGAAAATTCACAAAAAATTAAAAAACAAAAAAAAATTTATTTATTCATTTCAAATATATTTTGTTTTTTTTATTTATACCAATTGAAAATTCTTTTCATGACAAATTATATTTTGTTAAAAAATGTATATATGTATATATGTGTATATATGTATGTATTTTAATGTATACAGAAGAATTCTAAAAATTTACAATTTTTATGCAATTTTTCGATTTATTGAACCTATAAAAAAATCAGGAATTTTAAGATATCCAGTTCTTATGTTTCCGCTTTGTAAATCACTTTTAACAGATTGAAGTATAGTATAACAGAAAGAAAAGCAAAATGAGCTCTGTAATTAGACAGTGGGATTTAAAAATAGCTCTTTACAAATATACGAGTATGGTTTGGTTACAGAAATATTTCTTACAAAATTTTTAACAAAAATGAGAGAATTAATCAAAAATTTTAAATCTCTTTTTTCAATTTTTCTCAAATTCAAAGTGGTTAAAATTATCAAACACACCTAGACTTGTTCATTTTTATGCTCCCAAACATCAAATTTCCTAATTTTTTTTATTAATTCTTTCCAAAGTTTAAGGAAGGCCTTCTTTCCTTTTCATATTTTTTTATTTTGTCATTAATTATTAAAAGAAAAGAGAGTAATTTTGTAATTTAAAGAGAGTCAGTCATAAAAATTTATATTTATAAATTTAAAATTCTAAACTAAGCACGAGCACTCAACTAGATATGTATGTATATACCCAAATGTAAATACCAATTTTTATATATCAAATTTCGACGAGTACAACGATATTTAACTAAATTTTAACAAAAAAAAAAATTAGACAAAATTTTAAAATTTTAGATTTTTAATTGATTTTTTTGTTGTCTGTTTTTAAATTTTGAAATATTAAACTTTAAAATTTTTTTGACGGCAAAAGTTAGAAATTTGATAATTCTCACGGTCATAAAGTACTTAATCAGTAGTTCTTCTAATGCTGAAGACCGACAGGGCAAAATCCTTTTGAACGGAAATGATTTTGTTTACTTTTTTTTTTTCGTATAGAAGTTTTTATTTCCGAAAGAATGTGTTATTATCGTTTCATTTCATTCGTTTTATTTTGACTTAAAGTGAATATATTTATGTATATAAACACTTGAAGTTTTGATACACAAATGTATGTATATGTATATATATATATCGAAATAGGTGTTATATTTCTGTTAACTATATCATGGAAATTTTCCCTATAATCAAATATACTAAATATAATATGTATGTACATATATGTAGATAAAATAAAAATATAAACAAGTGTACTTTTAAAACATGAACATTTAATATAAATCAGTTATATTGTTAAATTATAAATAAGCAAAAAGGGAAAAATTTTATTATTTATGAAATTATTTCACTCTTTCATATATTCGTGCAATTTATTACATAATATACAATATGAATTTATTGAAAATAAATATTTCAGATTGATTAAAAGATAAATGAAGAAAAGTGAAAGAAATAAAAAACAAGTAATAAATAAATAAATTAATGTTAATTAATAAACAATTCAAAAGGAGTCTACAATAAACATTTATTATTTTTGCTTATGTATATGTACATGTAAGTACTAAATTAATTTGAATAGTAACATGTATGAGCATTTAAATATAATTATTTTAAGTATATACATATGTATGAATGTATTTTTTAAATTAATCGACTATTATATTATTCTAGGTGGCAGTGAATATTATGCTTGCAAATTGAGCAGTTTTACGTACCTTAATATAAAATTTAAAAATACGACTTAATTAAATTTCTCCATAATTTTTATAATTAAATTTTATAATTAAATTTCTTTTATAATTTAACAATAAAAATTTTTTCTTCTTAAACAATATAAACGTGAAATATTCCAAATTTCCTTAAAGTTTAATTAATAATTTAATAATATTGTTATTTAATTTATGTTTATAATAATATTTGTTTAACTAAAATTAAATTTTGCACAAAATTTTATCATTTTTAACATATTTCACGTTTTGATAGTAATTTACTATACAATATTGGAATTTTCATTTTCTAACTGAAGATCAACTTATAGGTCTCAGGAAATTATAGATCATTGTTCATTTTTTTAACATTAGAGTGCTCTAAGCTAAAAAAAATAATCTTTTGCACCATTATAGCATCGCACTCTACGTACTCGAAAAAAAAATGCCGAATTTTACAGATCTCGTTATGTCAAAAAATAAATTAAAAGTTTTTGAAAGCTAAATAACATATACATACATATATATATATACATATATTAACCAAGATTCTATATAAGAAGAAAAATATTTAATTTTACAAAATTTTTGATTATAGATTTTTAACGTAACAATTCAACAGAGATGTCACGAAAAGATAGAAAAATTCATATCGTGTGCATTTAATCAGAGAGCACTCTGACAAGCTCTGAATTTGTTTGACACAACCTCTGCCAATAAATATACGAATTGGCTATACATATATATGTATGTAATAATTCATTTATATTATTTAAAGCAAAAATAAATATTTAACATATTTTTTTAATTTATTTACTTATATACTTACCGTTAATCAAGATATAAACAATAAAATATAGCAGTAGATTTTTAATTAAAAATTGTTATAAATATTTTATTAAACATATAGACATACATACATATAATATACATTATTTTATATTTAATCATATTATTTATTTATTTGTTTTCTTATACCGCAATCACGTATATTATATTGTTAATTATAGCATATAATTTATGTAAATTAAAAAAGAAAAAAATTAAGCAAATTAAATTTCATTAATTATAATTTAATTTTTTTTTATTTTTTTTTTAATAATATTGTTTTAATTTCTATATTATTATTTTTTGTTTTACCAACACACAAGTTACTAATTTGGTCTCTATTTTGGCTGTGTGCACATTTTAAATGTAATCTGTTTTAAATTAATTTTTTATATTATTATTGTAGTTTTTTGTTTTAACAAAAATAATATTTTGTAAGATTTTATACTAAAATAATAAAATAAATATATATTTTAATATGTTATACATACGAGGATGAGCATATTATGTATATATATACAATATTATAATAAATTATAATATTGTATATATATACATATATATATATATATATATAATATATATTAATTTTGCATAATTTCGATTATATTTTAAAAATTTAAAATTAATATCCCATAATTGATTCACAATATGAAAATCTTATTCAAATTCAAATCAATTTTTATATTATCCACTTTGATAAAATTATAAAAAGTCATAAATTTAATCAGCACATATGTAGTTGTGTATTTTATTTTACGTACATATGTATATGTATATATGATATAAATATGAAATATTATTTATTTAGTGGCAAATCGCTAAATTGAAAAAAAAATTCATTAATTATTTTTTATTCGATTGATTTCGATCGATTCAAATCAGTTCCAATCTTCTTAAATTTAGTTTACCAAATTAATAATTTTTTGTTTTAATTTTAAAAGACAAAAAAGAAAATTTATTTTTTTTTTAAATAAATTAAATTCAAATAATATAAAAAATGTTTGAATAACAAACAAAGGAAAATAAAATTTTAATATTACAAATTCGATTGTAAAGTCAAAATTTTTATTTAACTAAAAAAAAAAAAAAAGCACTTTTTCAATACACATATATAAAAAATGTTAGCATTTACAGTTAATTTCAAGTACAATATTAATTTAAATAATTGGAAATTTAAAAATTATAAAAGGATAAATATAGAAAAAAATCGTCTATACAATCCTAAAACCGGGAGATAACTAAACAGTTTATTAACCACAAAATTAGAAATAATATATTATACATTTACTGTCATACTTATACAAATATATACATTTATATATTGTGTATATATATATGTATAAAACTATATATTATTTTTATAATAAACTTTTACTTATTTTATATTGTTGCTCGTTATTATAATTTTTTATTGTTGGTGAATTAATATATAAAAGTACCTACCTTTTATTTAAAATAGAAGCAATTATAATAAAGTATATATACATATATATATATTTAATATATTTTATAATATATATTTATACATTGCATAAATATTATGTGCTTTATATACATATATATATATATGTATATATTTTTATGACAATAAATTAAATAAAACAAAATTATAGTTATATATCCTACCTATTAAAAGTATAATTTTTGGCCGCAATATCCACCACAAAACTGAATGTGGTGAATATTAAAGTTTCCCTTTATTTATTTATTTTTTCTTGTATATATAAAAATTTCCTGTTTGCGCAGGAAATCTTTTGTTTTCATGTTTTTTCTATAAATTTTTTTTTATTTATTTATTTACTTTAGTACTTTATAAATATATATATATATATAATATATATATATATATATATATATATATATATTATATATATATATATATATATATATATAAAGGTATATGAAAATATTATATTGAAATAAATTATAAAATTGCTATATATATAAATAAATAAATAAATTATAAAATTTCTTAAAAACAAATAAAGTAAAATATTGTCATATATAAGTATGTATATACATAATATATACCCACAATTATATTATACATTTTATTGTCCTATATTTCCTAATGCATATGCAATATATGTAAATGTGTACAAAAACTTATTGCTTATCATTCGAAATTTTAAAATTTTCTGATAAATTGAAAAGATATATATAAAAAATTTTTAAGGTAATTTTTGTAAATTGTATATTGTATATATGTAAGAAATAAGTAACTATATATTATATATATATGTATACATGCGTTTCAAAGGAATTTGCCATTATCCTAATTTATCTTATATACGCATGTATAAATTAATAAATTTAATATATGTATTTATTTTAACAATTTTTGAAAATTCTATGATGAGCTTCCAAAAAAAAAGATATTTTTCTATTAAAATCCTGATAAAATAAAATTGGTCAAAATGAGTTCCACAAAACCATAACTCGTGTGTAGAGTGTATAATATGTTCACCTTTTGTAATTTCTATTCATTTACATTGTACTTGTTCAAAGGTTTTGTATACTAAAAATCAAGAAGTACTCGTAAAAATGAAAAAAGAAAAACAAATAAGAAGAATAGGAAGAAAGTATTAATATAAAGGACAAATATAATAAAAAATTAAGCCTGTAATATTCTAAATTGGTGAAGTCTTCTTTTAGGAAAAGAGTATTGTATATTGATAAAGAATGACTTTTAATAATGTTTTTGGATTTTTCATTATCCAATTACCCAGTAGCACCCAGTTCTAAATTTCTATAGGAGTTTGAGTTTCTCGTTCTATGTGGACGTAACATTCTTCATTATTTTAATTTTGTGTTAGATATAAGTTATCTGTTATTGATTTTAGATATAATTACATTATATTTGCAATATTTTTAATTGTTATCGTGTACTGTTTGGATGTAGTAATTGGTATATAAGCTTACTGTTAGTGTTCTTATATCGAAGCGCTCAGTACATTAGCGGTCTACGAGTACTTGCAACAATGACAATTCGAGTAAATTGCGATTGAAATATTCAAATATTTAATTTTTAAGATAATTTTTAAGAGGCAAAAACAAACTTATGTAAAATAGAATAAATAGACAATTCTTTAGGCCATTATTCCTTTATTGAACATAATAACTCATTTTCGCAAAAATTTTGGATTGGCAATTAATGTGCTGTGCGTCTCATATTTCATAAAAATAATTTGTTTTTTTTTTTTTTTTAAATTAAATATAATTTAAAATCATAGTTAATACTCAAACCAAAAGAAATGAGAAACGTCAAAATATCTGAACCAAACTCTTTTGTTCAGATACATATTTTAAAGTTTCTCATTTCATTTTCTTTATAATTTATTACTATTACTGTAAAATTGACCGTCTACTTAAAGCGAAAGTCTATGTATTTGGATTTTTATTAATTTTAACAAGCTATTTTCTTTGTAAATTTTTATTATACAATTTTTCTCTGCAGTAAAATTAAAATAAAAATAATAATAAAAAAGAAGGTATACTAGGAACAGGTACATACATACGTTACATGGGTACCGTATTTATGTCTCATATTTGCCTTTGAAGAACGAATTACGCAGTAGTTCGCATGTTTAAAATTAATTTACATAAAAACTACCATTTATGCTTTATGATAAACTGCGGTTTTATTCCTTGTTCTTTTTACTTTTTTTATATACATACTAATATGTACAATTATACATACTAATATGTTTATATTAATAAAAAAAGGAAATAAGGAGTTAAGTACTCTTTTTCCTTGATGTGCACAAATGTACAAATGTAAATAAGAATAAGTAGTATAAAAAAATTTTTTTATTCTAATTAAGTTTTTATTTTTCAAGGTACAAAAATAATTGTAATACAATAATGTGTGTATATACAAACGTGTGTCACATACATACATACATTTTTTCAGTTATTAATGAAAAAAAATAAAATATTAAAACTGATACTTTTGGATACTAGATATTTTTATTTAAAAATTTAAATTTATGCAAGTGTCATATCAATTGCTATCGGAAACTTAACATTTATTTTTAAACGTCAAATGTTAAATGTGAATGTTCTCTGATGATTTTTAATTTATTTTCAGTTCTCTTTTAACATTATGTAACATAAATTTTCGAAATTTGTGAAAATGTAAACAGATTGTGTCACTATTGATAAAATAATTTTATATGCACTGAGCGGAAAATGAACAAATCAATTTTTAAGATGATAATACAAGTTCTAACAGGAATTTTGAAAAAATAAGAAATATCAAAATACTTAATAGAAATTTATTTTCATCTCAAAACTTAAAAGAATAGCCAACCTGAAGAAATTGCAGAAAAAACGATTGGTGTTCTATCTAGCGGAAAATGTAGTTAACACTGTGTCAAAATAAAATAAAGTAAGCTAAATTTCACTCATTGCATATAGTACGAATAACAAGTAAAAAAACAACTATTTAACTAGGTAAATAAGGTATACATACAATACTTACTCAATAAAATTAACAAACAAACATATGTATGTATATAGTTTGTCTTGAAAAAACTTAAATTAAACTTTGTATAGTTGATTTTTTTTTAATAGTTGTTATTCTTAAATACATTTTTGTTTAGATCAAAATGTCAGATGAGGAAGCTGGTTCTTCAAAAAAAGTAAAATTAACTGCTGTACAAAAATTACGTATAGAACAGAATCGTCTCAAGGCTCTACAAATAAGAAAAGCTAAATTAGCCGCCAAACAGTAAAAATACTTAAATATATTTCATGTACATACAAAATTTTATTAAAAAATTTCATTTTTAGGGAGGATAATGTTGTCAAGATTTCAGGTACTAGATTTGTTGATAGTGGTGGTGGATTTTTGGTTGAACAATCTATAATTAATGGTGAAAATGAGCCGATTTATTCAATTCCGAAACTGAAAGTTGATGATGATAAAATAAATTTACCAATTACATACTTTGATTGCATTGAATGTGACAAGAAATTTGCCGAATCTTATTTGCAAAAAAACTTTGATTATTTAGTTTGCGATAACTGTCGAGATCCAGATGAAGCTCATTCCTTGATAACAAGAACAGAAGCTAAAACAGAATATTTATTAAAAGATTGTGATTTAGATAAACGGGAGCCACTTTTAAAATTTATAAAAAGAAAAAACCCGCACAATGTTCGATGGGGCGAAATGAAATTATATTTACATTTGCAGGTAACCTTTTCAATAATTACAAAATAAAACGTAAGCTACATAAAAAAAATTGTCGTTAGATTGAACAAAGAGCTCTTGATGTCTGGGGAAGTGAAGAAGAATTATTGAAGCAGCGTGAAGAAAGGAGTGATAAACGAGAAATAGGAAAAATTAAAAGATTTAATAAAAGAATGAAACAACTTCGCATGGATGTTCGCAGTAGTTTATATGACAAAACAAAATCGGCAAGCCACACTCATGAATTTGGGCCAGAAACTTACAATGAAGAGGAAGATAATTACACGCATGCATGCTTAACTTGCGAGTATGTTGAAACATTCGAAAAAATGTAAATCATTTATTTACCAATACTAAAATAAATTTATACTCATAGAAGCTTATCATGAATCTGTATTAGAATTAAAAAAGCGTTTTTTATGAAAAAATAATAAAATAAATAGTTTATTCATCTACTTCAAAAATACTGAGACAATTTCCCTTTTGTCTAAATTCTAAGTGTGCTTTTAGAATTGCTATAAACTGTGGTCGTTTAAGAGTTGAATAAGCAGGCACTAAGAGAGACACGATTATTTCATGAAGTTCTTTATGACCGCTACAAAACAAATCAATTCCAAGTTCTAATGCAGTTCCAAAATCGCTTTCATCAACAGCTATAAAGAAAATTTAAGATATATAAAATCAAGTTATACCAACGGTAAAATAACAGTCAACATTTTTCAAAGACGTGATATAAAATTTGATATGCAACACAAGTGCAATATAAAAAACGTTTCAATATGTCTTTGATACATGTCACGATGTTACCGAAAAATTTCTAACCCACCTATATTAGCTGCCTGAAATTAAAACATTTTTATTACACATAATTTTCTATTAATACCTATATACAAAATACCGTAATAATTGGTTGCAACGATTCCATAACAGAGGTTAAAGTTTCCTTATTCCCTTGGACATCAGCAAGTTTATTTAGTATTTTCTTAATGTTACTATCAGTTTCCATTAAAGGTCTGTACCCCAACTGAGTTTTACGGTCATAAGGTACCACTACACCAGCCTTGTGAAAAGTTTTTGTGACAACCTTTTTGTCTCGCTCGCGCCTCATATCTTCAAAATTCTCTAAATTAATGTTATTTTCTCCAGAAAATTTTTTAATAGACTCTTTAATTTTTTTAACTTCTGTCATGTTAAATGGCGTACAGGTAAAATCATGATCCATAAAATATCTGCAAATTAAATTAGGTTATACACAGATTTTTTTTTAATTTTTAATTGTACATTAACGCTTGGAAACAATTGATCGCAATGAAATCTATAGCACAACCTTTGTTTACATCGTTTCTTGCAATCAATAAATTTTCTTTTTCAGATGGATCGTCTCGCCAATAACCATAATGCACCCCACTTTTCTTTTTAATGAATATTGTTTGAAATTCTGGTGGATCATAGAAAAACCTCCAATGTCGTAAATAACTTCCAGGTTCCTTTATGTCTGCGTTGTTAAAACTCCCAGATAAGTATTCAAAAGGACCAACTAATTGTAGTCCCAAATTTTTAAATACTTCCTCTGGTTTTTGGTCGGCTTTTGTCAATGAAGAGCAAAACGCCCAAAATGTGTAAAACTCATCAGGCATTTCTACAAGAAATTTATGACGAATAAAATCAGTCGTTTTCAATAATTCTACGTATTCATCCTTTTTCGAATTATGAACACTGTTGTGAAATATCTTAAAGTAGTGCTTATCTTCAACATTAACGGATTGATTATGATTTACTGTTTCAGGCGTAGATTTATTGTTTTCGTCAAGTAAATTCTCATTCAACTTCTGACGAAATTCAAGTGACGCATCATTTCTTGAATTTGATACAGGAGATCTGCTTCTTTCACGAGTTGAATGCTTCTCTGGGGATTTTGAACTACTCCTACCCCTGGGGGACCTTTTGTGAGAGCTCGGAGATGGACTTTTTCGATTTCTATTTCCAGGCACGTCCAATTGGGTGCTGCGTCCTTCTTGTGATTTAGGCGGATGATTATATTTACTTATGTGCGCTTCGTTTTTTTGGTAACATTTGTCCCAGTACTTACAATTTTCCTTTTTGTTCATATTTGATTCTTAGTTTATATATTTTTCTATTAAACTTATGAAACTTAAATAAAATTTCGGGAAATATAAAGAGTAAATTTCTTCTGCAAATAAAATGACACAAACTAATTTTAAACTGCTATATTTTATACACCAAGCAATTGGAAATTGATATACATACATATGTATAAAACGCTACTTAACGTCAAAATATGACAATAAAATTTAGTGGAGTTTACACGAGCAAACTGCAAAGGATATGTCAATCGTTCTTGTTTTTTCTTGAATTTGAGATTTTTTTTAATTCAGTTTTATTACGAAAACATGTCAATTTTCTTTTTTTCTCTTTTAACAAATACATTTTTTACTTAAACTTCATATACATATTGCACTTATAAATTTTAGTTGTTGGTTAAATAAAAATTACATTTAATTAAAAATACGTAAAATAACATTGTGCTCCGACCGTTACATTTTCCCTCCCACGACGTTCTGCTCCATATATCACCAACGAATAATTAACAAACAGATCCACAATAATTATCAGATGTGGAAAACAGTGTCGCAAATTTCATATAAATTCAATAAAAAAAGAAACAGAAACTTTCATAACTAATAGTGCCCCATAGTAAGTTTTCTTAGTATTCTTTACGTCTGGTGTTTTTTAATATTAGATACCCTTAAGCTCCATCAAAAACTGAATTTTTGGAATTTGAAATGTTTGACATTTTAGAAAAAACTTATATGCAATATAGACATTAGTTTGTTATGGAGATATTGTTTTTACAATACAAAATAACAGGTAACTAATTTTACAACTGGATTTTGCGATAATTTCTACTTTTAGCTTATTTTATGTTTTCAGTTTTCGCTTGCTAAAATGAGATTAAATTAAATTAAACTTTCAGGCTAAAAATTAAAAATTGAATATTATGTATTACTAGAAACTGCATACATATTTGTGTGTGTATACATGCATATTAAATAAATTGCCACCAATATTACAAAAACAATTTACAAGCTTAAAATGATTTCAGTAATTTATTCAGGAAGTCCTTCGTGTTTAGCCCAATCGAGCCAGGAACCTGCATATAATTTTGAGCTAAAAAAAAAGAAAATTTAAATTAATCAAACTTTAATTAGAAAAAACCTACTTCTTATATCCTAAAGCTTCGGCATTCTGATAGGCTTTTAAGGCACGTTTCCCTGATTTACATGAAAATATAATTATTGATTCATAATGAGGCTTAGATCTACTAAAAGTTCGTTTAAAATCTTCTTCTGATGTTTGACTTCCAAGAGTTACGCTAACGTTTTTAACTGAAATTAAAAAATTTACCAATTTTGAGAATATTGAATTAAGAAAGTGGAACCTAGTTGTAATTTATATTAGGAGAAAAAATATAAAATATTATATATATAATAATATTATAATATATAACATAAAATAATATATAGCCTTAATTTCGTTTAAAAATTTGATTTTGAGGTAGGTAAATAAATAAAATTTTTATATGAATATGAACTTGTTACAAACCTTAAAAGAAATTGCTATAAAAATTGTAAACAGTTAATTTTTTTAATTTCTTTCGTGTTCTACCCATTCTGACCAGGAACCCAAATAATTTTTAACACTGCAGTTAAGCAAAATTTGCTATATAATTTCCAAGAAAATTTAATTGAAATAAAAATACTACACCACCTTCAAAATTGAAAAATGGTGAAGTATTTTTGATAGTTTACACACTTTTTATATCCTAATTTTAAAGCGATTTCACTGGCTTTATGGCTTCTTTTTCCGATCATACAATAGAATATAATATTTTTTTCTTTTGATGGTTTCTCGATCCCATACAAGTCTTTAAAAGTTTTTACATCAAGAACTGAAAGAGCATCTTGTACTTCAGCAACTGTAGAATATAACGTAATACAACATGCATATTATATATAGGTCCTATACATATACAATATTCTAAATTTTAAATATGAGGACATCAAAAGTTTAGTTTTGTATTTATGTTACGATATTCATTAAATAAAATCAGATTGTACATATATAAATCCAAGCCCAATTCTACAATATAATCTTAAAATTTAAATTTTGATATCACAAAAATCAAATTAAATTTTGACTTTTTTTGAAAAAAATTTTTATGGAAAATTAAAACGGTAGATAAAGTGGGTATCTAAGGCATGCATTCTACTTAAGTATTGAAAAATGAAATACGTGAAACCGTTAAGTTATGCATTTAAATTTTGGAAGGTTTTTAAACAATAAAACAATACTGCTTCAAAGAGTTTTAAAAAACTCACGAGGTATGTTAATACTCGTAGGAATTTTCCCTGTTTCCTTCAATTCTTCTGGCTCTCGAACGTCAATCAAAAGTTTCTCAGGATGATCAGGTAAACTTTTTATTTCATCATAATAAGCTATAACAATTTCGGGTGGATTTGGTTCTGAACAATAACTTTTTACTTGAGGTCCTAGAAAAAATATACTGTCAGGTTTTTTAAAAATTTGCTGTAAAATTATATTTACCTGTTACTGGTAAGAATATTTGAAACTGTGAACAAACTTTATATTTAGGGATAATTGACGTGGTTGCAATGCTAGCCAAAGCTTTTCTTGGAAATTTCAATCTTCTTAAAGCTAAACTTAAAAAACTCATTTTTTATGACACCTTTTTATGCTATTAAGTTTTAAAACAAAAGTATATTTTTAAAAGTTAAAAATATATTACACAAATTATATTTTTTTTAACACAAAATTAGGATCTTTTTTTATTTTTATTTACAAAAAACAATTTTTGCTATTTTGCTATCAGCTGATTATCAACATGTCACCGCAGTGGTGCCACAGCAGTAATGAAAATGGGGAGTTGGTATCAGTTAGTAAAAAATAGTATGATTTATATTCAAACATTAATTGTTCGATCGACTTTGACATTAGTTTTAAACATTTAAGAAATTATTTTATTTGCAAACAGTTTTGTTTTAATTACTGTTATAATAAATAATGTATTATTTCATATTTTATCTTAGTTTCGTGCAAATAAATATAAATACATAAATAAATACATGGTACCTTTAACAAAAACATGAAACTACGCCGAATCACAAATAAACAATACAGAAGTTCAAATATTCAAATGATATGAAAAAAAAAATTGTATGAAATTTTGATTGCAGAGGAAGTTATAGCAGACTATATATTTTTTTGTTATGTAATTTACTGTGTGTAAAAAAAGGAAAGAAACAAAAGTTTTTTAACAAAACAATCCCAAAAAAACAACTTGTTTACTCCACTTTGCATATCTTGTGAAAATAATTCAGTAAACAAATGAAACGTTTTCGACTATTGTGAATAGCAAAAATGTTCTACAACAAAATCCCTTGTAAATGTTAGTCAAGTTATCATCTGTCACTTCATATTTAATAAATTTTTAACATAGCATTAAACTTGGACTGGCGTAAAAAATTTTTTAAATAAAAATTTCGATATAAGTAAAAAATATAATAATGAGTTATAAAGGTATTGGAGGAGGAGGTTATCCGTATAAAAAATCCGATACTTCAAGCGGTAAAGGATATTCTGCAGTTCCACCTCCAAGCAGTTTATCACAAACTCGAAAAGGACCACAAAAATTTTTCGCACAAACAACTGGAAATCAAGTTCAAACGCCCAATTCCTTCAATAGTGGTTTATCTAAGCATGGATATTCTACTATGGATGCTATTTATCAATTTGCAAGCTCTTCGTCTTACGCAGTTGGAAGTAAAAGAAAAACAAATACTGAAGATGATTATTTTGATGATGATGATGAAACACCACAATCATCTGAACTTGCATATATACCGGCTCCAGGGAGTCCAGCGGCTAACGAAAAAGTAAATATTTTTATTTTTACATATTTATAGTGATATAGAACTAGCCTGCGAGAAATCTTAATTTTTTTCGATTAACTGCTAACCAGAATAAAAATAATGAAGAAACTGATGAAGAAGACGATCCTTTGGATGCTTTTATGGCAAATATCGAAAAACAAGTTGAAAAAGATACCAAAGGACCCAGCAATGACACAAACAAAGATAAGAATATCAAAAAAGGTACAAGAGCCGATATAGACGATGAAGATGATGAAGAAAGTTATTACCGGTTCGTATTTCAAGTATCTTATACCATTTGTTATTAGATTGTATACTAATATAAATACATATATAAATTGTGTACTAAGTAATACATAAATGTAAACTGGCTAAATGGAATATGATTTTAGGTATATGGAAGAAAATCCGAATGCAGGCGTAACCGAAGAAGGATCCGATCCAGAAATTGATTACGACGAAGATGGAAATCCTATAGTCCCACCAAGAAAAAGGGAAATAGATCCTTTACCGGCTGTAGATCATTCTCAAATAACATATGAACCATTTGAAAAAAATTTTTATGAACCACATGAAGATATTAAAGCACTTTCACGAAATAAAGCAGAAGAATTGAGGAAAACTTTGGGTATTAGAGTTACAGGGCCTGTGCCTCCACATCCCGTATGCAGTTTTGGACATTTTGGATTTGACGAAAGCCTCATGAAGCAAATACGAAAATCTGAGTATACACAACCTACACCTATCCAGGCTCAAGCGATACCCGCAGCTCTTAGTGGTAGGGATTTAATAGGAATAGCAAAAACTGGTAGTGGTAAAACAGCCGCATTTATTTGGCCAATGTTGGTGCATATCATGGATCAAAAAGAATTGCAAGAAGGTGATGGTCCAATTGCTTTAATTTTAGCGCCGACAAGAGAATTGTCTTTGCAAATTTATAATGAGGCCAAAAAGTTCGGTAAAGCTTACAATATAAATGTTGTATGTTGCTATGGTGGTGGTTCTAAATGGGAACAAAGCAAAGCATTAGAAGAAGGAGCCGAAATTGTTGTAGCAACTCCAGGTCGTATGATAGATATGGTTAAAATGAAGGCAACAAATTTAACAAGAGTAACGTATTTGGTATTGGATGAAGCAGACCGCATGTTTAATATGGGTTTTGGTAAATAGGCAGAAAGTTAATTGATTTGGTTTTCATTATTTATTAAACTATTTTTTTAGAACCTCAAGTAAGATCAATTTGCAACCATGTTCGACCAGATCGTCAGACACTCTTGTTTTCGGCTACTTTCAAAAAGAGAATAGAAAAACTAGCTCGTGATGTGTTAACTGATCCTGTAAGAATAATCCAAGGAGACATAGGGGAGGCAAATGAAGATGTAACTCAACATGTAATTGTATTAAATAAACCTGAACATAAATGGAACTGGTTACTTTTAAAGTTGGTAGAATTTTTATCACAAGGCAGTATATTGATTTTTGTTACCAAGAAGTTGGATGCGGAACAGTTGGCTAATAATTTGGTTTTAAAAGAAATTGAATGCGTTCTGCTACATGGTGACATGGATCAAGCAGACCGTAACAAAGTCATAATGAAGTTCAAAAAAAAAGAATGTGATATAATGGTTGCAACCGATGTTGCTGCACGAGGTTTAGATATTCCTCACATACGTACTGTTGTTAACTATGACATTGCAAGAGATATTGATACACATACACATCGAATCGGTAGAACTGGACGAGCTGGAGAAAAGGGGACTGCGTATACCTTAGTTGTAGAAAAAGATAAAGAATTTGCGGGACATTTAGTTCGAAACTTAGAGGGGGCAAATCAGGAAGTACCTGAAGAGTTAATGGAATTAGCCATGAAAAGCGCATGGTTTCGAAGTTCGAGGTTTAAAAGCGGAAAGGGAAAAAATATAAATATTGGAGGTGCTGGTTTGGGATATAAAGAAAGACCCGAGTTTGGAAACAAGTCAAATTTCAAAAATTCAAGTAGTAACAATAGTGGAAGCACAACAGGAAATTCAAATTCAAATACAATTCATACAACAGCTGGTCCAGCTTCTAACAGATATGCGGCTATGAAAGAAGCGTTTAAAAGTCAATATATGTCACAAGTATTAAACTATTTATAAATAATATATTTTGTTGAATATAAATAATTATTAAAATTTGTAACATTATAATTCATACATTCCAGTTCCGAGCTTCGTCTGACAGAACTTGGGAAAAAACTGTGCCGGAAACAGGAGTATTTGCTGCTCCAGCACCACCACCACCAGCTTTGAAACCAGCAACGGCAGATAGCAAAAGTAACAAACACACTGAGGACCAACCGAAAAAAAGAGCAAAAAAAAGTCGATGGGATTAAATTTGTTAATGTTCACATTTTTTTATTTAAGATTATTAATTATACATCCATAAAATTAAGCTTCAAAATAAATAATTTTAAAATTCAGTGTCAAGGTAATACTTTATCATTATACATACTTATGTACAACAACATATATAATCCACCAAATATGTAGCTCTTAAATTTAAAAATTTGTAACCTAAAACCTTGGTTTAGAACAAGGAATCTGTGGGACCACCAAAATTCAAGAAAAAACATTTCTGTTATGCAAGTACATATGCATTTACAACATGACTTCTTACGGGAAATGCCTTGAATACTTCACTGAATGCAAAACAATATGCCAACCAACCAAGTTTAATACATATTTTATAAATTCAATTATGTTTTTCCAAAACTAACTTTAATGTTTTCTATATTAATTAAATTCAAGGCTAGATTCAATTACCATGGTTTGTTTTGCTCTTTAATACATACTGGTAACAATACTTTCGAGTAAGAAGCATTATACATATATCGTAAATGTCATACTTTAATATTTATAACCTAAAACTGTCAAAATATCAAAATACAATCCATATTAGAATCGAGAAGCATTTGAATATTTTATAATAATTGGATTTTAAAAAATTTAGTAAAATGCAAAGCTTAAAGTTTTTTTCGAAAATTTCGGTAAAACACATAAGATGTTTTTCATGCACCAAAAAATTATTGAGTGAAGCAGCTCCTGCAGCGGTTCCTGCTGCAACAAAATTGTCAATCCCAGTGCCGGAAGGAACAGAAAAACCCATTGATCCAAAGTTAGCAGCTATTGCTGATAATATAGCCAAATTAAATTTACTAGAAGTTGCAGAGTTAAGTTCAATTTTAAAAAAAAAACTTAATTTGCCTGAAACGTCGTTTATGCCTTCTTTTGCTGCTGCTCCAGTAGCAGCTGCTGCAAAGGAGGAAGATGAGGAAGAAGCTGCTCCAAAGAAAGTTCAAACTTCTTTCAAAGTGAAACTAGTTAAATTTGATGAAAAACAAAAGGTGGCGTTAATCAAGGAAATCAAAAATCTTTTGGAAGGAATGAACTTAGTTCAAGCAAAGAAATTTGTTGAAAGTGCACCAACCCTAGTCAAAGAAGATATTCCTAAAGAGGAAGCTGAAAAATTAAAAGAAGCTCTCACGAAAGTTGGCGCTTCTATAGAAATTGAGTAAAATACAAAAGTTAATTATTTATAGATTTTTTTAAGTAAATATTAAAATTTTAACATACATTTAAAAAACCTGTTTAACCAATCTCTTTTCAGGTGTATGTCTAAACTTATTGTCCTAACCTCATTTTGTTGAAAAATTTTGTACCCCTTTGAGTGTAAACTCAAAGCAGTTAACCAAATTTCCAATGCATTGTTGTCATATCTTTGCATAATTAGGAAATTAAATTTACTTTTGCTCCTTCCACTAAATTATTCACAGTTTCTGTTATATATATGGTATAACCAGTACTTAATAAGTTAACTTAAAAACAAAATATTTTAATAACAGGATCTACATAAAGTTGATTTCTTATAAAACCTTCAGTGCATATGTACTCACTTAATATTACAACTTACAAGGATTTACAGCTTTATTTATCCCAGCATATTATTTTTAAAATGCATGGTTAATACCAATATAACTTAAAAATTTATTTCTATATTTAATCAATAAATTAACATTTTAAAGTTATTCGAATAAATTAAACATTAAAAAATCTTAAAAATATATTACTTTAAGATATTTAAAACAATTTCAATAGCACTATATAAATCATTTTCTGTATCATTTTTATCAATTTCACGTTGGATATTTTTCAACTTCATTGGTATACCCCAACTTTTAACAACATGTCTCGCTTTAAAATTCTTTGATATTAATTTCCACAATGCTATTACTATAATAAATTTTTCATGTTCGTTCCCACTTTCCAAAACATCTCTAGTTACATATTGAAAGTCCTCTGAAAGGTTTAATTTTTAGAATTCAAATAAAATTTTTAAATATTTTTTGAATAAAACTTACGAGATGATAAAAGACCGGGTCCGTTTGCTTGCAAGAATGCCATATTTCGTAAAATTATTAAGCACAGTAATCGGATCTTATTTTTTGTTTTAGTTATAAATGAACACAAAATATACAAGTGCTTGATTACGGCTCCTTCTTGATATATAGAAAAAGTACTCCAAAATTCTAACCAATATATTGTCACAACATTCCAAGACTTTTGAATTTTAACATCCATCGGATGAAAATTACTTATCACATCCAAAAGATTCATCTATAAAATGTTAAAAAAATTAACATAATGATTGTATGGTAATTTAGATAAATTAATAAATTACTTTCACTAAAAGCAATCTTCCTTCAATACATGTACAACAGTTTGTTAAAATTCCTAATCCTAGTTCTAATATACCAAAATCTATATTGGGATGTCTAATTTTATTGGTTTCAGCTATTACCATTTTACAAGTGAGTTGCATAATCGAATTGGAAAAACTTGTTATTGATGCCGCAAATTGCTTGCAAACTAAAATTAAAATGTAATTGCAGTTATAGTTTTCATATTACTTATATTATCAAAATTTACCTTCAAGTGAATCTTTACTTAAAACTACTAACGTTTTAAGAAACACTTCCCGTAGCGATTCAGAATGATTTATCCACTGCCATGTATGCAATGCAGTTTTTGATAATTTTTCGATTTCTGTTTGATTTTTTAAACAGTCTGAAGAGAACCAGTACAAAATTATACTAAATAAAATTGTTAAATGACGTAAGATGGCAATTTTCTGAAATTATAATAATATAATGCATCAAATCTTCAACAAATGTCTTCTACCGTTTTAATCAAGAGAAAGTATAATTAATTTAAATTTCATATATTTTACCTTTGAATCTCCATGATTTCTTATATATTCAGTAGATGTAACTGTAATATCTTCGTAAATTAAATCAATTTGGTGAAGAATCGTACTTAAAAACTCTTCATTATGGGCAAATTTTCTTACTTCGGGAGAAGTCCTTAATAACGCTGCTAATGCCTCACATACTAAAGTCTTTTTAAAAAGTTTACCTGCAAAATTGGAATTTATTTATGAAAAATATTGAATTTATAAAAACTGCTTGCTTATTGAATAACCTTCTGTTTTTTTCTGGAATAATTTATTAAAAAGTAAAGAAGCACTGTAAAATATCTGTTCACTTCCATAAAAAATTTGATTAGATGTTTTTAATTCAGTGGAATCAAAAATTATTGGAATCGTTTTAAATCTATTTGTTGAAAAACTATAACTTTTTGCTAACAATGTTATTAAGAGTGTTAAAGATGCATTTTCAAAATCTGCAATAAAGAAAAATATAAAAATTCAATAACAATTTCAAAAAAAAAATTCAAATACTTTCCTGAATTTTTGCTTTTAATTAAACCGAAATCAATAATTTCTATTATATTTAAGGCTCCATTACTTGAAAGTATTTCACAAAATATTTCAAAGAATATCGAATCGTTAATTAAAAATCTTAATGTTTGGATGGGATTTATTAACAGGCTTGGATTTTTCTTTTCTAAAGTCATAAAAATATAAAATTTAAAGTTGGCATTATTTTGTAAAAAATTTTACCAAAATATTTTAAATTTAGTAACTGATTCAGAGCTACTATAAAACCATAATCACTGCACATATTTTTTTTAATTGAAGTAATATTTTCATAAGATAGAAATTTGTTTATTATAAAACAAATTTCGCTGAACATCCATAGCGATTCATCAGTAATACAAGATGGTATAAGTTTTATTAAACTGAAAATTAAAGTAAGATATTTTTGTTATATGAAAATATTTTAAAATTTTTACTTAAAAATTCTGATTATGAAGGGTTCATTATCAAAAATTTCCACTTCACTTTCTGGGCATAAATCTATGAAATTACTTAAAATTCTGCAATAAGCATTAATAATACTACAAGTTGTTATATTTTGAATCTGTAAAAAAAAATCCAAAAATTTTTCTCAAAATTTTTTAATCGGTTTAATTATTATTAATTATTTAATGAAAGTGAATATCACCTTGAAACTGTTTATTGTTCTTGCAATATGAATATGTTCAATAGATTCTTGAATAGCTGAATAAAAGCTATATTTAGAAAATAACTTTGTAATCAAACGTAGTCCATTATTTTGCTGAGATGGTTCTAATTCAATACACAGTGGAGCAACGGATAAATGTAAACATGTTCCA
Source organism: Condylostylus longicornis (assembly GCF_029603195.1). NCBI lineage: Eukaryota > Metazoa > Arthropoda > Insecta > Diptera > Dolichopodidae > Condylostylus > Condylostylus longicornis. The sequence goes on from NW_026578092.1 coordinate 695,712, forward strand.
TTTGTATCATTACTTTTATGACTTAAAAGGTTTGAAAACAGCATTCCAGCTGCAAATCGAACTAAAGGGATTTCATTGTTATCAAGAAGAGTACTTAAGCAACAAGCATGAAAACCACCAGGCAAATATGATAATTCTAAAAAGATTATTATAATTATTGCCCCTTTAATTTATTTTATTATTATTAAATACTTTACCTTTTACTATTAAGTGCGATCCTTTTAAACTAATAGAAATTTTTGTTAAAATTCCCCATGACAAAGCTCTTATTTCAAAATCCTCATGACTACACAAACCCGACAACAGTTTTACATGGTTTTCATCTAGCATTATCTTTAAAAAAACAAAAAAAAAAGTAATAATGTGTATCCAACAAAAAATTTATAGCATACCTCATCGCAACAATTCATCAAATTTCCTACGATAAGCAAACAGTTTTTATTTAAGTGGGACCCGCATTGAGTAAATAATTTTAAAGCCATCACAAAATATAACATCTTTTTAATAACGATTGTCGCAAAACCATAATCTATATCGATATTTTCCGTTTTTGTAATTATTTGCAATAAATTTAACAAACTTCGAACTTGGTCTAAATATCTTTTATGAAAACATTCTTCAGCTATTGGTATTACAATTTCAAAAAGTTTATTATAAATATTAGAATAGTATTTTTTTGAACTTGTTTCAGTGGTATATAAAGCATATTCCTGTATTTTATTGTTATTAGCTTTAGTAGAACAAAAATTTATTATAGTTTCTATAAGTTCACATACGCTGTCATACAACGTTCTTGGAACATTATAGTCCTTCAAAACTTGTAAAATAACACAATTCTGTTCACTAAATTCTTTTAATATCCATAATATAATGCTTTCATTTTCTAATTTAATTAAGTAATGGAACAGATCAACAATATTTTGAAAAATTTTATGATCTCCAGTACTGCTTGGTTTAACAATCAAAAATCTTTGAAATGTTTTTATCACCTCATTACCGTCCAAAATGCTATAAGATCCCAAAAACAAACAAAATCGAAATTCAGCCAATTTTTTCAAAAAATCATTTTCTGTTGTTTCATTGGAAATCTTCTTCAAAAATTTTCTTACATTATCTTGAGGTGAGGTTATTTTAATTAAACGTATATCTTCACTATTAATTTTCAAATTTGAATTAAAATCTAAAATATCCTGAAACTCTATTATGCCATTCGAAGTTTCATTAAAGTTTTCAGGAAAATCCGTATAATCCAACGTAGTATTGTCATTATTCAATTTATTTAAAATAATATTTTTGTGCATTTCCTCAAAATTTGTAAACCATATAGTAGAAAAACTGTATCTTATAAACTGCAAGATAGCTTCATTTTCATTTGGTTGTTTTTCTCTAACTACACTATATATTGGCTCTGTTCTTCGACTCAGTGGAATACTTGAAAAACGTTCGCTTTCAGAGTAGGGTTTTTTTGTTTTTGAAAAAGTGTTGCTTGAAAAATTGCTGTTGTTTTTCGTGTTGTTTTCAGATATTTCCAAAAAAATTTGCTCAAAATAACTTACTTTTTTATATATGCTTTCTTCCCAATGAAAATCGCTTTTCAAAGGTAAATTTATCTTTTTCAAAATTATTGGTACCGAAATTTTCTTTTCTCCACCCACAATATGATGGTTATATAACAACAAAAACAAAGTTATTACTGCATCTTGTTGCAGTGTTATATCATTATAAAACAGGAACAAAGATCTTAATAATAATAAATAAATATTGCTTTCACCCGAAAGCTCATTGCGAAGAAAAGCATTACAAAGAAGAATTTTTGACAGCATACCGACAGCAGGTATTAAGGAGTCGGTATAATCCACAGTTGGATTTTTCTTTAAAGAATTTTCTAGAGCTTGTATGCTGTAATACCAACCGTTATCCTTAAAAATAATTTTATTCATGTCGATATCTTGACATAAAACATTAAGTTGCATCAAACATGTTTTACGAACATTTGGCTCAACATCACTACTTTTAAGAAGTTCTAATAATGCTGGTATTGTAGTGAAATCATATAAGCCCCCATAAAAAATTTTTTCAGGGTCTCTTGGTACTTGAATATAACATATATTATCCGGAATAATATCAGATATTTCGGAAATATTTGGCAAAAAATCATATTGCATCGGATCTTTCGCTAGAATATATACTAAACGTGAAACTGCTTCGGACCGAATCTTATAATTAGTTGAAAAAAGAAAACGTAAGTTTCCTTTTAGTAGTTCATGTGTATCCAAACCATTGTCTGGGTTAAAAAGCTCTAAAATCAGTTTTCCTAAAAAAAAAATTCAATACATTTTGTTTTTCTTTCTGTTTCTTTTCTGTTATTACCAAAATTTTCATCACAGTTTGCTAAAGTTTGCAGTAGTGGAAAGTTTGGAATTAAAATTTGTAATATATTATTCCAACTTGAACCCAAAATATCTTTTCCTTTCAATATTAAGGATAATATAATTTCTGCATTTTTGCTTATTCTGGTTTCTTGATGAAAATATCCGAAACATATAATTTCCGATATAATTTCAGATGTAAGAGGAATTCCCAATGATTTGGGACAACTCAGATTAGAACTGAAATTTCGGATATTGACGTTACCATTCATTAAACAACCAAAGGATTTCTTCATGTTATTTGAAATTTCTTGGTATGTAACCCTAAATGTTTTCCAGTCAAATTTTATTTAAACAAAAATAAAAAGTTCATTACCTTTGAACATTGACGTTTTCATGAGCTAGTAAACGTAACACAATTTCTTCGGAGATTGACTTTAAATCTGGCTTACCATCAAACAAATAAATTGAACTTGATATAGATTTAATTATCTTCCGCACAAAACCTAAACTTACGTGGATTGATAAAGTGTCTAAAGCTTTAAGAGCTATCTGAATAAACTCTACATCAGTTTTTTCTTCTGGTCTTTTCAAAATATCAATAGCTTCGGTAAAATTCATATGACAATTTAATATAGCATTTAATTGAGGTTTAAGCATAATGTGGTTCTCTACAGCTTCCTCCACTTGGTTATAGATCAGAGGATAAAATTGCCGCAAAGGAAAGTCTAAAATTGCGTTCTCTAACTCTATATGCCATATATCTATGGATTTTTTGTATATATTTTCATTTTGATGATTTACTTGCTTAACTAATTTTGCAATTATTGAAATTATATAAATGTATTGTATTCGATAAGTTCTATACATTTTTTCTTGTCTATAAAATCTGGCCAAAATTCCTAAGTCTATTAAAATTGATTTTATTGAAGCTAAAGATGCATTCTTTTTATACTCAACAAGTTCCATTATTTCAAATATAATCATTATAAGTTGGTACACATCAAATATTTCATTCTAAATTATATTTCATTACTGAATTTGCGGTCATAAACTGGTTAAATCTTACCTGATCAATAGCATCATCAAATGCTTTTAAATGTTCTACACTTAATTTTAATATTTCAACACAAAATTGCGGTAAAGAGATCTGTATTTTACAACTAGTAGATGTATTCTAAAATAAAATTTAAGAATATTAAAATATATGTAGGCGGACAATGAAATATATTACTTCTTTCCAAGTAGGATCGTAGCATTCTGAAAGAACCCGTTTTCTAATTCTACATTTAATAGCCTCACTTAAATAATTGAAATTTAATATTAACAATTTAGCAAATTTCTTTTCTTGAAAATATAGCTTGATCATATTTTTGACAATATATGGAGGTTGCAAAAAATATTCAACAGGATAATCATTTACAGCTGTTTTAAAATATTCTAATCCATTCTTTACTTCTTCATATGTACTGATAGTTGATAAAGAATTGAATATCATATTCATTTGATTTAAGTCTGGTCTGCTAGGTGTCGACCAAGCTTGTTCATATTCACTCAAAATACTAAAATATTTTTGTTTAAAAAAAATTTTTTTTTGTAATTTATTAATTTACTCATTGTTTTCTGATCCTAATTCTTGAATGGAAATATTATCTGAACTACAACCTGTAACCGGAAGACTTAAACTGCTGGTGTCGTTTTCAGTGTATTTTTCAAATTCTTCATAATTTTCTAATAACTCTTTTATATTTTGTACAATTTCTTTATAAAAAGCTGATGATTTAACAATTTCATAGATTTTATTGACTTCTTTTTCCAGCGTACTCTTTTTTAAGAATTTCACAGTTTCATGAATGAATTCACTTTTTAAAATTGTTAAAATTAAATTTAAGACGGTTTCTACTTCCAATAAAGGCTTTTTGTTAAACCAATTAATCAGCTTGCTCATAAGTTTACCAGAATTCATATCAATAGTAGCATCTTGCTGGAATGCTCGTAATATTTTGCCTTCTATGTGTTTTAATGTTCTTACCCTGATTTCATCCAATTCATGGTCTAAAAATAAATTGCAACTTATATTTTAAAACAAATCTCAGAATCGATTTACAGACCTAAATTTTTAATGGCTGAGGCTGATATGTTATACGACATTTTAAAAATGCATAGATTTAACTTAAAATATATAAAATAAAATAATTACAAAAAATTTATTTTTGATTTTAAAGTGTTCAACGATAATTATAAATACAAACGGCGGCAGTTTTGTTTTGACATATTCCTCACAAGAATGACAGCTGGAATATCGTAAATTATATATCATCTCCGTGATGTTATGTTTCAAAAAAAAAAAAAATATTTTTTTTTCACTCATTTTTTTTTGTATTACCGAGTGTTATTAGAGTTTTAGTCTCAAAAATTAAAAAAAAATGATAAAATATTTCAATACACATTTCTTTTAAAACTTTATCAAAAAAAATCACATTTTTCAGTTTTATGAAATAATTTGAAATGCGGTCGTAGTTTTCGAGCAATTTGAGACATATTTACATACATACATAATGTACGTACACAGATCTTTCCATTTTATGATAAGGATGTGAACTATTGGGTTTATAAATTCATTAATATTCAAAATTCAAATAAACCATGACTACTTTTGCAAGAAATATGGACTTAAATTATCAACCGCTCAAAGACCATGTGTAATTTTGGAAAAAAATGTTTCTTGTTCATGTAGACAACTTAATTTTTTCTCATTGAAATATTTATTTCTTAACATTATAATTATCATAATCTCTACGTATTTAATTTTAATGAAATACATAAATCTGAAATAAAAAAATCAAACAAGTTTTTAAAAACTTTTTCTTAAGGGAGTTTTTTTTATTACAGTAGGAAAAATTATTTATCTTAAAATTACTTTTGTTCATAAAATAAAATTTGTCTTGAACTTTAAAAGTTTTTTAAATTTAAATGTATTTAAAAAAAATTTTTTTTTGATGTACAATAATACTGACTTTAATAAATTTTTAGTGAATTTAGATTTCTAACGTATAAAATTATTAAATAATATTGTTATGTTTCAAATTATATTCCAACAACAACGTGTTTATATTCAAATTAAACTATTTTGTTTAAGACTACAGTACAATTCAAAATTATTAATATAAATATCGATCTTGCGCACCAATTATTTTAAAAGTAATTACAAAAGTTGAAAATACACCACGATTTTTTACTTAATAAAAATAACTTCTAAATTTCCGTTTTCTTTTTCAACAATCGCCTTGGTATATTTTATATGTTCTCATTTTAGTCATTAAAACAAAATAAAGTCTAATAGAAATTTTCAATCATTTTCCCTATTAAGAGCGGCTGTGATTGCTAAGGCACCACCCGGTATAAATCTAACAAAATTATCACCAACTAATGGACCTAACGCATATAAACCTTTTGGTACACGTTCAATTTCATTTGTAAATTTATCAACAGCAATTTGATTAGTCTTTGAGTCAATTGGTTTATTTGGATCTATTCCAAGTCCTAGACCTGTGTCTTCAGTGACAAATAACATATTTTTTAAAACTGGACTATTTAATCGATTTAAGCAATCACATGTCTTATTATACTGATGGCCACAAATTTTTGTGCGATTTTCATTTGAACGAAAACTCCATTCGCATATATTAAAATGTTTACATTTTGAACAAAAATTTTTCAACCAAGAAATTTTTCTACTCATTGGCGAAAACACGACTTGTTCTGTTTGATTAACAAAATTTGTTGCGAGTGTTGTAATAGCCACCTTTGATGGATATGTTGGTAAAGTTTTTGTGATATTGGATATGAAACGCAAATCTGGTCGCGACCCAATCAATATAGCACAATATGACACTTCAAATGTTTTCATTTCGCCAGTTATTAAATGGCGTACGGTAACATTATGTTGATCATTATTTGATGATGAAGTAAATATATCACACAAGGTATGCTCTGGTAGTGGTGTATAATAATCATATTGCGTATGAGGATCTTTCATCATTCTTTGTACTTCATGATATTCTGGATAAACATTTTCTGGTAACATTTTATCTAAACCAGCTGAACGACTGCGGAATACGTGAATAACGGGAATATCAGACAAACGACATATTGTTACTGCATCAGCTGCACTTAGTCCAGCACCGACTACAACAACTGGTTTTAAACCTAAAAAAAATTTATAACATGTTTGAATTTTTTTTTCAAAAAAAAATTTAACAAAAAAAACTTACTTCTTCGTTCTTTTTCCTTTAATTTTTCTAAATCTGCTTCTAAATCAGGTAATTCGTGCTTAACCCATGATGACTTTAAAGTTTCTCCTCTTAAACCTAATCTATTTGCTAAATCTGAAACACCATTCGCCAAAACAACATTGTGACAAGCGTAATAAAATGATCGACCGGTTGCCTTGTTGATTCTGTAATAAAAATATTTTAATTTTCACATTTTCATAAATAACATAAAATTTAAGTTTTAAAATGGAAAAAATTATAATATTACCCAGCAACAATCCATCTAGCTCTATTAAATTTTCCTTTTTCTGGAAACTCTGATTTTTCTATGCAGGGCTGAGTTTCCTTGTCTTGTTGGTCTGTCAATGGAATACATATCTGCTGTTCGTCTTGTTGCAAACAAGATACTAATGGAGCGATTAGTGTTACTATAGTATCATTTACAAAGTATTTATTCAAATCCATTATACTAACATATTCTTCATAATATTGCGCAACTCTTGATACAAGAGCTCTGGTCTGAACTTCTTTTGACATTAAACGTTTTAGTGATAAATTTCGCCGAGGGGGCATTTGAATACCTTTATTCTGATTTATGTTAAAACTATCATTTGCATTTGCATTAATTGTAAAAGCTTTAGTACATTTACAACACAAGGCACCTATTTCCGATTCATTATTATTCTCTAAACCTAAACTATTTTTATCATCTTCATTCTTTCTGACAATGTTAGTTTTTATTATATATTTTGGATTAGGTTTTGATCTTAGTTCAAGACATTTTGCACATTCTGTATTATTTTCCATTTGTGTTTTTTGTTTTTGATTATCACTTTTTTGTAATGAATTTTTAATTATTGTTTTAAATAAATTATTTGAATTATTTGGATTTTCAATGTCTTCAATATGTTCTTGTTGTTGTTCTTGTTGCTGTTTTTGTTCTTCCCAATCATTATAATTTAAACCAGGTAAAGACATCCATGCCGCTAATGATAATGTACGTAAATTTGGATCCATACGATGCCATGTTCCACCTGGTGGACCTTTACCAAGAACAACATGATCAATCTATTGACATATAAAAAGAAAAATATGAAAATTAAATTATTAAGTGAAAATCAAAATGTTAAATTTTAAATCAACCCACCGTTCTATTAGAGTTCATTTTATATTCTAGCATTGATGGTAACTCCATTCCAAAATCAGCACATGGATGTTCTAAACTATCTAATAGTAATGATACTGGATTTGTACTTCGACCCTCTAAACCTTCAGCTAATGTAATTAAATCTTGTTCAACTAAACTTTTACTATTATCAGCATAATTTAATCTAGCTCTAAGTAATTCATCTGGATGTTTTTCTATCTTTTCTGGAATCCAATATGGCCAATTTCCGGCTAACATATAAGATAATGTAATACCACTGGGACCATTGCCTGTAAATAAAAGAGAAAAGTTTTGATTTAAATAAATGTATTAAAAAATAATTATTTACTTAATGGGGTATATGAATTTTTAAGATTTCAAGAAGTACAAAATTTCCAACTTATCTTGATTTTATATAAAATTAAATTTCTTTTAATTCACTGTAATTGCATAATTTTTGAAAAAATTCTCTTCAAATATTGTAAAGGACATTTAAATTTTATAAGTACTACATTATTTTTGACCTTAATTTTTCTATTATATGTATATAGTATATATGTATATATATGTATAAATAACAAGTATATACACATATTTTATCGATTTTATGCATAAAAAAAAATTTTAAATATTTTCTATTTATGAGATTTTATTGCACGCACTGTAAAATTGTGAATGGGTGTTTGAATATTTTTACATCCTTGAATCATCATTGTTTCTTTCGAAATTTTTTCTGATCCAAATTTCAAATTTGAAGATGAAAGGAGATTGTGAAAGAAACAGAATAGAAAATAAAGTGGCAGAAAGAATACAATTGGATAGGAGGCCAATAAAAATTTTCGCTTAATTTTATAAAAAAAAAGTTTAATATATTCTTAAATATATATGATACATATACTATGTATGTACATTATTTGTACTTATAGATTAAAATTTCACAAATTTGTATAACATTATTTTATTGTTTAATAACATGCAAATTTCAAATTCAATAGGTCATTTATTTCAACAGTTAAAACAATTCAAAAATATAAAAACCAGAAAATTTTTCCATAAACATTGGCATGTGTGTGTTTTGTATCGATAAATTATTTAATCTAACTGTTATATAAAATGATATATTGATAATAAAATTCTTATATCATACAATTTTTTTATATCTTATCTATATTTTAAATGAAAATTCAAAATTTGTCACTGTTTATTAAGTGTTTGGTATTTTGACAATCAAATAAAACAATATCTGATGGCTATGGTTGACTTTTTACATAGCAAGTTGACAAAAAATTCTTTCTGTCTCAAATGTTTACTAAACGAAAAATGAAATAGGAGGGGTAAAAAATGGTTTCTGTTTTTCTAGACCTAGAGCATATGCATATTGTAATTATTGTTAATTAAAACATTTTTATAAATAATTATTTTTTAAATGAAATTACAGGTTTTTAAGAAGCTCAAGTTTTACACAAAAGTATGTTTAACAAATTATATTTCATCCGGATATTGATGAAATTTCGCCTAATTGTATGCAATTGAAATGTATGCATATGTATGTATTTCAAATTACAATAATTACCAAATAATGTAATTAAATTATTAATTTATATATAATTATATATAAATTTAAAATTTATATTGAATTTAAATTGAATGCAATTTATTTTGCATGAATGTAATATTGATAATGTATTACTAAAATGATTACAATTAAAGGAAATTACAGAGTAATATTTAAAGTATAATTACGTGAATGAATAATTATATAGGTAACTCAGTAATATATGAATAGTTACTAAGTACTTATAAAAGAGATATTGTAAATATTTATAATAAGCAAATTAAAAATGCAATATTTGCTACTACAAAAGTTAATAAACTTATATCTATAAGTATATACATACATAATATAGAATACTCAGTACTAATAATAAGTATACTCATGTAATTAATGTGAGATATTGATACAATTACAATGAAAAGTTTATATAGCAATTAAAATAAGTATTCATATTACAGCTATAAGTATAATATCAATAAAAATATTTTATTATATATTAAGTATATTATGTGTGTGCAATAAAATGTAGTATGATTAAAATTAGCAAATAAAAAAGAAGCAAAAAAGAGAAAGAAAGAACAAATTGAAATATATGGGAGAAATTTTTTCTAGAGTATTTATTGCATGTCGTCATGTCAGATGGTGGTAAATTCAAGTACTAATATAATACGTCATTCCCAGTTAATTAATATAAACTATGTCGTATATAGTTTTAATTTATTACTTTTAGTATAATAAAATAATAATAAAAATAGAAAAATAAAATAAATAAATATTATCAGAATGAATTTATAATAAACCAATATTTAAGTATATATATATGAATAGGTATAATACACAATAATAAATTTATATATACATATATGTATGCACATGTACTTCATTAAACAAAAAGCTCTTAACTATAATTCATTTCATTATCTAAACATAAGTAATACTTATGTACTAAAATCTGCTGACTAATGTTATGATTTCTTTTTAAAGATATCTCATGTTCAACAATAAAATATTAAAAATATTCAGGTATAATATGAATAAATTTATTTTGTTTATTTTATAATGAATAATATGAATGAATGATTTTTTACGAATTTGATATTTAAATTTAAAGAAAATCGTATAGAAAAGCCGTCAATTTGTCTATATTGTTTGAATATACAAATTAATTGTTATATTTAATTTACTTTTAAAATATAATTTAAACAGCGAAATTTATTGGGAACTTCAATCGAAATATTGTTAGTTATGGTGTTTTTTAAAAACTATACAATATTGATGCCGGATTACCGATATAACTGGAAGATTTCCGAATATTGACAAACAGACGAATATTGAAAAGTCAAAAATGTAAAATTAATTACTCATCGAATGCTTTCTTAATCAGTTTTTTTTTCCGTTGTGTTCAATGAGAAACCACATTGAATCGATTTCACATTGGCAATTATTGTAATGAATCACAAAAAAAAAAAATATAAAAATAAAATTATCACCCATTATTTATTATACTATCTACGTTATTTATGAATAATTATTATTCGATACAATAACTCTTTAACTTATATGCAAAATACGAGTAAATAAATTATACTGACTTTCTTTACAACATTATTGTGTTCATAATCATATATAGTTCATTATATATACTCGGCGAATGATTACTTATATATTAATTATTAATTTTTATTTATATTGAAGACTTTAAAGGTCAATTTTGTTTAATTTTTTGCATAAATTTTTAGAATATATATTTTTTATTTACATTGGATCAATTATTTATTTGCATACTATAAATAAATATTATATATATATATGAATGTATACAAATATTTTACTATATTTTCATATTTAAAGTTCTTTTCTCATTCAATTTGTATAGTTATGCATTTATTCAATATATAACAAATAAATACAACAAATATGAAATTAGCATATATGCATATAAATTTTATAATAAATGACTAAGAAAGGACCTTGAAGTGTTCCAAGAACTATAGATATTGTAATATGTAATATGTACATATATATATATACTTATTTCATATACGTCAGTGCATTTTTTAAAATTTTATTCAATATATTTTAGATATATAAGTAATTTCTTTTTAAATGTATCATTAAAATAACAGTTATATAATTAATTACTGCTGTTATGATAGTGTTGTAAAATGTAGAACAATCTAATCTAAAAATGTATTATATATATATATATATATATATATATACTTAATATATATATATATATCAAATGACTTTATTGTATTAAATAAAAAATACATTGTACCAGTATAATTTTTTAACTTAATCTATACTTTTGTATAACACTAAAATAAAAATATAGAAATTTTTTTTTATCAAAAGAAATTTCTTTATACTGTTTATATAAATTAATAAATATAATAATTTTATACACATACTTATATACAATATTATGTAAATTTTTTAAATATGATTACCATTAAAAGTTCATTAGCTCACGTTTTTTTAAGCTTTTTATAATTTATTTGTGGTGTTTAAGCGTGCGATAAAAATTTTTATTGTAGGCAAGTCTATATGTATATATATACACATAAGAATATAATCAACGAAAATTATGTTTTGATATTATTAAAAATGAATATATAAATAATTTAATTAAAAAACAAAAAATACAAAATAAAAATAAAATTTTAATAATTAATTTTTTCTAGAAAAAATTAAAAAATTATAAATATACATAATATATGTAAGTATATGTACAAGTGAAACTAAATTAAAATTTATTGTAAAAAATGTAAACCATTATCTCAATTGATCTTAAAATTTAACAGAAAAAAAAAATGCCGAAAAAATTGTAATTAAAATGCTTGAATATTTTGTTTTTTTGGTTAAGAAAATACGATAATTAAAAAAACACTATAAGTATACACTTGTACATATAAGTAAGACAACCACTATTATTAGAACAGCAATTGGAAGAAACTCTAAAAAAAAAACTATTCTTATATGAATTCAGACTTTTTAAAGTGACATTCATTTTTTCTTAATTAATTTATTGATAATAAATTAATTAATTTATAAAATTTTAATCAGTTATAAAGAACAATAATTAAAAAAATTTTTTATATATAAGTTATTGAGTCAATAAAATTAAGCAAATTGTAAAGAATTTGTTTTGTAACTTTATTTATACTTTCGTAACTTGCACTCAATTATATTGCTGTGTTGTTTGAATTGTAAAAGTCTATATTAATTTTAATTGAAAAAATATGAAATATATTTTTTTATTATTTTTTTATATTTTAAATAGCATTTGCAATTTATGAAAAATATTCAAGAATGGTAAAAAGAAAATAAAAAATATATTAAAGAAATGTTGGAATCGTTTAAATATTTTAGCAAATTACTTATATAAATAATTGCTATTTTGAAAATAAAACAAAAAATTAAAATTATATTGAAGATAAAATATGCATATATTAAATTAAAATTATGTTAAATTATATAAAAGATATGGTTCGTTTATTTAAAAAGGAAAAAAATAAATTTATATTTTATAAGTACGAGACCATTTTAAAATTTTTTTGACTAAAAGACCATTATCCAATTTTTCTTTATATTAATCTCTATATGAATAACAAATAAATTGTTAATTTTATGTATTTTGCATTCCTACATTTAATTTACCTTTTATTGTGGCTCTTAATTTATTATTAGGTACTTGAATTTAAATTTATTATTCTTTAAATAATAAAAAAAAATATTTTCTATTTTTATAAATAGATATATATATTAAATTTAATTATGTATTTAAAAAATTTTATTAATATACTTTTCTAGGAATTAGGAATTTTTTTTAGGAATTTAAAGATAATTGAGTATAAGTAAGTATATAATTTTTATTAAATACCCTTGTTTTATTTATTTTTAAAAGTATATTTTATAAAATATAACAAAAATATTTTAGCAAACCGTAATATTCGCAATATTTTATAAATATTTTTTTTTCTAAAATCCCTGGGGGCTGGGCTCAAAAGCAGTTTTACCAAAAATAAAATAATAAATGTGCACCTAATGAAAATATGTAATTAAATTAGATAATTGAGTTTAAATTAATTAATGATAATTTAAATTTCAAAATAAGTAGTATATAATAAATTTTTTTGATCAAAAATAAATAATAACACTATTTCACAGAATAATAATCTTTTTATATTATTTTACTTATTATTTAATTGTTTTAGAAAAGTATTTTTTTTTTTATTACAACTTAATTTTAAAAGAAAAAGAAATTCCTCGTTTAAATAAAATTTTACGTGTGTTATACAAATAATTACTTAATTAAGTAAATATTTTAAATTTATTATTGAATATACTCATAATGTTAATTGTGTTTTATTTAAACATAATTATTTACTTCTTTAATATGATTCATTAAAATACCAGTTATTTTTTTTTTTTTGAAAGAATATAAATAAAATGTTTATTTTTCTTAATTTATTGTAAAAATTTCTTTAATGAATTTAAAATTTTATTTATAAATTATATAAGACAAGAAAATGCATTGTCATTCGTTCTATAAAACAATAATTGAACAATATATATATTTATAATACATTATGTACGTATGTGTATATTACATTATCTTGCTATATTTTATAAATTTTAAAAATTAATAAAATTTTTTTTTTTTTTATAATCAAATTATAAATTTATATTTTCATATGAGCACAATTTTTACCTTATATTTTAATGTTGCTAAGAGAATATTTTATTCTTTTTTTGCAAAATCTTTTTTACTTTTACAATTTTTTAGGTAGCTATGTGCTTTGTTTTGCAAAAAAAAATATTTATATATATTTTTTTGTGTTTTTTTAAATTTTATAAATTAATTTGCATACATTTAATATACATATATATAATAATGTACATGAATATGTAAATATAACAAAAGACCACCTATTATATAAATAAATACGTTTAAAGAGACCTAATAATAATTTTTTTTTTTGAAATCGATTTATTAAAAGCCGGAAACATATTTAAAAAAAAAAAGAAAAAAAAACTTAATCAAAATACCCTCGAAAAACAAGAAAAATTTCAAAGTAAAATAAAAAATAATTTCACAATAATTTCTACTTTAATTTTGAATATAAGCAAGGCATTAAAATTAAGAAGGTACTTCTTATACAGTATGTTCAAAATCTACCTACATAAGTCAGTATTTTATATTATGCATCATATAATAAATATGTAGGAGTTATTTATACAAGTGAGTATTTTAGTGAATTTCCATGAATTTCATATGATTGCTTTATTCATTTGCAATATAAAAATCGAGTATTCAAGCACATATGCAAATTCCCAGATACTTGTATACATAGTAAAATATATTAATGTTATATGTGCATAAGTAGTATATGTTTGTGGCATTAAGCCAAAATTAATGAAACATAAAAAGTTGTATTTCTAGTAAATCGATTTTAAAATTTTCTTTTCGTTTTTTTTTTTTTTATTTTTTGTACCTTATTCTGAAAGAATTTTTTTTTTCATTTATTCTGGGTCACAATAAAGGCATATATTGTGTATATGTATGTAGGTACATTATGTATTATGTATATTTTTGAAGTGAATTTTCAATAATGTTATAAAAATGTGTCAATTTTAGAGATTTTCCAAAAAGAAATTAATGTAAAAGTTTTAGATTTTATATATTATGTACCTATGTACTTAGTTTTAAAACTGAATTGCCTATTTCACTTTCTAACTAATTCTAGTTATTTTGATTCTAGTATTGGTAAGAGTGCTCTGAGGTTTGTACTTTCTAGGAAGTTAAATTATATTTAACAATGGGTTATATAACAGTGATATTGTGGCTCAACAATTTTTTTTTTTTTTTGGTTTTTCCGTAAAACTTATTCCAAAAATTTTTTTAAGTCTTCCATACTAATAAACTCTAATCTTACTAACTTTCTGCTATCCTCATCAAATTATAATGATTTTGTTTGGCAATCTGATAGCCTAGAATTTTGTGTGCCTAAATGATGATTGCTTTTGTTCTTTCATGCAATATTAATTTAAATGACAATTGATGCTTGGCCTAAACAATTCATCTCATATATATGAAATGAATTGTATATATACATATTATATAGTTGGATATGTACACAGATAATACAAAGTTTATTGATAACTTACCAATAATGACAACCTCCTTATATTCAGTTCCTTTTGGTATACTTTTTACTGTTATGTCTTTCATTATGAAATTTATACTCTTTTATTTATTTTGATCTTAAAATATTTTTAATAAATAACTATTTTATAGCTATGTATGTAAATATGTATATAATATTATAACTGCTTTTATTTTAAATGTTTCTCAAGATTAATTATTATAATAAATAATTATTTAGTAATTATTAAATAATATAAGATTCCTTTTCAGTGTGAAAAATATTTTTATTTTTTTCTAAATTTTTCCGATTTTCTTAAATTGAAGAACTGAAATTGTCTTTTGTTTTATAAAAAAAATTATTTACTTAAAAATTTTCACCACTTTAACTTGTTTTTTTATAATCCTTGAATTTATTTGAGTAAAAATAATTCCTTTTTCATTGAAATCAACTCTAAAGTTACTTTTAAAATTATTTTTTATTTTTGCTCAAAATTGTATTGCACACCTTTTTTCCTAATTTTATCCAATTCAAGCGAATTTATTTATATAAATATGTATATGTATATATGTATATTTTTTTTGTTGTCTTCTATTCCTTTTAGTATCCGTATCCGATAAAACCCGTTTAAATTGCATTTACGAGGAAATTCCGCGCTTTTCTTTATTTTTATTTTTTCTTCTTTTTTCAATTTGATTTTGTTGTTTTACACTGTGAATCACAATTTTTTTATTTTGTATAGCTATTCCCAGAATGGTAAAGAATTGGTCATATAAAAAATTAAATTTTAATTTTACTTTCTTCTTTTCTTTTCAGTGATTTTTTTTTTCCATTTAACACCTAAAATATTTATTTTTTTAAGTTAAAACATTTGTTTTATTGAAAATAAAAGAAAAAATCTATAGTCAAATTTTCTTTTTCTTTTATGTTTTTTTTTTTTTTTTTAGTTCACATTTGAATATCTCTTTAACTCACAAAATTTCGAAATGGAATGAACTACAACCTTGAATAACAGCCGGCTTTTATATGAAAAATATTGAAAAATTTTTATATACTCTTTTTTTTTATTGTTGCGTTATTTTTCTCTAAGTTTTCGCTCGCTCTCTCCTTGTCCTTTTTTTTTTCATTGATATAATATGGCTGTATAATGAATTAACTCTATTAGGTTAGGTTATGTTTTCATGATAATAGTGTTACCTAAAATAAAAAAAAATTTTAAATAAATATTATAGTTACAATTATGACGATAGAAAAAAAATAGGAGTAAAAAAATAGTAAATCATTATGTAAATATTAGTTAAAAAAATTTTTTTTTTTTGTATTTTAATAAAATGTGCATTAAATAAATATGTACTCGTACAATGCATATATTATATAAGTCATTATAAAAAATAATTTCATAATATGACTTTAATTGTTCATCGCATTCAATTAAGTGTATAACACTTTATTGAGATAGTTTTGAGTATATTTTATAAAGTTAGGTTTAAGTATAGGATAAAGTCACGTGGCAAATCATGTAAAATACTTATAGCTTTTAATAGTTTTAATAAATCGAGTATTGTAAATTAATTTAAAGTTATTTTGAATTCTGTGCTTAATATTTTGTTTTTCAAGTTGTTTTATAAACTAGTATTATTCATTAAATTTGTACATTTTATAATTATACTGACAAATAAACAAAAAGACGACTGAATTAAATAGGAAAATTATCGATTTTTCATTCTACAATGTATACAATAATATAAATATGTAGTATATAAATATGTAGAATAATATAACATATTTAAAAACATGTTATAACATTTAAGAATTCACGTTTAGCTTATTTTGGTAGAATTTGTTTTTTTTTTTTTAGATAAACTGGCAATATTAATATTTTTAACTGAATTACAAATAAAACGACACGAATCACGAAAAATGAAAATGAATAGTTTTTGAGTAAAAATGTTGTATTCATTATATGGTGTACATAAGTACATACATATTTATCTAAGTTTACCTATGTATGTTAATATGTTTATACATATATATGTACATATTTTCATAAATATGTATAATATAATATAACATACAAGTATACTTAATTATTCTTTAGTGAAATAGAAAATCGAATTGGAATAAAATTTAAAAAAATTGTGAGAATTTTTCTCATTTCTTTTATACATAAACATACCTACTATACAAACATGCAAATGTAGGTATATATGTACGACATATAATTTTTTTTCAATTATAAATTCTATTTTATTGTAGAGTGCGGTATTTTGTATTTTTTTTTCATTATTTTCTTTTGCTCCTTTTATTTTTAGAAATGGTCTTCATACTCAAATCTTTTACGTTAGAATAAAATTTTACAACTATATAAAATGCATCAGATAGCTAACTCACTAAGTCACTATCAATTAAACAATAAAAATACTATGTATATGAAATATATTATACATTATACACTATAAATATTCAATATATTAATATGATGTTATACTATTAACGTACCTATACATACCATGTCTATCGGCATGTAACTTTGTTTATAAAATTTACGTATAACAAGGCAAAGGAAATGAAAATTGTTTGGATGTAAGGAGTAGAATTTTATAGTAGAGATTTAAAGAGACATGAAATCAACACTGCTTGGAAAAGTATTAAATTATTAATCTACATACACACATTTATACGTAAATATTCCGCAAATTCTATCAATATATAAAATAGCAACAGGTTCAAAAACACATATTTATTTAGGTATTTTGATGTACATATGAATACATTTACTTATACGAATGTGCATTTGATTTTTGATTACTATTATTAATTTTTATATGTAGAACAATATAGCTACGAATAAAATTATACGATTATGTTGTTCTCTTTATGAATTTGAACGTAAAATAAAGAATTTTTATTTGAAATATTTATAAAAATAAATTTTTCTCTATAAATGGCAAAGTAGTAAAATAAATATAAAATTTGATTTTGTTCACATAAAAATTATTTTCAAAACACCATGTGTATAACACTTTATATATACATACATCCAGTAACATTTTTGTTTCAATTAATATCAACTTAATATGTCCATGTTGTATACAAAAATTTTATAATGACGACATAGAACCACCTTTAAAGAAGTAAAGGCTAATCATTGGACTTATTTAGTGCTGGGGATATAAGAAAGTTTTTCAGTTTCTTTAAATTTTTTATGAATGTTAATAATAAATGAAACGTGTACATAAGAAATTAATTACACATACAAATTAATTATACATAATTTAAAATAACAAAATTAAAAGTTGAAATATTGATTTTAAAAATTTTAAGGAAAGTTATGCCCACACGTAAGAAAGTTGTATTTTTTATAAATTTAATTTTCGGTGCTAAAAATTTTTTGTTATATCAATTTTTATAACTTCATATGTAATTATAACAATATTTATACATATTATGGGAAATCATGTATTTATATGCGTATAATATATTTTTCCAAAAGTTTATTTTTAAGGTATACCACAAAGAATTTTATTCTATTGCTTGTTTAATAAAAATAAAAATTTCTATGAAAATTATTTCAATATTAATTAAGTTATTTTTATGTATTTTAGATATTATAAAAAATTTGAAGAGAACAGGACACATAATGGACTGTCATAAACCACTGATTTTTTGGGAAGCTTATGTTCTCTCAAAAAATAAAGATAAGTTTTGAAATTTCAAATAAAATTTTACAGTATACAGTAATGGTCCATCTCCTACCACTGTTTTACTTTGTCATCAGTTTTACTTTGTCTCTTAATAAACAAATTTTATAGATAGAATACCCCAAAAGAATTTTTTAAATATCATTACAGAAATATCCAATTTTTGGAACAATTCAAAATCAATTCATAGTATCCATGAATTTCATGTTTTGAAATTAAATTGCTGATCGACAGACATAGTGAAGTTTTGCTAAAATACCTTTTTAAAAATTTTTTTTAGTATGAAAAAGAGCATTTTTTTTGAAAATTTAATATGTAGAATTTGATGTGAATTTTTCCTGTTTTATGCAATGCGTTAAAAGTTTTAGAATTCTAATAAAATATTTTATAAAATAATATGGTTTTCAATGTAATAAATTTTATGGGAGTGCTTTCAAATTAAGTTATACACTCACTAATCCAATTGAAAATTGATTTTTTTTAACAAATATGTAAGTTAAAATCAATTAATTGTAACTAAAAAATCCACCAACATTTTGAACATACATCCATAAGCAAATATACAAAATTTTATAACAATATATTCCAATTTAGTTTTTCTTTTTTTACGAAATTATTATTTTATATAATGAGACATTTTTTAATTCCCATAATAGACTAAAGGGATTTAACAATAGAATTAAACAATTATAATAAAATATTTATAACAAAATATTTTTTTTTACATATGTACGTTAATTACAATTTACTGCACAATATCATTATATAATTATTTACAATAAAATATAACTTCGTATATTTTTAATATTGTATTACATACTAAAAGTATACATATACATTTCATTCAAAATAAATTTTAGATAATTAATCGCAATATATTACAAAAACTAGAAACAATGAATGTACATAATGTATAAGTACACGCACGTGTAAAATATGATAATATTATTGACATGTTATTGATATGAAAATTTATATACATATGTATGTAAATATTGTAAACACATATGTATATGATTTTTTACGATATAATTTGATTAAAAGTTAATTTTCAAATTAATTTAAAAATAAAAATTACATTTACAGTATTAATATATATAGAAAATTTTTATGTATATACATAGATACATACTGTGTGAGAAGCAAAAATTTAACATTAATCTTTGATACTACAAAAAATAAAAATTGATAAGCAAACATTATTCTCATTGTTTCTAATGTTGGAGAATATTTTAATTTTCATTAATCGGTTGGCAACTTATCATTTTTTTTTTTATATACACATACATATACTCATACATAATATATATGTATATGTTTATCAAGCATATATTTATTTTTTTATAAATATTCTCATATTTTAACACACATATTATATGTACATAATGTTGTGTATAAAAGCATTAAACCGATTACATAAGCCGATTTTACTATATTGAGTGATTTTTGTTTTATTTTCTTTTTTTTTTTTTAATATTTGTTTTGATAATAATTGTTAATTATATTGCAAATATGTATAAACATGCTTATAAACATAACATCAAAGTAAAATTTGTATACCTGACACTATACACTTTACCTAATACGGCTTAAATCAATTAATTTATATTGCATAAAATATACAATTTCAGAAAAAAAAAAAAAACAATAATATTTTTGTGGAAAAAAAAAATGTGCATACATAATGACTATAATTAAATTTGATACTAAAAATTGATAATCGACAATTTAAATTATATCACAAAGAATTGATTACATAAAAAATTTTACATTACATTACATAAAAAAATTTTGAAATTCAAATTAAAATTTTTCAACACTCTGTTTATACTTGCTTTATTATTATTATTATTGTTATTAAAATACATAACGTAATTATTTAAAGTAAGAAAATCAATACAGTTATATTCGTATTTTAATACAATAAAATTGGAAGTTTGGAATTTGACAAAGTTTTTAAGTTTCATTTAACTGATTATGAATGTAGTTTAGTTAACAATTATGATTTTACTACAATTAAATAATTAAAGGGCATTTACTATTTGAAAATAATTATGTGACCGTGAATTAAAGAAAAATTATTTTAAGATAGGTACCCAGTTATATATATAAACTAATTACGTATGTACACTAAAACTAAATAATTTTTTATGTATATTTGTAAAATATTAAATAAAAATATTATGAAATTTGTTATTTAAATTTTATATGACTGTTTTTAATTTATTGTATAATACTTTTTTTAAATTTATATTACTTAAAATTAAAATTTAAATAAACAATTTTAATTTATTTTTTCATACAGAATTCCAAAATAATTTTCTAAACATTACATAATATCAATTATTTCATATTACATCTACATTTGTTCATACATGTATATGCATTCATATACATTATTTTGTAATATTATAAATGCTACTTTAATTAAATAATTTAAGAAATTAAAATAGAAGAAATTTAATTTATTTTTTTTTGGTAATAAATTACAAATTTTATATGCAGTATCACGTAGAACTAAAATAAAATACAAGTTATTAAAAAAGGAATAAATTATTGTTAAATCAACTCAAATGAAAATTATATAATTCAGAATATAATTGATCTTGTACATATTATTATGTAGTTTGTCCAGACTATATATGTTATATCTTATTTACATACAATTTTGGAGTAGAGTTTTCTAGAATATAAAAAAAGAAAAATCAAGAAAAATTTTTCATAAAAATCTATTAATTACATACATATACATATATGAAGATAGAACATAAGTACACATTCCCTACCTACATATGTGATTAATTAAACATATTACATAATATATGTATGTGGATATGTGTACAACCAGTGGTGATCTTGATGTCTTTAAAATAATTCTGCAATTTTGAATTTTGTAACCTTATTTTGTAACATATCTAATAAATTACAAATGAAGCTTTGCAAGAACACTGAGCATATTATCAAGAAGTGGTATGAATTCTTTCAAAAATACGATAATAAATTAGGGGGAACAATGATTGTTGAAACACACTATAAATTAAAAGTCGAAAGTAATTAATGCTTTATGTTTTCTTTCTTTTTTAGAAGAGAAACTTTTTTCTTAGTTAAGCTCAGAACCAGCTTTTTTAAATTGTGTGATTCACCACTGTAAAAAAAAAAAGTAAAACAAAACACCGTACACAAAAAAAAACTAATAAGTTGAAGTTCAAGACAGTTTAGTGATCTTTTTTTTTCTATGTAATTAAGTACATATACACGTATTCGGCATTTTGAAATTTAAAAAAAAAAAGCTGCCTAAGTTATGTTATGGAATGCATTTAAAATACAAATATTTGTTATATTTTTATTATAATTTAAAAAAAACAAAATATTTATTTTTTCACCATTCTCATAAAATATTTTGCATTTATTTTATATTACGATTTGAATGAAATGAAAAATTGTTGTCAAAACAAAAAAAAAAATTCTATACCATTTAATTTTTGTAAACATTGCATATGTTCAAAACTGGTTTTTTATTATAAAAAACATGACCGTAGATAGCAAGGTTTATATGTGATTATGTACTGATTTTTGTTTTCTAATTTGTAGGAATTGGGGCATTCTTTTTTTGCACATACTTAAATATACATACATATGTATTTGTAAATTACTTAAAATAGTTAGAATATTTTTTTTTGACATGGTTGACATTTAGTTTTGTGATAAAAAAAATTATGTACCATGCGTGTTAGATTGGTGAATGCAATTTGAACTTTACTTTTATTTGGATTTCTGTCATAAAATGACAACATAATTTATAGTGATTTGTTATGTCAGTTAAGAGACAATATTTCACATTCAATTGAAAAAAGTGAAGTTAATAAAAATTTTATGACAAGAAAAAATTATTACGAAAAGATTTACAACTGACATGTCTCAGTGAATATAATTTGGTAACCTTTTTTTGACACCTTTTAAATTCGATCAAATTTTTAAATACATAACCTCAATATTATAAAAGATCATATTATATTGCATTTTTTTTTTTGTTAACATTTAAATATTTATAATAGACCAGTATAATAAATTTCTTAATAAAAATAAATAATGGAAATTTCTTTATACAGCTGTTGAAGAGATAAAATTGCAGCAGAACTTAATTCGTCCCTTTGCTCACGTCACATCATCCATCTGTTTTGCGGTTGTATGAAGAAAATTTTCTTTGTTTTTATTTTCATTGAGAATTTTTGAGAAATAAATAAACAATTATAACCTACAAGTTGCTATTGTTAATTTGTATTTAAGTATATATCATATATTTAATATATGTCAATGACGTATCGAATGAATCGAATGTAAAAAACATGTAATTTTTAGAATAATTTGCCAATAATTTTTCGTACACCTATTGTAGTTGAATTAGAAGAGCGTCCGCATAGAAAATGTTATGTTAATGGTTCGAGTTCAATTTAAGGAGAAAATTTTTTAATTTCTTCATACAACAATAACTAAACATAAAAAGTTTTCTGTATGAAACTGTAGATCATATAGAACTATGTAACTTGACCCATTCTTTTTGCTACACCTTCAATCTGTTCTCAATTGTATGTAAAGATATTCTTGATCTATTCTATTAAAAGATTTCCATTAAGAAATTAAATTAAATAAATAAACAATTATAGGTACTCGTTATTGCAACTCGGTAACATAAGTTGTACATTTAATAAATATTACAAAATAATTTCGAATTATTCACTAAAATCCAAATAAATTTTAAACAAAAATGATTTAGTTTTTTAATATTTCTACCTGTAGTTTTAATTATATTTAAAAAAAATGCTAATTATATATTGCCCATTAAAAAATTAATAAGAAATTTTTATTGAAATGATAATATTAATTTTAATTGTATATAATTACGTAACAATAGGATTTTTACAATCGAAAATTAAGATAATTTTTTTTTTGTAGGATTTTATAGGTCGTTTTGAATGTCAGCTCAAATATACTAAAATACTATATAATTATTTATTAATTTTTTTTTGTTTTAACAAATAGAAAAATAGCGCACACGTTTTATCATCTTTAGATACTTAGAATAATTTTCAATTTAATTTATTATTTTATTCAACCATGCAATTTGTAAAAACTAAATAGCAGCAACTTATTATATTATTTTGTATTGTGAATCTATTGTAGTTTTTTAAAAAGTGAAAAAATCTAAAGAAAAAAAATACCAATCGAAACTTAAAAAAAAAAATATTACTTAATTTTTTATTTTTTGCAATCGAAGTTTAATTATTTATGCACAAACATTCACAAAATATAATTATATTATATTTATATTATAAAGATGTCTGTATACATATATATACACTTGGAATTATGCACAACTGTATCAATTTAAATTAAAATACTAACTTACTGTATATACGAATGTCAACGATCTTTGTGTAATTTCCGCTTTTCTGATCGTATTGACTGGTTACTTTTATTATTTTATTCGTTTCTGTATTTCTTTTTTCACAAGTTATATAACCGGTATTTTAGACATGATTTTTTTTGTCATTTTTATATTCTAATACTATTTTTTAAAGAATTTTTCCAGTAAGCCTAAGCCTTTCCTGTTATTCGTGATGCGTTTAATTGTAAATTTGTTTTTAATATAAATATTAATAAAATAATATTTTTATGTGATATGACAACAAAAACAAATTAATTAATTTATATTATTTGTAAAAAATAGATTATATTATTTTGTAATAATTTAAAATTTTTTGCCAAGGTGGGGGTCGTGCAAAATTTGAAAAAATTTTAAATTTTTTGACAAGGTAGGGGGTCGTGCAAAATTTGAAAAAATTTTCAATTTTTTGACAAGGTAGGGGGTCGTGCAAAATTTGAAAAAATTTTCAATTTTTTGACAAGGTAGGGGGTCGTGCAAAATTTGAAAAAATTTTCAATTTTTTGACAAGGTAGGGGGTCGTTCAAAATTTGAAGAAATTTTCAATTTTTTGACAAGGTAGGGGGTCGTGCAAAATTTGAAAAAATTTTCAATTTTTTGACAAGGTAGGGGGTCGTGCAAAATTTTAAAAAATTTTCAATTTTTTGACAAGGTAGGGGGTCGTGCAAAATTTGAAGAAATTTTCAATTTTTTGACAAGGTAAGGGGGTCGTTCAAAATTTGAAGAAATTTTCAATTTTTTGACAAGGTAGGGGGTCGTGCAAAATTTGAAAAAATTTTCAATTTTTTGACAAGGTAGGGGGTCGTTCAAAATTTGAAGAAATTTTCAATTTTTTGACAAGGTAGGGGGTCGTGCAAAATTTGAAAAAATTTTCAATTTTTTGACAAGGTAGGGGGTCGTGCAAAATTTTAAAAAATTTTCAATTTTTTGACAAGGTAGGGGGTCGTGCAAAATTTGAAAAAATTTTCAATTTTTTGACAAGGTAGGGGGTCGTTCAAAATTTGAAGAAATTTTCAATTTTTTGACAAGGTAGGGGGTCGTGCAAAATTTGAAAAAATTTTCAATTTTTTGACAAGGTAGGGGGTCATGCAAAATTTGAAAAAATTTTCAATTTTTTGACAAGGTAGGGGGTCGTTCAAAATTTGAAGAAATTTTCAATTTTTTGACAAGGTAGGGGGTCGTGCAAAATTTGAAAAAATTTTCAATTTTTTGACAAGGTAGGGGGTCGTGCAAAATTTTAAAAAATTTTCAATTTTTTGACAAGGTAGGGGGTCGTGCAAAATTTGAAAAAATTTTCAATTTTTTGACAAGGTAGGGGGTCGTGCAAAATTTGAAAAAATTTTCAATTTTTTGACAAGGTAGGGGGTCGTTCAAAATTTGAAGAAATTTTCAATTTTTTGACAAGGTAGGGGGTCGTGCAAAATTTGAAAAAATTTTCAATTTTTTGACAAGGTAGGGGGTCGTGCAAAATTTTAAAAAATTTTCAATTTTTTGACAAGGTAGGGGGTCGTGCAAAATTTGAAGAAATTTTCAATTTTTTGACAAGGTAAGGGGGTCGTGCAAAATTTGAAAAAATTTTCAATTTTTTGACAAGGTAGGGGGTCGTTCAAAATTTGAAGAAATTTTCAATTTTTTGACAAGGTAGGGGGTCGTGCAAAATTTGAAAAAATTTTCAATTTTTTGACAAGGTAGGGGGTCGTGCAAAATTTTAAAAAATTTTCAATTTTTTGACAAGGTAGGGGGTCGTGCAAAATTTGAAAAAATTTTCAATTTTTTGACAAGGTAGGGGGTCGTTCAAAATTTGAAGAAATTTTCAATTTTTTGACAAGGTAGGGGGTCGTGCAAAATTTGAAAAAATTTTCAATTTTTTGACAAGGTAGGGGGTCATGCAAAATTTGAAAAAATTTTCAATTTTTTGACAAGGTAGGGGGTCGTTCAAAATTTGAAGAAATTTTCAATTTTTTGACAAGGTAGGGGGTCGTTCAAAATTTGAAATTTTTTGACAAGGTAGGGGGTCGTGCAAAATTTTAAAAAATTTTCAATTTTTTGACAAGGTAGGGGGTCGTGCAAAATTTGAAAAAATTTTCAATTTTTTGACAAGGTAGGGGGTCGTTCAAAATTTGAAGAAATTTTCAATTTTTTGACAAGGTAGGGGGTCGTGCAAAATTTGAAAAAATTTTCAATTTTTTGACAAGGTAGGGGGTCATGCAAAATTTGAAAAAATTTTCAATTTTTTGACAAGGTAGGGGGGTCGTTCAAAATTTGAAGAAATTTTCAATTTTTTGACAAGGTAGGGGGTCGTTCAAAATTTGAAAAAATTTTAAATTTCTTGACAAGGTAGGGGGTCGTGCAAAATTTGAAAAAATTTTCAATTTTTTGACAAGGTAGGGGGTCGTGCAAAATTTGAAAAAATTTTCAATTTTTTGACAAGGTAGGGGGTCGTGCAAAATTTGAAAAAATTTTCAATTTTTTGACAAGGTAGGGGGTCGTTCAAAATTTGAAGAAATTTTCAATTTTTTGACAAGGTAGGGGGTCGTGCAAAATTTGAAAAAATTTTCAATTTTTTGACAAGGTAGGGGGTCGTGCAAAATTTGAAAAAATTTTCAATTTTTTGACAAGGTAGGGGGTCGTTCAAAATTTGAAGAAATTTTCAATTTTTTGACAAGGTAGGGGGTCGTGCAAAATTTGAAAAAATTTTCAATTTTTTGACAAGGTAGGGGGTCGTGCAAAATTTTAAAAAATTTTCAATTTTTTGACAAGGTAGGGGGTCGTGCAAAATTTGAAAAAATTTTCAATTTTTTGACAAGGTAGGGGGTCATGCAAAATTTGAAAAAATTTTCAATTTTTTGACAAGGTAGGGGGTCGTTCAAAATTTGAAAAAATTTTAAATTTTTTGACAAGGTAGGGGGGTCGTGCAAAATTTGAAAAAATTTTCAATTTTTTGACAAGGTAGGGGGTCGTGCAAAATTTGAAAAAATTTTCAATTTTTTGACAAGGTAGGGGGTCGTGCAAAATTTGAAAAAATTTTCAATTTTTTGACAAGGTAGGGGGTCGTTCAAAATTTGAAGAAATTTTCAATTTTTTGACAAGGTAGGGGGTCGTGCAAAATTTTAAAAAATTTTCAATTTTTTGACAAGGTAGGGGGTCGTGCAAAATTTGAAAAAATTTTCAATTTTTTGACAAGGTAGGGGGTCATGCAAAATTTGAAAAAATTTTCAATTTTTTGACAAGGTAGGGGGTCGTTCAAAATTTGAAGAAATTTTCAATTTTTTGACAAGGTAGGGGGGTCGTTCAAAATTTGAAAAAATTTTAAATTTTTTGACAAGGTAGGGGGGTCGTGCAAAATTTGAAAAAATTTTCAATTTTTTGACAAGGTAGGGGGTCGTTCAAAATTTGAAGAAATTTTCAATTTTTTGACAAGGTAGGGGGTCGTGCAAAATTTGAAAAAATTTTCAATTTTTTGACAAGGTAGGGGGTCGTGCAAAATTTTAAAAAATTTTCAATTTTTTGACAAGGTAGGGGGTCGTGCAAAATTTGAAAAAATTTTCAATTTTTTGACAAGGTAGGGGGTCGTTCAAAATTTGAAGAAATTTTCAATTTTTTGACAAGGTAGGGGGTCGTGCAAAATTTGAAAAAATTTTCAATTTTTTGACAAGGTAAATTTGAAAAAATTTTCAATTTTTTGACAAGGTAGGGGGTCGTTCAAAATTTGAAGAAATTTTCAATTTTTTGACAAGGTAGGGGGTCGTGCAAAATTTGAAAAAATTTTCAATTTTTTGACAAGGTAGGGGGTCGTGCAAAATTTGAAAAAATTTTCAATTTTTTGACAAGGTAGGGGGTCGTTCAAAATTTGAAGAAATTTTCAATTTTTTGACAAGGTAGGGGGTCGTGCAAAATTTGAAAAAATTTTCAATTTTTTGACAAGGTAGGGGGTCGTGCAAAATTTTAAAAAATTTTCAATTTTTTGACAAGGTAGGGGGTCGTGCAAAATTTGAAAAAATTTTCAATTTTTTGACAAGGTAGGGGGTCATGCAAAATTTGAAAAAATTTTCAATTTTTTGACAAGGTAGGGGGTCGTTCAAAATTTGAAGAAATTTTCAATTTTTTGACAAGGTAGGGGGTCGTTCAAAATTTGAAAAAATTTTAAATTTTTTGACAAGGTAGGGGGGTCGTGCAAAATTTGAAAAAATTTTCAATTTTTTGACAAGGTAGGGGGTCGTTCAAAATTTGAAAAAATTTTCAATTTTTTGACAAGGTAGGGGGTCGTTCAAAATTTGAAGAAATTTTCAATTTTTTGACAAGGTAGGGGGTCGTGCAAAATTTGAAAAAATTTTCAATTTTTTGACAAGGTAGGGGGTCATGCAAAATT
This sequence comes from Condylostylus longicornis, assembly GCF_029603195.1. Lineage (NCBI taxonomy): Eukaryota > Metazoa > Arthropoda > Insecta > Diptera > Dolichopodidae > Condylostylus > Condylostylus longicornis. Next base: position 724,722 of record NW_026578092.1, read on the forward strand.
TGAAAAAATTTTCAATTTTTTGACAAGGTAGGGGGTCGTTCAAAATTTGAAGAAATTTTCAATTTTTTGACAAGGTAGGGGGTCGTGCAAAATTTGAAAAAATTTTCAATTTTTTGACAAGGTAAATTTGAAAAAATTTTCAATTTTTTGACAAGGTAGGGGGTCGTGCAAAATTTTAAAAAATTTTCAATTTTTTGACAAGGTCGTGCAAAATTTGAAAAAATTTTTAATTTTTTGACAAGGTAGGGGATCGTGCAAAATTTGAAAAAATTTTCAATTTTTTGACAAGGTAGTGGGTCCTTCAAAATTTGAAGAAATTTTCAATTTTTTGACAAGGTAGGGGGTCGTGCAAAATTTTAAAAAATTTTCAATTTTTTGACAAGGTAGGGGATCGTGCAAAATTTGAAAAAATTTTCAATTTTTTGACAAGGTAGTGGGTCGTGCAAAATTTGAAAAAATTTTCAATTTTTTGACAAGGTAGGGGGTCATGCAAAATTTGAAAAAATTTTCAATTTTTTGACAAGGTAGGGGGTCGTTCAAAATTTGAAGAAATTTTCAATTTTTTGACAAGGTTTTGGCAAAATTTGAAAAAATTTTCAATTTTTTGACAAGGTAGGGGGTCGTGCAAAATTTGAAAAAATTTTCAATTTTTTGACAAGGTAGGGGGTCATGCAAAATTTGAAAAAATTTTCAATTTTTTGACAAGGTAGGGGGTCGTTCAAAATTTGAAGAAATTTTCAATTTTTTGACAAGGTAGGGGGTCGTTCAAAATTTGAAAAAATTTTAAATTTTTTGACAAGGTAGGGGGGTCGTGCAAAATTTGAAAAAATTTTCAATTTTTTGACAAGGTAGGGGGTCGTTCAAAATTTGAAGAAATTTTCAATTTTTTGACAAGGTAGGGGGTCGTGCAAAATTTGAAAAAATTTTCAATTTTTTGACAAGGTAGGGGGTCATGCAAAATTTGAAAAAATTTTCAATTTTTTGACAAGGTAGGGGGTCGTTCAAAATTTGAAGAAATTTTCAATTTTTTGACAAGGTAGGGGGTCGTGCAAAATTTGAAAAAATTTTCAATTTTTTGACAAGGTAAATTTGAAAAAATTTTCAATTTTTTGACAAGGTAGGGGGTCGTGCAAAATTTTAAAAAATTTTCAATTTTTTGACAAGGTAGCGGGTCGTGCAAAATTTGAAAAAATTTTCAATTTTTTGACAAGGTAGTGGGTCGTGCAAAATTTGAAAAAATTTTCAATTTTTTGACAAGGTAGGGGGTCATGCAAAATTTGAAAAAATTTTCAATTTTTTGACAAGGTAGGGGGTCGTTCAAAATTTGAAGAAATTTTCAATTTTTTGACAAGGTAGGGGGTCGTGCAAAATTTTAAAAAATTTTCAATTTTTTGACAAGGTAGGGGTCGTGCAAAATTTTAAAAAATTTTCAATTTTTTGACAAGGTAGGGGGTCGTGCAAAATTTGAAAAAATTTTCAATTTTTTGACAAGGTAGGGGGTCATGCAAAATTTGAAAAAATTTTCAATTTTTTGACAAGGTAGGGGGTCGTTCAAAATTTGAAGAAATTTTCAATTTTTTGAAAAGGTAGGGGGTCGTTCAAAATTTGAAAAAATTTTAAATTTTTTGACAAGGTAGGGGGGTCGTGCAAAATTTGAAAAAATTTTCAATTTTTTGACAAGGTAGGGGGTCGTTCAAAATTTGAAGAAATTTTCAATTTTTTGACAAGGTAGGGGGTCGTGCAAAATTTGAAAAAATTTTCAATTTTTTGACAAGGTAGGGGGTCATGCAAAATTTGAAAAAATTTTCAATTTTTTGACAAGGTAGGGGGTCGTTCAAAATTTGAAGAAATTTTCAATTTTTTGACAAGGTAGGGGGTCGTGCAAAATTTGAAAAAATTTTCAATTTTTTGACAAGGTAGGGGGTCGTTCAAAATTTGAAGAAATTTTCAATTTTTTGACAAGGTAGGGGGTCGTGCAAAATTTGAAAAAATTTTCAATTTTTTGACAAGGTAGGGGGTCGTGCAAAATTTGAAAAAATTTTCAATTTTTTGACAAGGTAGGGGGTCGTTCAAAATTTGAAGAAATTTTCAATTTTTTGACAAGGTAGGGGGTCGTGCAAAATTTGAAAAAATTTTCAATTTTTTGACAAGGTAGGGGGTCGTTCAAAATTTGAAGAAATTTTCAATTTTTTGACAAGGTAGGGGGTCGTTCAAAATTTGAAAAAATTTTCAATTTTTTGACAAGGTAGGGGGTCATGCAAAATTTGAAAAAATTTTCAATTTTTTGACAAGGTAGGGGGTCGTTCAAAATTTGAAGAAATTTTCAATTTTTTGACAAGGTAGGGGGTCGTGCAAAATTTGAAAAAATTTTCAATTTTTTGACAAGGTAGGGGGTCGTGCAAAATTTGAAAAAATTTTCAATTTTTTGACAAGGTAGGGGGTCATGCAAAATTTGAAAAAATTTTCAATTTTTTGACAAGGTAGGGGGTCGTTCAAAATTTGAAGAAATTTTCAATTTTTTGACAAGGTAGGGGGTCGTTCAAAATTTGAAGAAATTTTCAATTTTTTGACAAGGTAGGGGGTCGTGCAAAATTTGAAAAAATTTTCAATTTTTTGACAAGGTAGGGGGTCGTTCAAAATTTGAAGAAATTTTCAATTTTTTGACAAGGTAGGGGGTCGTTCAAAATTTGAAAAAATTTTCAATTTTTTGACAAGGTAGGGGGTCATGCAAAATTTGAAAAAATTTTAAATTTTTTGACAAGGTAGGGGGGTCGTGCAAAATTTTAAAAAATTTTCAATTTTTTGACAAGGTAGCGGGTCGTGCAAAATTTGAAAAAATTTTCAATTTTTTGACAAGGTAGTGGGTCGTGCAAAATTTGAAAAAATTTTCAATTTTTTGACAAGGTAGGGGGTCATGCAAAATTTGAAAAAATTTTCAATTTTTTGACAAGGTAGGGGGTCGTTCAAAATTTGAAGAAATTTTCAATTTTTTGACAAGGTAGGGGGTCGTGCAAAATTTGAAAAAATTTTCAATTTTTTGACAAGGTAGGGGGTCATGCAAAATTTGAAAAAATTTTCAATTTTTTGACAAGGTAGGGGGTCGTTCAAAATTTGAAGAAATTTTCAATTTTTTGAAAAGGTAGGGGGTCGTTCAAAATTTGAAAAAATTTTAAATTTTTTGACAAGGTAGGGGGGTCGTGCAAAATTTGAAAAAATTTTCAATTTTTTGACAAGGTAGGGGGTCGTTCAAAATTTGAAGAAATTTTCAATTTTTTGACAAGGTAGGGGGTCGTTCAAAATTTGAAAAAATTTTCAATTTTTTGACAAGGTAGGGGGTCATGCAAAATTTGAAAAAATTTTCAATTTTTTGACAAGGTAGGGGGTCGTTCAAAATTTGAAGAAATTTTCAATTTTTTGACAAGGTAGGGGGTCGTGCAAAATTTGAAAAAATTTTCAATTTTTTGACAAGGTAGGGGGTCGTTCAAAATTTGAAAAAATTTTCAATTTTTTGACAAGGTAGGGGGTCGTTCAAAATTTGAAAAAATTTTCAATTTTTTGACAAGGTAGGGGGTCGTTCAAAATTTGAAGAAATTTTCAATTTTTTGACAAGGTAGGGGGTCGTGCAAAATTTGAAAAAATTTTTAATTTTTTGACAAGGTAGGGGGTCGTTCAAAATTTGAAGAAATTTTCAATTTTTTGACAAGGTAGGGGGTCGTGCAAAATTTGAAAAAATTTTCAATTTTTTGACAAGGTAGGGGGTCGTTCAAAATTTGAAAAAATTTTCAATTTTTTGACAAGGTAGGGGGTCATGCAAAATTTGAAAAAATTTTCAATTTTTTGACAAGGTAGGGGGTCGTGCAAAATTTGAAAAAATTTTCAATTTTTTGACAAGGTAGGGGGTCGTGCAAAATTTGAAAAAATTTTCAATTTTTTGGCAAGGTAGGGGGTCGTGCAAAATTTGAAAAAATTTTCAATTTTTTGACAAGGTAGGGGGTCGTGCAAAATTTGAAAAAATTTTCAATTTTTTGACAAGGTAGGGGGTCGTGCAAAATTTGAAAAAATTTTCAATTTTTTGACAAGGTAGGGGGTCGTTCAAAATTTGAAGAAATTTTCAATTTTTTGACAAGGTAGGGGGTCGTTCAAAATTTGAAGAAATTTTCAATTTTTTGACAAGGTAGGGGGTCGTGCAAAATTTGAAAAAATTTTCAATTTTTTGACAAGGTAGGGGGTCGTGCAAAATTTGAAAAAATTTTCAATTTTTTGACAAGGTAGGGGGTCGTGCAAAATTTGAAAAAATTTTCAATTTTTTGACAAGGTAAATTTGAAAAAATTTTCAATTTTTTGACAAGGTAGGGGGTCGTGCAAAATTTGAAAAAATTTTCAATTTTTTGACAAGGTAGGGGGTCGTGCAAAATTTGAAAAAATTTTCAATTTTTTGACAAGGTAGGGGGTCATGCAAAATTTGAAAAAATTTTCAATTTTTTGACAAGGTAGGGGGTCGTTCAAAATTTGAAGAAATTTTCAATTTTTTGACAAGGTAGGGGGTCATGCAAAATTTGAAAAAATTTTCAATTTTTTGACAAGGTAGGGGGTCGTGCAAAATTTGAAAAAATTTTCAATTTTTTGACAAGGTAGGGGGTCGTGCAAAATTTGAAAAAATTTTCAATTTTTTGGCAAGGTAGGGGGTCGTGCAAAATTTGAAAAAATTTTCAATTTTTTGACAAGGTAGGGGGTCGTGCAAAATTTGAAAAAATTTTCAATTTTTTGACAAGGTAGGGGGTCGTGCAAAATTTGAAAAAATTTTCAATTTTTTGACAAGGTAGGGGGTCGTTCAAAATTTGAAGAAATTTTCAATTTTTTGACAAGGTAGGGGGTCGTGCAAAATTTGAAAAAATTTTCAATTTTTTGACAAGGTAGGGGGTCGTGCAAAATTTTAAAAAATTTTCAATTTTTTGACAAGGTAGGGGGTCGTGCAAAATTTGAAGAAATTTTCAATTTTTTGACAAGGTAAGGGGGTCGTGCAAAATTTGAAAAAATTTTCAATTTTTTGACAAGGTAGGGGGTCGTTCAAAATTTGAAGAAATTTTCAATTTTTTGACAAGGTAGGGGGTCGTGCAAAATTTGAAAAAATTTTCAATTTTTTGACAAGGTAGGAGGTCGTGCAAAATTTTAAAAAATTTTCAATTTTTTGACAAGGTTAGGGGGTCGTGCAAAATTTGAAAAAATTTTCAATTTTTTGACAAGGTAGGGGGTCGTTCAAAATTTGAAGAAATTTTCAATTTTTTGACAAGGTAGGGGGTCATGCAAAATTTTAAAAAATTTTCAATTTTTTGACAAGGTAGGGGGTCGTGCAAAATTTGAAAAAATTTTCAATTTTTTGACAAGGTAGGGGGTCGTGCAAAATTTGAAAAAATTTTCAATTTTTTGGCAAGGTAGGGGGTCGTGCAAAATTTGAAAAAATTTTCAATTTTTTGACAAGGTAGGGGGTCGTGCAAAATTTGAAAAAATTTTCAATTTTTTGACAAGGTAGGGGGTCGTTCAAAATTTGAAGAAATTTTCAATTTTTTGACAAGGTAGGGGGTCGTGCAAAATTTAAAAAATTTTCAATTTTTTGACAAGGTAGGGGGTCGTGCAAAATTTTAAAAAATTTTCAATTTTTTGACAAGGTAGGGGGTCGTGCAAAATTTGAAGAAATTTTCAATTTTTTGACAAGGTAAGGGGGTCGTGCAAAATTTGAAAAAATTTTCAATTTTTTGACAAGGTAGGGGGTCGTTCAAAATTTGAAGAAATTTTCAATTTTTTGACAAGGTAGGGGGTCGTGCAAAATTTGAAAAAATTTTCAATTTTTTGACAAGGTAGGAGGTCATGCAAAATTTTAAAAAATTTTCAATTTTTTGACAAGGTAGGGGGTCGTGCAAAATTTGAAAAAATTTTCAATTTTTTGACAAGGTAGGGGGTCGTGCAAAATTTGAAAAAATTTTCAATTTTTTGGCAAGGTAGGGGGTCGTGCAAAATTTGAAAAAATTTTCAATTTTTTGACAAGGTAGGGGGTCGTTCAAAATTTGAAGAAATTTTCAATTTTTTGGCAAGGTAGGGGGTCGTGCAAAATTTGAAAAAATTTTCAATTTTTTGACAAGGTAGAGGGTCATGCAAATTTTGAAAAAATTTTCAATTTTTTGACAAGGTAGGGGGTCATGCAAAATTTTAAAAAATTTTCAATTTTTTGACAAGGTAGGGGGTCGTGCAAAATTTGAAAAAATTTTCAATTTTTTGACAAGGTAGGGGGTCGTGCAAAATTTGAAAAAATTTTCAATTTTTTGACAAGGTAGGGGGTCGTGCAAAATTTGAAAAAATTTTCAATTTTTTGACAAGGTAGGGGGTTATGCAAATTTTGAAAAAATTTTCAATTTTTTGACAAGGTAGGGGGTCATGCAAAATTTTAAAAAATTTTCAATTTTTTGACAAGGTAGGGGGTCGTTCAAAATTTGAAGAAATTTTCAATTTTTTGGCAAGGTAGGGGGTCGTGCAAAATTTGAAAAAATTTTCAATTTTTTGACAAGGTAGGGGGTCGTTCAAAATTTGAAGAAATTTTCGATTTTTTGGCAAGGTAGGGGGTCGTGCAAAATTTAAAAAAATTTTCAATTTTTTGACAAGGTAGGGGGTCGTGCAAAATTTGAAAAAATTTTTAATTTTTTGACAAGGTCGTGCAAAATTTGAAAAAATTTTCAATTTTTTGACAGGGTAGGGGGTCGTGCAAAATTTGAAAAAATTTTCAATTTTTTGACAAGGTAGGGGGTCGTGCAAAATTTGAAAAAATTTTCAATTTTTTGACAAGGTAGGGGGTCGTTCAAAATTTGAAGAAATTTTCAATTTTTTGGCAAGGTAGGGGGTCGTGCAAAATTTAAAAAAATTTTCAATTTTTTGACAAGGTAGGGGGTCGTTCAAAATTTGAAGAAATTTTCAATTTTTTGACAAAGGGGGTCGTGCAAAATTTAAAAAAATTTTCAATTTTTTGACAAGGTAGGGGGTCGTTCAAAATTTGAAGAAATTTTCAATTTTTTGACAAGGTAGGGGGTCGTGCAAAATTTGAAAAAATTTTCAATTTTTTGACTAGGTAGGGGGTCATGCAAAATTTGAAAAAATTTTCAATTTTTTGACAAGGGGGTCGTGCAAAATTTGAAAAAATTTTCAATTTTTTGACAAGGTAGGGGGTCGTGCAAAATTTGAAAAAATTTTCAATTTTTTGACAAGGTAGGGGGTCATGCAAAATTTGAAAAAATTTTCAATTTTTTGACAAGGTAGGGGGTCGTGCAAAATTTGAAAAAATTTTCAATTTTTTGACAAGGTAGGGGGTCGTGCAAAATTTGAAAAAATTTTCAATTTTTTGACAAGGTAGGGGGTCGTGCAAAATTTGAAAAAATTTTCAATTTTTTGACAAGGTAGGGGGTCGTTCAAAATTTGAAGAAATTTTCAATTTTTTGGCAAGGTAGGGGGTCGTGCAAAATTTAAAAAAATTTTCAATTTTTTGACAAGGTAGGGGGTCGTGCAAAATTTGAAAAAATTTTCAATTTTTTGACAAGGTAGGGGGTCATGCAAAATTTGAAAAAATTTTCAATTTTTTGACAAGGTAGGGGGTCATGCAAAATTTGAAAAAATTTTCAATTTTTTGACAAGGTAGAGGGTCGTGCAAAATTTGAAAAAATTTTCAATTTTTTGACAAGGTAGGGGGTCGTGCAAAATTTTAAAAAATTTTCAATTTTTTGACAAGGTAGGGGGTCGTGCAAAATTTTAAAAAATTTTCAATTTTTTGACAAGGTAGGGGGTCGTGCAAAATTTGAAAAAATTTTCAATTTTTTGACAAGGTAGGGGGTCGTTCAAAATTTGAAGAAATTTTCAATTTTTTGACAAGGTAGGGGGTCGTTCAAAATTTGAAAAAATTTTCAATTTTTTGACAAGGTAGGGGGTCGTGCAAAATTTGAAAAAATTTTCAATTTTTTGACAAGGTAGGGGGTCGTGCAAAATTTGAAAAAATTTTCAATTTTTTGACAAGGTAGGGGGTCGTGCAAAATTTGAAAAAATTTTCAATTTTTTGACAAGGTAGGGGGTCGTTCAAAATTTGAAGAAATTTTCAATTTTTTGACAAGGTAGGGGGTCGTGCAAAATTTGAAAAAATTTTCAATTTTTTGACAAGGTAGGGGGTCGTTCAAAATTTTAAAAAATTTTCAATTTTTTGACAAGGTAGGGGGTCGTTCAAAATTTGAAGAAATTTTCAATTTTTTGACAAGGTAGGGGGTCGTGCAAAATTTGAAAAAATTTTCAATTTTTTGACAAGGTAGGAGGTCGTGCAAAATTTTAAAAAATTTTCAATTTTTTGACAAGGTAGGGGGTCGTGCAAAATTTGAAAAAATTTTCAATTTTTTGACAAGGTAGGGGGTCGTTCAAAATTTGAAGAAATTTTCAATTTTTTGACAAGGTAGGGGGTCATGCAAAATTTTAAAAAATTTTCAATTTTTTGACAAGGTAGGGGGTCGTGCAAAATTTGAAAAAATTTTCAATTTTTTGACAAGGTAGGGGGTCGTGCAAAATTTTAAAAAATTTTCAATTTTTTGACAAGGTAGGGGGTCGTGCAAAATTTTAAAAAATTTTCAATTTTTTGACAAGGTAGGGGGTCGTGCAAAATTTGAAAAAATTTTCAATTTTTTGACAAGGTAGGGGGTCGTGCAAAATTTGAAAAAATTTTCAATTTTTTGACAAGGTAGGGGGTCGTGCAAAATTTGAAAAAATGTTCAATTTTTTGACAAGGTAGGGGGTCGTGCAAAATTTGAAAAAATTTTCAATTTATTGACAAGGTAGGGGGTCGTGCAAAATTTGAAAAAAATTTCAATTTTTTGACAAGGTAGAGGGTCGTGCAAAATTTGAAAAAATTTTCAATTTTTTGACAAGGTAGGGGGTCATGCAAAATTTGAAAAAATGTTCAATTTTTTGACAAGGTAGGGGGTCGTGCAAAATTTGAAAAAATTTTCAATTTATTGACAAGGTAGGGGGTCGTGCAAAATTTGAAAAAAATTTCAATTTTTTGACAAGGTAGAGGGTCGTGCAAAATTTGAAAAAATTTTCAATTTTTTGACAAGGTAGGGGGTCATGCAAAATTTGAAAAAATTTTCAATTTTTTGACAAGGTAGGGGGTCATGCAAAATTTGAAAAAATTTTCAATTTTTTGACAAGGTAGGGGGTCATGCAAAATTTGAAAAAATTTTCAATTTTTTGACAAGGTAGGGGGTCGTGCAAAATTTGAAAAAATTTTCAATTTTTTGACAAGGTAGGGGGTCGTGCAAAATTTTAAAAAATTTTCAATTTTTTGACAAGGTAGGGGGTCGTGCAAAATTTTAAAAAATTTTCAATTTTTTGACAAGGTAGGGGGTCGTGCAAAATTTGAAAAAATTTTCAATTTTTTGACAAGGTAGGGGGTCGTGCAAAATTTGAAAAAATTTTCAATTTTTTGACAAGGTAGGGGGTCGTGCAAAATTTGAAAAAATGTTCAATTTTTTGACAAGGTAGGGGGTCGTGCAAAATTTGAAAAAATTTTCAATTTATTGACAAGGTAGGGGGTCGTGCAAAATTTGAAAAAAATTTCAATTTTTTGACAAGGTAGAGGGTCGTGCAAAATTTGAAAAAATTTTCAATTTTTTGACAAGGTAGGGGGTCATGCAAAATTTGAAAAAATGTTCAATTTTTTGACAAGGTAGGGGGTCGTGCAAAATTTGAAAAAATTTTCAATTTATTGACAAGGTAGGGGGTCGTGCAAAATTTGAAAAAAATTTCAATTTTTTGACAAGGTAGAGGGTCGTGCAAAATTTGAAAAAATTTTCAATTTTTTGACAAGGTAGGGGGTCATGCAAAATTTGAAAAAATTTTCAATTTTTTGACAAGGTAGGGGGTCATGCAAAATTTGAAAAAATTTTCAATTTTTTGACAAGGTAGGGGGTCATGCAAAATTTGAAAAAATTTTCAATTTTTTGACAAGGTAGGGGGTCGTGCAAAATTTGAAAAAATTTTCAATTTTTTGACAAGGTAGGGGGTCGTGCAAAATTTGAAAAAATTTTCAATTTTTTGACGAGGTAGGGGGTCGTGCAAAATTTGAAAAAATTTTCAATTTTTTGACAAGGTAGGGGTCGTGCAAAATTTGAAAAAATTTTCAATTTTTTGACAAGGTAGGGGGTCGTTCAAAATTTGAAGAAATTTTCAATTTTTTGACAAGGTAGGGGGTCATGCAAAATTTGAAAAAATTTTCAATTTTTTGACAAGGTAGAGGGTCGTGCAAAATTTGAAAAAATTTTCAATTTTTTGACAAGGTAGGGGGTCGTGCAAAATTTTAAAAAATTTTCAATTTTTTGACAAGGTAGGGGGTCGTGCAAAATTTTAAAAAATTTTCAATTTTTTGACAAGGTAGGGGGTCGTGCAAAATTTGAAAAAATTTTCAATTTTTTGACAAGGTAGGGGGTCGTTCAAAATTTGAAGAAATTTTCAATTTTTTGACAAGGTAGGGGGTCGTTCAAAATTTGAAAAAATTTTCAATTTTTTGACAAGGTAGGGGGTCGTGCAAAATTTGAAAAAATTTTCAATTTTTTGACAAGGTAGGGGGTCGTGCAAAATTTGAAAAAATTTTCAATTTTTTGACAAGGTAGGGGGTCGTGCAAAATTTGAAAAAATTTTCAATTTTTTGACAAGGTAGGGGGTCGTTCAAAATTTGAAGAAATTTTCAATTTTTTGACAAGGTAGGGGGTCGTGCAAAATTTGAAAAAATTTTCAATTTTTTGACAAGGTAGGGGGTCGTTCAAAATTTTAAAAAATTTTCAATTTTTTGACAAGGTAGGGGGTCGTTCAAAATTTGAAGAAATTTTCAATTTTTTGACAAGGTAGGGGGTCGTGCAAAATTTGAAAAAATTTTCAATTTTTTGACAAGGTAGGAGGTCGTGCAAAATTTTAAAAAATTTTCAATTTTTTGACAAGGTAGGGGGTCGTGCAAAATTTGAAAAAATTTTCAATTTTTTGACAAGGTAGGGGGTCGTTCAAAATTTGAAGAAATTTTCAATTTTTTGACAAGGTAGGGGGTCATGCAAAATTTTAAAAAATTTTCAATTTTTTGACAAGGTAGGGGGTCGTGCAAAATTTGAAAAAATTTTCAATTTTTTGACAAGGTAGGGGGTCGTGCAAAATTTTAAAAAATTTTCAATTTTTTGACAAGGTAGGGGGTCGTGCAAAATTTTAAAAAATTTTCAATTTTTTGACAAGGTAGGGGGTCGTGCAAAATTTGAAAAAATTTTCAATTTTTTGACAAGGTAGGGGGTCGTGCAAAATTTGAAAAAATTTTCAATTTTTTGACAAGGTAGGGGGTCGTGCAAAATTTGAAAAAATGTTCAATTTTTTGACAAGGTAGGGGGTCGTGCAAAATTTGAAAAAATTTTCAATTTATTGACAAGGTAGGGGGTCGTGCAAAATTTGAAAAAAATTTCAATTTTTTGACAAGGTAGAGGGTCGTGCAAAATTTGAAAAAATTTTCAATTTTTTGACAAGGTAGGGGGTCATGCAAAATTTGAAAAAATGTTCAATTTTTTGACAAGGTAGGGGGTCGTGCAAAATTTGAAAAAATTTTCAATTTATTGACAAGGTAGGGGGTCGTGCAAAATTTGAAAAAAATTTCAATTTTTTGACAAGGTAGAGGGTCGTGCAAAATTTGAAAAAATTTTCAATTTTTTGACAAGGTAGGGGGTCATGCAAAATTTGAAAAAATTTTCAATTTTTTGACAAGGTAGGGGGTCGTGCAAAATTTGAAAAAATTTTCAATTTTTTGACAAGGTAGGGGGTCGTGCAAAATTTGAAAAAATTTTCAATTTTTTGACAAGGTAGGGGGTCGTGCAAAATTTGAAAATTTTTTTGATAAGGTCGTTCAAAATTTGAAGAAATTTTCAATTTTTTGACAAGGTAGGGGGTCGTTCAAAATTTGAAATTTTCAATTTTTTGACAAGGTAGGGGGTCGTTCAAAATTTGAAGAAATTTTCAATTTTTTGACAAGGTAGGGGGTCATGCAAAATTTGAAAAAATTTTCAATTTTTTGACAAGGTAGGGGGTCGTGCAAAATTTGAAAAAATTTTCAATTTTTTGACAAGGTAGGGGGTCATGCAAAATTTGAAAAAATTTTCAATTTTTTGACAAGGTAGGGGGTCGTGCAAAATTTGAAAAAATTTTCAATTTTTTGACAAGGTAGGGGGTCGTGCAAAATTTGAAAAAATTTTCAATTTTTTGACAAGGTAGGGGGTCGTGCAAAATTTGAACAAATTTTCAATTTTTTGACAAGGTAGGGGGTCATGCAAAATTTGAAAAAATTTTCAATTTTTTGACAAGGTAGGGGGTCATGCAAAATTTGAAAAAATTTTCAATTTTTTGACAAGGTAGGGGGTCGTGCAAAATTTGAAAAAATTTTCAATTTTTTGACAAGGTAGGGGGTCGTGCAAAATTTGAAAAAATTTTCAATTTTTTGACAAGGTAGGGGGTCGTGCAAAATTTGAAAAAATTTTCAATTTTTTGACAAGGTAGGGGGTCGTGCAAAATTTGAAAATTTTTTTGATAAGGTCGTTCAAAATTTGAAGAAATTTTCAATTTTTTGACAAGGTAGGGGGTCGTTCAAAATTTGAAATTTTCAATTTTTTGACAAGGTAGGGGGTCGTTCAAAATTTGAAGAAATTTTCAATTTTTTGACAAGGTAGGGGGTCATGCAAAATTTGAAAAAATTTTCAATTTTTTGACAAGGTAGGGGGTCGTGCAAAATTTGAAAAAATTTTCAATTTTTTGACAAGGTAGAGGGTCGTGCAAAATTTGAAAAAATTTTCAATTTTTTGACAAGGTAGGGGGTCATGCAAAATTTGAAAAAATTTTCAATTTTTTGACAAGGTAGGGGGTCGTGCAAAATTTGAAAAAATTTTCAATTTTTTGACAAGGTAGGGGGTCGTGCAAAATTTTAAAAAATTTTCAATTTTTTGACAAGGTAGGGGGTCATGCAAAATTTGAAAAAATTTTCAATTTTTTGACAAGGTAGGGGGTCGTGCAAAATTTGAAAAAATTTTCAATTTTTTGACAAGGTAGAGGGTCGTGCAAAATTTTAAAAAATTTTCAATTTTTTGACAAGGTAGGGGGTCGTTCAAAATTTGAAATTTTCAATTTTTTGATAAGGTCGTTCAAAATTTGAAGAAATTTTCAATTTTTTGACCAGGTAGGGGGTCGTTCAAAATTTGAAATTTTCAATTTTTTGACAAGGTAGGGGGTCGTGCAAAATTTGAAAAAATTTTCAATTTTTTGACAAGGTAGGGGGTCATGCAAAATTTGAAAAAATTTTCAATTTTTTGACAAGGTAGGGGGTCGTGCAAAATTTGAAAAAATTTTCAATTTTTTGACAAGGTAGGGGGTCATGCAAAATTTGAAAAAATTTTCAATTTTTTGACAAGGTAGGGGGTCATGCAAAATTTGAAAAAATTTTCAATTTTTTGACAAGGTAGGGGGTCGTGCAAAATTTGAAAAAATTTTCAATTTTTTGACAAGGTAGGGGGTCGTGCAAAATTTGAAAAAATTTTCAATTTTTTGACAAGGTAGGGGGTCGTGCAAAATTTGAAAAAATTTTCAATTTTTTGACAAGGTAGGGGGTCGTGCAAAATTTGAAAAAATTTTCAATTTTTTGACAAGGTAGGGGGTCGTGCAAAATTTGAAAAAATTTTCAATTTTTTGACAAGGTAGAGGGTCGTGCAAAATTTTAAAAAATTTTCAATTTTTTGACAAGGTAGGGGGTCGTTCAAAATTTGAAAAAATTTTCAATTTTTTGACAAGGTAGGGGGTCATGCAAAATTTGAAAAAATTTTCAATTTTTTGACAAGGTAGGGGGTCGTGCAAAATTTGAAAAAATTTTCAATTTTTTGACAAGGTAGGGGGTCGTGCAAAATTTGAAAAAATTTTCAATTTTTTGACAAGGTAGGGGGTCGTGCAAAATTTGAAAAAATTTTCAATTTTTTGACAAGGTAGGGGGTCATGCAAAATTTGAAAAAATTTTCAATTTTTTGACAAGGTAGGGGGTCGTTCAAAATTTGAAGAAATTTTCAATTTTTTGACAAGGTAGGGGGTCGTTCAAAATTTGAAAAAATTTTAAATTTTTTGACAAGGTAGGGGGGTCGTGCAAAATTTGAAAAAATTTTCAATTTTTTGACAAGGTAGGGGGTCGTTCAAAATTTGAAAAAATTTTCAATTTTTTGACAAGGTAGGGGGTCATGCAAAATTTGAAAAAATTTTCAATTTTTTGACAAGGTAGGGGGTCGTGCAAAATTTGAAAAAATTTTCAATTTTTTGACAAGGTAGGGGGTCGTGCAAAATTTGAAAAAATTTTCAATTTTTTGACAAGGTAGGGGGTCGTTCAAAATTTGAAATTTTCAATTTTTTGACAAGGTAGGGGGTCGTTCAAAATTTGAAGAAATTTTCAATTTTTTGACAAGGGGGTCATGCAAAATTTGAAAAAATTTTCAATTTTTTGACAAGGTAGGGGGTCGTGCAAAATTTGAAAAAATTTTCAATTTTTTGACAAGGTAGGGGGTCGTGCAAAATTTGAAAAAATTTTCAATTTTTTGACAAGGTAGGGGGTCGTGCAAAATTTGAAAAAATTTTCAATTTTTTGACAAGGTAGGGGGTCGTTCAAAATTTGAAGAAATTTTCAATTTTTTAGCAAGGTAGGGGGTCGTGCAAAATTTAAAAAAATTTTCAATTTTTTGACAAGGTAGGGGGTCGTTCAAAATTTGAAGAAATTTTCAATTTTTTGGCAAGGTAGGGGGTCGTGCAAAATTTAAAAAAATTTTCAATTTTTTGACAAGGTAGAGGGTCGTGCAAAATTTTAAAAAATTTTCAATTTTTTGACAAGGTAGGGGGGGTCATGCAAAATTTGAAAAAATTTTCAATTTTTTGACAAGGTAGGGGGTCATGCAAAATTTGAAAAAATTTTCAATTTTTTGACAAGGTAGGGGGTCGTGCAAAATTTGAAAAAATTTTCAATTTTTTGACAAGGTAGGGGGTCGTGCAAAATTTGAAAAAATTTTCAATTTTTTGACAAGGTAGGGGGTCGTGCAAAATTTGAAAATTTTTTTGATAAGGTCGTTCAAAATTTGAAGAAATTTTCAATTTTTTGACAAGGTAGGGGGTCGTGCAAAATTTGAAAAAATTTTCAATTTTTTGACAAGGTAGGGGGTCGTGCAAAATTTGAAAAAATTTTCAATTTTTTGACAAGGTAGGGGGTCGTGCAAAATTTGAACAAATTTTCAATTTTTTGACAAGGTAGGGGGTCATGCAAAATTTGAAAAAAATTTCAATTTTTTGACAAGGTAGGGGGTCATGCAAAATTTGAAAAAATTTTCAATTTTTTGACAAGGTAGGGGGTCGTGCAAAATTTGAAAAAATTTTCAATTTTTTGACAAGGTAGGGGGTCGTGCAAAATTTGAAAATTTTTTTGATAAGGTCGTTCAAAATTTGAAGAAATTTTCAATTTTTTGACAAGGTAGGGGGTCGTTCAAAATTTGAAATTTTCAATTTTTTGACAAGGTAGGGGGGTCGTTCAAAATTTGAAGAAATTTTCAATTTTTTGACAAGGTAGGGGGTCATGCAAAATTTGAAAAAATTTTCAATTTTTTGACAAGGTAGGGGGTCGTGCAAAATTTGAAAAAATTTTCAATTTTTTGACAAGGTAGGGGGTCGTGCAAAATTTGAAAATTTTTTTGATAAGGTCGTTCAAAATTTGAAGAAATTTTCAATTTTTTGACAAGGTAGGGGGTCGTTCAAAATTTGAAATTTTCAATTTTTTGACAAGGTAGGGGGTCGTTCAAAATTTGAAATTTTCAATTTTTTGACAAGGTAGGGGGTCGTGCAAAATTTTAAAAAATTTTCAATTTTTTGACAAGGTAGGGGGTCATGCAAAATTTGAAAAAATTTTCAATTTTTTGACAAGGTAGGGGGTCGTGCAAAATTTGAAAAAATTTTCAATTTTTTGACAAGGTAGAGGGTCGTGCAAAATTTTAAAAAATTTTCAATTTTTTGACAAGGTAGGGGGTCGTTCAAAATTTGAAATTTTCAATTTTTTGATAAGGTCGTTCAAAATTTGAAGAAATTTTCAATTTTTTGACCAGGTAGGGGGTCGTTCAAAATTTGAAATTTTCAATTTTTTGACAAGGTAGGGGGTCGTGCAAAATTTGAAAAAATTTTCAATTTTTTGACAAGGTAGGGGGTCATGCAAAATTTGAAAAAATTTTCAATTTTTTGACAAGGTAGGGGGTCGTGCAAAATTTGAAAAAATTTTCAATTTTTTGACAAGGTAGGGGGTCATGCAAAATTTGAAAAAATTTTCAATTTTTTGACAAGGTAGGGGGTCATGCAAAATTTGAAAAAATTTTCAATTTTTTGACAAGGTAGGGGGTCGTGCAAAATTTGAAAAAATTTTCAATTTTTTGACAAGGTAGGGGGTCGTGCAAAATTTGAAAAAATTTTCAATTTTTTGACAAGGTAGGGGGTCGTGCAAAATTTGAAAAAATTTTCAATTTTTTGACAAGGTAGGGGGTCGTGCAAAATTTGAAAAAATTTTCAATTTTTTGACAAGGTAGGGGGTCGTGCAAAATTTGAAAAAATTTTCAATTTTTTGACAAGGTAGAGGGTCGTGCAAAATTTTAAAAAATTTTCAATTTTTTGACAAGGTAGGGGGTCGTTCAAAATTTGAAAAAATTTTCAATTTTTTGACAAGGTAGGGGGTCATGCAAAATTTGAAAAAATTTTCAATTTTTTGACAAGGTAGGGGGTCGTGCAAAATTTGAAAAAATTTTCAATTTTTTGACAAGGTAGGGGGTCGTGCAAAATTTGAAAAAATTTTCAATTTTTTGACAAGGTAGGGGGTCGTGCAAAATTTGAAAAAATTTTCAATTTTTTGACAAGGTAGGGGGTCATGCAAAATTTGAAAAAATTTTCAATTTTTTGACAAGGTAGGGGGTCGTTCAAAATTTGAAGAAATTTTCAATTTTTTGACAAGGTAGGGGGTCGTTCAAAATTTGAAAAAATTTTAAATTTTTTGACAAGGTAGGGGGGTCGTGCAAAATTTGAAAAAATTTTCAATTTTTTGACAAGGTAGGGGGTCGTTCAAAATTTGAAAAAATTTTCAATTTTTTGACAAGGTAGGGGGTCATGCAAAATTTGAAAAAATTTTCAATTTTTTGACAAGGTAGGGGGTCGTGCAAAATTTGAAAAAATTTTCAATTTTTTGACAAGGTAGGGGGTCGTGCAAAATTTGAAAAAATTTTCAATTTTTTGACAAGGTAGGGGGTCGTTCAAAATTTGAAATTTTCAATTTTTTGACAAGGTAGGGGGTCGTTCAAAATTTGAAGAAATTTTCAATTTTTTGACAAGGGGGTCATGCAAAATTTGAAAAAATTTTCAATTTTTTGACAAGGTAGGGGGGTCGTGCAAAATTTGAAAAAATTTTCAATTTTTTGACAAGGTAGGGGGTCGTTCAAAATTTGAAAAAATTTTCAATTTTTTGACAAGGTAGGGGGTCATGCAAAATTTGAAAAAATTTTCAATTTTTTGACAAGGTAGGGGGTCGTGCAAAATTTGAAAAAATTTTCAATTTTTTGACAAGGTAGGGGGTCGTGCAAAATTTGAAAAAATTTTCAATTTTTTGACAAGGTAGGGGGTCGTTCAAAATTTGAAGAAATTTTCAATTTTTTAGCAAGGTAGGGGGTCGTGCAAAATTTAAAAAAATTTTCAATTTTTTGACAAGGTAGGGGGTCGTTCAAAATTTGAAGAAATTTTCAATTTTTTGGCAAGGTAGGGGGTCGTGCAAAATTTAAAAAAATTTTCAATTTTTTGACAAGGTAGAGGGTCGTGCAAAATTTTAAAAAATTTTCAATTTTTTGACAAGGTAGGGGGGTCATGCAAAATTTGAAAAAATTTTCAATTTTTTGACAAGGTAGGGGGTCATGCAAAATTTGAAAAAATTTTCAATTTTTTGACAAGGTAGGGGGTCGTGCAAAATTTGAAAAAATTTTCAATTTTTTGACAAGGTAGGGGGTCGTTCAAAATTTGAAGAAATTTTCAATTTTTTGACAAGGTAGGGGGTCGTTCAAAATTTGAAAAAATTTTAAATTTTTTGACAAGGTAGGGGGGTCGTGCAAAATTTGAAAAAATTTTCAATTTTTTGACAAGGTAGGGGGTCGTTCAAAATTTGAAAAAATTTTCAATTTTTTGACAAGGTAGGGGGTCATGCAAAATTTGAAAAAATTTTCAATTTTTTGACAAGGTAGGGGGTCGTGCAAAATTTGAAAAAATTTTCAATTTTTTGACAAGGTAGGGGGTCGTGCAAAATTTGAAAAAATTTTCAATTTTTTGACAAGGTAGGGGGTCGTTCAAAATTTGAAGAAATTTTCAATTTTTTAGCAAGGTAGGGGGTCGTGCAAAATTTAAAAAAATTTTCAATTTTTTGACAAGGTAGGGGGTCGTTCAAAATTTGAAGAAATTTTCAATTTTTTGGCAAGGTAGGGGGTCGTGCAAAATTTAAAAAAATTTTCAATTTTTTGACAAGGTAGAGGGTCGTGCAAAATTTTAAAAAATTTTCAATTTTTTGACAAGGTAGGGGGGTCATGCAAAATTTGAAAAAATTTTCAATTTTTTGACAAGGTAGGGGGTCATGCAAAATTTGAAAAAATTTTCAATTTTTTGACAAGGTAGGGGGTCGTGCAAAATTTGAAAAAATTTTCAATTTTTTGACAAGGTAGGGGGTCGTGCAAAATTTGAAAAAATTTTCAATTTTTTGACAAGGTAGGGGGTCGTGCAAAATTTGAAAATTTTTTTGATAAGGTCGTTCAAAATTTGAAGAAATTTTCAATTTTTTGACAAGGTAGGGGGTCGTGCAAAATTTGAAAAAATTTTCAATTTTTTGACAAGGTAGGGGGTCGTGCAAAATTTGAAAAAATTTTCAATTTTTTGACAAGGTAGGGGGTCGTGCAAAATTTGAACAAATTTTCAATTTTTTGACAAGGTAGGGGGTCATGCAAAATTTGAAAAAAATTTCAATTTTTTGACAAGGTAGGGGGTCATGCAAAATTTGAAAAAATTTTCAATTTTTTGACAAGGTAGGGGGTCGTGCAAAATTTGAAAAAATTTTCAATTTTTTGACAAGGTAGGGGGTCGTGCAAAATTTGAAAATTTTTTTGATAAGGTCGTTCAAAATTTGAAGAAATTTTCAATTTTTTGACAAGGTAGGGGGTCGTTCAAAATTTGAAATTTTCAATTTTTTGACAAGGTAGGGGGTCGTTCAAAAT
This sequence comes from Condylostylus longicornis, assembly GCF_029603195.1. Lineage (NCBI taxonomy): Eukaryota > Metazoa > Arthropoda > Insecta > Diptera > Dolichopodidae > Condylostylus > Condylostylus longicornis. The sequence goes on from NW_026578092.1 coordinate 744,104, forward strand.
TTGAAGAAATTTTCAATTTTTTGACAAGGTAGGGGGTCATGCAAAATTTGAAAAAATTTTCAATTTTTTGACAAGGTAGGGGGTCGTGCAAAATTTGAAAAAATTTTCAATTTTTTGACAAGGTAGAGGGTCGTGCAAAATTTGAAAAAATTTTCAATTTTTTGACAAGGTAGGGGGTCATGCAAAATTTGAAAAAATTTTCAATTTTTTGACAAGGTAGGGGGTCGTGCAAAATTTGAAAAAATTTTCAATTTTTTGACAAGGTAGGGGGTCGTGCAAAATTTTAAAAAATTTTCAATTTTTTGACAAGGTAGGGGGTCATGCAAAATTTGAAAAAATTTTCAATTTTTTGACAAGGTAGGGGGTCGTGCAAAATTTGAAAAAATTTTCAATTTTTTGACAAGGTAGAGGGTCGTGCAAAATTTTAAAAAATTTTCAATTTTTTGACAAGGTAGGGGGGTCGTTCAAAATTTGAAAAAATTTTCAATTTTTTGACAAGGTAGGGGGTCATGCAAAATTTGAAAAAATTTTCAATTTTTTGACAAGGTAGGGGGTCGTTCAAAATTTGAAATTTTCAATTTTTTGATAAGGTCGTTCAAAATTTGAAGAAATTTTCAATTTTTTGACCAGGTAGGGGGGTCGTTCAAAATTTGAAATTTTCAATTTTTTGACAAGGTAGGGGGTCGTGCAAAATTTGAAAAAATTTTCAATTTTTTGACAAGGTAGGGGGTCATGCAAAATTTGAAAAAATTTTCAATTTTTTGACAAGGTAGGGGGTCGTGCAAAATTTGAAAAAATTTTCAATTTTTTGACAAGGTAGGGGGGTCATGCAAAATTTGAAAAAATTTTCAATTTTTGACAAGGTAGGGGGTCATGCAAAATTTGAAAAAATTTTCAATTTTTTGACAAGGTAGGGGGTCGTGCAAAATTTGAAAAAATTTTCAATTTTTTGACAAGGTAGGGGGTCGTGCAAAATTTGAAAAAATTTTCAATTTTTTGACAAGGTAGGGGGTCGTGCAAAATTTGAAAAAATTTTCAATTTTTTGACAAGGTAGGGGGTCGTGCAAAATTTGAAAAAATTTTCAATTTTTTGACAAGGTAGGGGGTCGTGCAAAATTTGAAAAAATTTTCAATTTTTTGACAAGGTAGAGGGTCGTGCAAAATTTTAAAAAATTTTCAATTTTTTGACAAGGTAGGGGGTCGTTCAAAATTTGAAAAAATTTTCAATTTTTTGACAAGGTAGGGGGTCATGCAAAATTTGAAAAAATTTTCAATTTTTTGACAAGGTAGGGGGTCATGCAAAATTTGAAAAAATTTTCAATTTTTTGACAAGGTAGGGGGTCGTGCAAAATTTGAAAAAATTTTCAATTTTTTGACAAGGTAGGGGGTCGTGCAAAATTTGAAAAAATTTTCAATTTTTTGACAAGGTAGGGGGTCATGCAAAATTTGAAAAAATTTTCAATTTTTTGACAAGGTAGGGGGTCGTTCAAAATTTGAAGAAATTTTCAATTTTTTGACAAGGTAGGGGGTCGTTCAAAATTTGAAAAAATTTTAAATTTTTTGACAAGGTAGGGGGGGTCGTGCAAAATTTGAAAAAATTTTCAATTTTTTGACAAGGTAGGGGGTCGTTCAAAATTTGAAAAAATTTTCAATTTTTTGACAAGGTAGGGGGTCATGCAAAATTTGAAAAAATTTTCAATTTTTTGACAAGGTAGGGGGTCGTGCAAAATTTGAAAAAATTTTCAATTTTTTGACAAGGTAGGGGGTCGTGCAAAATTTGAAAAAATTTTCAATTTTTTGACAAGGTAGGGGGTCGTTCAAAATTTGAAATTTTCAATTTTTTGACAAGGTAGGGGGTCGTTCAAAATTTGAAGAAATTTTCAATTTTTTGACAAGGGGGTCATGCAAAATTTGAAAAAATTTTCAATTTTTTGACAAGGTAGGGGGTCGTGCAAAAATTTGAAAAAATTTTCAATTTTTTGACAAGGTAGGGGGTCGTGCAAAATTTTGAAAAAATTTTCAATTTTTTGACAAGGTAGGGGGTCGTGCAAAATTTGAAAAAATTTTCATTTTTTGACAAGGTAGGGGGGTCGTTCAAAATTTGAAGAAATTTTCAATTTTTTAGCAAGGTAGGGGGTCGTGCAAAATTTAAAAAAATTTTCAATTTTTGACAAGGTAGGGGGTCGTTCAAAATTTGAAGAAATTTTCAATTTTTGGCAAGGTAGGGGGTCGTGCAAAATTTAAAAAAATTTTCAATTTTTGACAAGGTAGAGGGTCGTGCAAAATTTTAAAAAATTTTCAATTTTTGACAAGGTAGGGGGGTCATGCAAAATTGAAAAAATTTTCAATTTTTTGACAAGGTAGGGGGTCATGCAAAATTTGAAAAAAATTTTCAATTTTTTGACAAGGTAGGGGGTCATGCAAAATTTGAAAAAATTTTCAATTTTTTGACAAGGTAGGGGGTCATGCAAAATTTGAAAAAATTTTCAATTTTTTGACAAGGTAGGGGGTCGTGCAAAATTTGAAAAAATTTTCAATTTTTTGACAAGGTAG